>NC_091287.1:487113528-487426202 GCF_032444005.1 Ranitomeya imitator
GGGTTTTAATACTGACCGCACAGAACTCTGTCCTATCCTTTCCTATTTTAGCTAGAGTGGCCTCTTGTGCTAAATCCTGTTTTCTGCCTGTGTTTGTCTTTCCTCTCCTACTCACAGCCAATATTTGTGGGGGGCTGCCTATCCTATGGGGTTCTGCTCTGAGGCAAGGTAGTATTCCTATTTCCATCTATAGGGGTATTTAGTCCTCCGGCTGTGACGAGGTGTCTAGGATTTGTTAGGTACACCCCACGGCTACTTCTAGTTGCGGTGTTAAGATCAGGATTTGCGGTCAGTATAGTTACCACCTACTCCAGTGAAAGTTTTCATGCTGCTCCAAGGTCACCAGATCAAAACAATTAATAGCCTACAGAGGGACCTATTCTGGCACTTAGCCTCCCTCTTCCCACTCATGAGTAGCGGTGGGATATGGGGTAATAAGGGGTTAATGTCACCTTGCTAATGTAAGGTGACATTAAGCCTGGTTAATAATGGAAATCTGTCAATAAGACACCTATCCATTATTAATCCAATAGTAATAAAGGGTTAAAAAACACACACACATTACGAATAAAGTACCGTATTTTCTGGCCTATAAGACGACTTTTTAACCCCTGAAAATCATCTCAAAAGTCGGGGGTCATCTTATACGCCGGGTACGGCGTGTGCAGGGAGCGGTCCTGGATGGTTCTTCAGGCCCTGGGATCCACATTCATGTAAAAAAAAGAATAAAAATAAAAAATATGGGATATACTTACCCAGCTGTGAGCGACCGCAACGTCATCTAATGTCCTTCGCTCCATGCATCCTTAGGAACGGAGGCCGCCGCTTGTACCGCTGAGAGGTGGGGGCCGTCGGAGGGTAAGTATATCCCATATTTTTTATTTTTATTCTTTTTTTTCACATGAATATGGATCCCAGGGCCTGAAGGAGAGTCTTCTCTCCTCCGGACCCTGGGAACCATCCAGACCGCACACGCCATATAAGATGACTGGGCGTATAAGATGACCCCCGTCTTATATGGCGAGTATATCCCAAACTCCATATTTTATATGGAAAAGTTGGGGGTTGTCTTATACGCCCAGTCGTGTTATACACCAGAAAATACGGTATTTTAACGAAATAAATACTCATGGGGTTTTAACATCTTTATTGTACTCTCAACCTACTGTAACTGATGACCCTTGTCATCTGAAAAACTCAAATGAACTCTAGCGTGGGAATTTTTCTGAATATTTTCCCACGCTAGAGTTCATATGAGTTTCTGCCACCAGAGGGCGCATCACCGCAAGTCTATGAAGCTACGTTCCCCTGCATTCCATTCATTCCCCTGTTTTTACATCCAAGGGCAGCTGCATTAGCAGGCTCCTGGTTGTAAAATTATTTAACCCCTTCAGATGGATTTACATCATGGGACATGACTGTACGGCAGACAGGTATGGGATATTGTTGCTTTTTTATTTTCCCTTTTTTCAGATGACAAGGGTCGCGTCAGTTGGATTGAGAGTACAATAAAGATGTTAAAACTAGTGATGAGCGAATATACTCGTTACTCGAGATTTCCCGAGCACACTCGGGTGTCCTCCGAGTATTTTTTATTGCTTGGAGATTTAGTTTTTTTCACCACAGCTGGATGATTTACAGCTACCAGCCTGCTTGATTACCGGTGGGGATTCCCTAGCAACCAGGCAACCCCCACATGTACTCAGCCTGGCTAAAAGCTGTAAATCATTCAGCTGAGGCGATGAAAACTAAATCTCCGAGCAGTAAAAAATACTCGGAGGACACCCGAGTGTGCTCGGGAAATCTCGAGTAACGAGTATATTCGCTCATCACTAGTTAAAACCCCATGTGTATTTATTTCATTAAAATACTTTATTCATAATGTGTGTGTTTTTTAACCCTTCATTACTCTTGGAATAATAATGGATAGGTGTCTTATTGACGCCTCTCCATTATTAACCTGGCTTAATGTCACTGTACATTAGCAAGGTGACATTTACCCTTTACTACCCCATATCCCACTGCTACTCGAGAGTGGGAAAAGAGTGGCTAAGTGCCAAAATAGGCGCATCTTACAGATGCGCCTTTTCTGGGGTGGCTGAGGGCAGATGTTTTTAGCCGGGAGGCCAATAACCATGGACCGTCTCCAGGCTATTAATATCTGCCCTCAGTCACTGGCTTTACCATTCTGGCAGAGAAAATTGCCCGGGAGCCCATGCCAGTTTTTTTCCATGATTTAACCCATTTTTTTTTTTTTTACACCTAGAGCTCCCAAATTTTGCACACAGACACTTCTAACATTACTAGTGTGGAATATGTAAAAAAAATAAGGGATATGAAATGGTTTACTATATGTAAATCATGTCTCATATTCTGTCGGGCTAGATAAGGAGATAGCAAAAGCCGGCAATTGAATTACCGACTTTTCTGTTATCTAGCTCTGTATTAAATATAAATATATATATATATATATATATATATATATATATATATATATATATACAGTACAGACCAAAAGTTTGGACACACCTTCTCATTTAAAGATTTTTCTGTACTTTCATGACTATTAAAATTGTACATTCACGCTGAAGGCATCAAAACTATGAAACAACACGTGTGGAATTATATACTTAACAAAAAAGTGTGAAACAACTGAAATTATGTCTTATATTCTAGGTTCTTCAAAGTAGCCACCTTTTGCTTTGATGACTGCTTTGCATGCTCTTGGCATTCTCATGGCATGTTCAAATGGATGGGAAAAGTGATGAATGGAAGGAGACCAGCATGGGGAAGACCCCTGGAAGCATCTCTGACTCCCAAATCACTGCTGAGAACAAATGGTGTCACACTTTTACTCCACTTTAGGGCTCCTTCAGATGTCAGTTTGTCCAGTATGTGTGGTGACAGTTTTCACACATACCCGAGACACTTACATACATTGACCTATTCAAGTTAATGAGTCTGTGCACATGTCAATGTGTTTCCATGGACTGTGGGTCACTGGGCAAAATACGCCGAAATGTCCATTGTTTTAACAACAGCACAGGCCGCAAAACATCTTGCACACGTGCACACTGATGACACACGAATGACACGAGTGCACACTGATGACCCGTGTACTTTCCACGGATGCCACTTCCACTCATGTATTGGCGTGGAAAGCATGGTGCAGAGATGCTACTGACACATGGTACATTGCACTGATGCCACTTCCATTTGCGGGACTGGGTGGAGCCCAATTTGCATTCCACTAAAGTCAATTGTGGTCATGGGTCATTCAAATAAAAGCATGGTGTACTATATGTTTAAGTGTGAGGCTATTTTGGCGGTACTGACACCAAACCTTGCACACAGCACTTTTTCTGACCACATGGAGAGAGATTGATGTCTATCATTGTCCCCCGATGAACCCTGAACAACACAGGGGAAACAAGTCTAATGATAAGTGCTGATATTATATTTATACAACACTAATGGAGAATCAGCTAGGGACAGCTTTATAGCTTTGATTATGATATGGGATGACTAATGATAAGTGTCGATTTTCTCTTTGTATTTTGCCATATTGATAGAGAATCAGCAAGGGGCAGATTTCATCTCTGATTCTGATATCCAAAGTATTTCTAAAATAGTACTAGCATATAAACTGTATGAAGACTGATGCTTTTTGTGTCTCTTGGGGATTGGACCTAGAGGGAGTGAGGTATCTGGTTGCAGTATAGCTTGCAAATATTGAAACGGTGGCAGCTGTGGAGATTGAATATAGCCACCCAAAACATTGTTATTATTTTATGCCCCTTAGGAAATGGACCAAAAGGGATAGAGCTATTTTGAGGTATTAATGTATCTGAGTTTGCTCTGAGAATGACACATAGTCTGCTTTATCATGTTGCTTGCAATCTTCTGCTGAGCTATATATATGTGTACTTTTTTCATTCTTTTACCACCAGTGTCTATTGAAATTTAAGTAATGTGTATATTAGGGCTGTCAGTGACAATGACGTTGTCCCTGATCACTCTGCTCACAATGCGGTTTCTCCTCATCTCTGGCCTTCCTGCCAAGTCTGCTTTATTCAGCACTACTTCACCTGCATGTGGCTTCCATCTAGCCTTAGAGGTGTGTGGCCGGTTTCTGCAGGAATGTAACCCTGCTGTGTCCTACAGAGATTACCATATTTTTAAGATTTGGAAGGAAAATAGGGATGTGTATTATAATCTGAATGTAGTTTAAGAGGGATCACAGGAGGTAGGCTCTCTGCTGCAGGAGGTTGGTGGCAGCAGAAGTGGGGCAATGCTGAGGTCGCCTGAGATCTCGGGAGATGAGAACTTGGCTCCAGAGGTCTCAATCTGTGTATGCGCCACCTCCAGCTGTCACTTTCCCAAACCCCTCCACCGGAAAATCAATGCGAAGGGGACTCGCCGCCAACATTTTAGGAAAGCCCATGGCCTACACTCTCTGCCAGGACACCCCCTCCTCCCAGCACAGTGCTCGCAACATTGCCCCACTCTTGCCACTGCCGCAGTAACCCTGTCTCCTGTGACCTGCTCCACCCCAGTCCCCCTCTATTAAGCTACTGTAAAAATGGACTATAAGACGGAAATTTGGGGTGCATCTTTTGATCTGGAGTGTTAGGAGTCGAGTTTCCTCTGCTGCACAGGGGGAATCTCGATCCGTCTCCGCTGCGGTCTCCCATTCTCCTCCAGCCGCAGAGGAGTCTGCTCAGCAGGGATGTCGATCCCAGCGTCTCGCTCAGTCTGACTCTGTGCGAAGAGTTACTGCTGCTTTTCCTGCTTCTGCCATTGAAGCCAGTGCTGGGCAGCGGCGAGTGGACGTTTCTGGATCTAAGTCCTGCTTTTCTCTGTCTGAGCATGCCCAGGGCAGGATCTCCCGTTGGAGATCGAGGGTCACATGCTCAGGTACTGCAGCACATCCCATTGGTCCTTTTGGCAGGTCCTGAAAGGGCAAAACTTCTGTAGCTGTTTCCTGTGCTGCAGCTATATAAACTGCGCATGACCGCACGGCCATGCGCTAGTATTGTCTTGTAAATATGTGTGTGTGTTGTGAGTGAAAGTCGCTCTTTAAATAACCCTCCCTATTGAATGATTGCTCGCGGAAGGTGTATGTTTGCTATCTAGCGCCCGACTTATCCAACAGCACGTAACACACATTACAGCTACCAGTTGCTGTGTCCGCCTGTACGGCGCCGTGCGCTTGCTCTGCGCTTTCCTGACCCAAGCCTGGGTGGTTAGTGGCATCCATCAGTGCGGCACCGCACGCACTCTTGTGCCTTTATATTATTATTTAGTTTCCTTACACACCAAGTTGCGGTGTTGTGCCAGCAAGTGTCTAATCGGACTTCAATCCTAGTTGGGGTTGAGTTCGCTGACTTCTTGCTCGCGCTCTATGTGCGGTATCGCGGTTCTGTGACGCAACAGGATCGCTTCCTTCACGCAGGGTGAAGTTAACCCGTGCGTGTATACTTATAGTACCGCCATATAGTCCGTCTTACTAGCAGCAGGGTTTTTACCTGCACAGTGGACCTCGGACTGCGAACGCACCTAGTTCCATTTCATCTTGTACTTGGTGTGTTCCGCCAGTCCTTAACATGGTGTGTCTTATATTCCACAAAATACAGTAGGTTTTTATGACCTATCCCGTGCCAGCAGGGTCTATTATTGACAGCGCCTCCTACCATTCCTCCATTCCTTGCACTAACGTTGGTTCCTACTCTGTTGGTCTGTATTTAGGCTTTCCCCAGTATTCTGCTTCCCATTACTGTCCCAGCTAGTTTTCCCACCCTGCCTGACCCCTTTTTACCTGATACCATGCCTTTGTTGTTACGGCCAGCTGCTGCAGACCCAGGCATTGCCTTGGAGTAGTACATGGTGACTACCGGCGGCAAAGCCTATCTTCACCATCAGAAGCTCTAGCGAATACCCAGCTGTCGCTTAGTTATGCCCCTCATAGGTAAGCCAAGATAAGTGTTCCACTCTCTTTCCTTATAGTATATTTTTGGAGTTTTAACAGTGTATTAATAATATTGATTTTAATTTCTTTTTTTTATTTCTTTTTTTCAGAGGTGTATTCGAACACATATATGTACTGAACCTGATGATTTACCTACGTGGAAAATGAATATCCCATGTAGCATCCTGGACCAAGTGCATTGCAGTTTCTCTGCAATTATTGTGGGTTTTTTCTAGATTTATTTACATTTTCCTTTATTTGAACTACATTAGATCCATAGGTTTTTATAGATGGCTGGAGACACGCATTTATAAAGTAGTTTTTGGACTAATTTGTTAATAATTTGTCTTTGAATTTGTAACTACACTATTATAATTTTGTTTTTATGGAGAGCTTGCTGTTATTGATTATTGTAGACTAGATGGTGACCCGATTCTAACGCATCGGGTATTCTAGAATATGCATATCCACGTAGTATATTGCACAGCGACATAGTATATTGCCCAGCCACGTAGTATATTGCCCAGTCACGTAGTATTTTGCCCAGCCACAAAGTATATTGCCCAGTCACGTAGTATATTGCCCAGTCACATAGTATATTGCACAGCCACGTAATATATTGCCCAGTCACGTAGTATATTGGCCAGTCACGTAGTATATTGCCCAGTCACGTAGTATATTGCACAGTCCACATAGTATATTGCCCAGCCACGTAGTATATTGCCCAGCGACGTAGTATATTGCCCAGTCACGTAGTATATTGCCCAGCCACGTAGTATATTGCCCAGTGACGTAATATATTTGCCAGCCACGTAGTATATTGCCCAGTTACATAGTATATTGCCTAGTGACATAGTATATTGCGCAGCCACGTAGTATATTCCCCAGCCACATAGTATATTGCCCAGTTACATAGTATATTGCCTAGTGACGTAGTATATTGCACAGCCACATAGTATATTGGCCAGCCACATAGTATATTGCCCAGTTACGTAGTATATTGCCGAGCTACGTAGTATATTGCCCAGTGACGTAGTATATTGCCCAGTCACGTAGTATATTGCCCAGCCACATAGTATATTGCCCAGCCACATAGTATATTGCCCAGTGGCATAATATATTTGCCAGCCACGTAGTATATTGCCCAGTGACGTAGTATATTGCCCAGCCACGTAGTATATTGCCCAGTTACGTAGTATATTGCCTAGTGACATAGTATATTGCGCAGCCACGTAGCATATTGCCCAGCCACATAGTATATTGCCCAGTTACATAGTATATTGCCTAGTGACGTAGTATATTGCACAGCCACATAGTATATTGCCCAGCCACATATTATATTGCCCAGTTACGTAGTATATTGCACAGCCCATGTAGTATATTGCCAAGTGACGTAATATATTGGCCAGCCACGTAGTATATTGCCCAGTTACGTAGTATATTGCCTAGTGACATAGTATATTGCGCAGCCACGTAGTATATTGCCCAGTTACGTAGTATATTGCGCAGCCACGTAGTATATTGCCCAGTGATGTAGTATATTGCCCAGTGACATAGTATACAGCACAGAGCCACGTAGTATATTGCCCAGGGACGTAGTATATTGCCCAGCCACATAGTATATTGCACAGCGAAGTAGTATACAGCACAGAGCCACGTAGTATATTGGCTAGTCACGTAGTATATTGCCCAGCTACGTAGTATATTGCCCAGTCAGGTTTGTCACAGGTGAAAAAATAAAAAATAAACATATACGGTACTCACCTTTCCGAGGGAGCCCTTGTAGTCCACGGTAGGTTCCGGTCCCAGGGTTGGTATTAGCACAGGACCTGTGATGACGTCGCGGTCACATGACCGTGACGTCATGGCAGGTCTTTGCAGCGCAGGCGCGCAGGGCCTGTGATGACGTCACGGTCACATGACCGTGACGTCATGGCAGGTCCTTGTCGCGCAGGGCCTGTGATGACGTCACAGTGACATGACCGTGACATCATGGCAGGTCCTTCTGCCACCGGAACCTGCATTGGAAGATGGTGGCCGGTGCGAGCTGCAACGGAGGGTGAGTATAACAGGTTTTTTTTTATTATTATTATTTTTAACATTACATTTTTTACTATTGATGCCGCATAGGCAGCGTCAATAGTAAAAAGTTGGGGACACACAGGGTTAATAGCGGCATTAACCCTGTGTTAGCGGTGACCAGAGGGGAGTATGCGGGTGACAGGCACTGACAGCGGGGAGTAAGGTGCGGCCATTTTCTTCCGGACTGTGCCCGTCGCTGATTGGTCGCGGCAGCCATGACAGGCAGCTGGCGAGACCAATCAGCGAATGAATAGCCGTGACAGAAGGACAGAAAGACGGAAGTGACCCTAAAATCAATTATATAGTAGATGTTAGTCTGGGTTTATAACATAGGCCGTTAGTTACACTGACAGGTTATAGAGTTGGAACATTATGCATGTTGCAACACATTCCCCACCTCAGTTCTCTTGTCTTTGCTCTGACCCATCTTGCTTAGGTAGACGTTTACCATGCAGTTATGGCCAAAATTAACCCATTGTTTGTTGTACATAGAGTTTATATGACTCTTTGTGCATTTGTGAATATGCCCCTAAATTATCCATATCCACTTACAGTACCTATTTGTAATATACTTTGGTGAATATCACTTGGAGTATTGCTAAGGATACTTAGCCTTTTATTATTCTTTCTAACACTACAGTATTTTTTTACTGCATCTTAATTTATTTAATTTATTTATTATTGGAGCCAGGAATATGATTTTTTTCTACATTATTCTTCAATGAGTGTATTAATACACACTGCATTTAATTTGCTGTATTTATATTAGTACTTATATTAGTGATCCCCAGCCTTTCGTCCTTTGAAAGCCACATTCAACTCTGAGAAATTTTCACGAACCACATCGAGTACCTCCAAAGTAGCAACACATAGACCCCAGCATTACTGATATGATGACAGCCAAAGGTTTCCCACAGAAACCACACGGAGACCTTGCACCCAAATAGGCGGTATAATGACATCCAATGGTTCCCACTTTATCCTCATTTAGTATTCTCATATCAAGCACACCTTCCATGCTATCACATCCAGCTCTAAGCTCCCCCCAACTAACAGTATTATATTATCTCCAGCATGCTATATTTATTTATTTTCCTCTTCCGACCTACAAGTATATGCACATCAAGGTTTTCTCTTCAAACCTACTCATAAAAGTCATTATGAGTCTGAAGACCTGCTCTTCATAGCTGGTTGCTAGACCAGGTGTTAATGCACCAAGTTGGCAGGCAGCCGCAAGCCACACTTCTTGGACCTGTGAGCCTCATGTGGCTCCAAAGCTACAGGTTGGAGACCCCTGATTTATATTAAGTTCATCCAATTACCAGTTGCCATTTTGCATGTGGGCAAATAAATCACCATTTTTTGCATCTGAACTGTCTGTAGTGCTGCCTACTGTGATACAAATGAGACAAGAATGTCTGAATGTATGTGTAGATAGTGATTTCATGTATCTATTGCCATAAACTGAGTAAAACAAAGACAAAATGGATGCGGGGAAGTGCCCTCCGAGTGACCTATTCGTATTGCATGAGGAGATGTGGCATAAACAACTTTGCACGCACGCGCAGCATGCTTGCAGTATGAGAAAAAATATTCTCAGAGCGAAAAACAAGATAAGCATGGAATTTGCACAATAACAACTCGTGATCTGTACAATAATAAGTTATATAAGAAAAATGCCAGTACGCATGATCAAACTAGATCCAGTTTTAAGTGTATAATACAGGACAGCACCTCGGTGGGGGTAGGGACTTTTCCAGACTCTTCAAGTGGACGCACTTTGGTCTGTGATGCACGCTGGAATTTTTCCTCCCCCTGCCGAGGTCTCCCATCAGGAGGAGTGATGCTACAATATCCGGTAATGTATTGATGCTTACTATCTCTATATATATATAGTTGTATAATAAAGATGTTGATCATTGCATGTCAGAACTTTTGAACTAATCTTGTGCCAAAGGTCAATATAAATCTTTTTAATCATAATTAATAAATTTTATAATCTTGTTTTGCCGAAAAAGACTCTTGTCTTTGCCTAATTAGTATATTAGTGAGCGCTCCGTAAGTAAGGCGTAACGCCTCTTCATTTGTGACTCGGTAAAACATAAATTGGCATAGTCGGCAGGATCATTTTGTAGTCTTGAAGTTTTGTTATATTTCTTTTTCTGTAAGGTATATGTTTAAAAAAATTGTATACCATATAGTGATTATAGTATACACATTCTGTGTGCAAAAAAAAAAAAATGTTTAAAAAGCGTAAGGAAAAAGCTGAAGAAGTTGTCGAGGTTCCTGGCTGGATGCAACATTTTGGCACAGGAGTTGGTAAATTCGGGTCTGGCGGAGCAATGGTCAAGTTAGGTCAAGGGAAGTGAACCCACTGATGTTGTTGAAGTACTCAGGGGGGTCCCCGCAAAGGCGGGTGATGCAGTGTCGCTTGGGCGACGTACGTGGATCCTACTTAGTGCATATCGTATTATGCATGAGAGGAATTTGCAAATGCAGAAAAAGTGTTCCCAATTGGAACAAAAGGTGGTAGAATTAGGAGGGCAGAAAGTGGTGTTGGATTGCAATACCCGCCTTCTTAAAGATAAGTTGGAACACTTTCAGGGTGTAGCAGAAAAGGCTGCCATCAAAGTTGCTCAAAATAAATACCGTAAACGAAAAGGAAAAATCAATAAGGAAAAAGTATATAAAAGTATAGCCACTGCATCTGTAAATTGGGACCCGGATAAATGGGACGGGGATGTGTGGGATACCTCATCATCAGACAAATGGGAGGACCCACCAGCTCCTGTTATTGATCCTCCAAAAGGTTCATCAAAATTAAAAGCTAATCCTATTCAAAGGCGTATGGAACGTACGGAAAATGAAATAATCCGGGAGCAAGCCCGTGATGCAGCTGGTCACCTTCAATTTGGAGATGACAGACAGCCCTTTATGGTGGAACGAGGTGTTCCCCATACTCGAACCAGGATCTCGACTGAGGATTATACTCAAAATGAAGTAGATAGCATCTTAACCCAGTTTAAACAAAAACCCGGAGAAACAGAAATTGCATGGTTGGTTAGGATGCATGATTATGGAGGAACAGGAATAAGATTGGATTCTCAATGATGTCTCTAAATTTGTTACTTTATCTCGAGATCCTGTGATTCAAAGATATTTTAAAAATTATTTTGGAGAAAATGAACACGACCAACTACAAAATATTGTAATGATTGTAGCACGGGCTGTACTGGATAAGTATCCTACGGAGACTGATATTCCAGTTAATGATAAACCATGGTATACTCTCCGTGATGGCTTTGAAAGGTTAAAAGAGGAAGCTATGCGGAGTGCACTTTCAGTGCTTGCTGTGGAAGAAGAATATATTGACTATCCAATGACGGCTAGTATGAGGAGTAGGTTGGTGAAGACCGCCCCTCCTGCATACAAGGCTGTGATATTAACCCTAACAGTAGCTATGACAGGAGAGCCAGTGAGTAGAATAATTTCTCGAATGAGGGAATTGCAGGATATGGGTGACTGGAAAGCTGCAGCCCAGACATCCTCTCCTCAAAATACCTCCCAAAAGCATCCCGGTAACAGCAAACCTTATAACCCGGAATGGAAAAATGAAGGGACTCCGTCAAATTCAACGGAGCGGGTGTCCCGAAGAGAAATGTTTCAAGCATTGTTGAAAGCAGGAGTGAGTAAGGAATCTATTGATGGTAAGCAGACAGGTGAACTATGGAAGCTGTACAAACAAAAGGTGTTGTCAGCTAAGAAAGTAAGCACTGCCCCAACAGCCCCGGCAGTAGAAACAGAGAAGAAGGAGGAGAAGACTAAAAGGTCTGAAAGTGTCATGGGAAGATTTTCAAAATATCTACCCATGGGAAGAACTGGCGGCAGCAGTCGCCACCAGAATAAATAAGGATGACAGTCCCAGAGATTTTCATGGCAGAAGGAGTTACTCGGATGAGAAAGATTCAGCATAGGTAGCCAGCCAAACCTCCGTATGGGCCCGAAGGGACGCACGTCCCTATGTAAATTTGAGTATTTATTGGAAAGGGGGAAATGTGCAAAGAGTCCCCGCTCTAATAGATACGGAGGCAGAGGCTACCTTAATATAAGGAAATCCCAACATATTCAAGGGCCCTAAAATAAAAATAGCTGGATTAGGAGGTCAAGTTAGAATTCGCCCTTTTCTTACTTTCGACTCTGCAAAAACTCTTACTGTTTCACTTATTCATTCTCGTCTGGACTATTGCAACTCTCTACTAATCGGCCTCCCTCTTACCAAACTTTCCCCACTCCAATCTGTCCTGAATGCTGCTGCCAGGATCATATTCCTCACCAACCGTTACACCGATGCCTCTACCTTGTGCCAGTCATTACACTGGCTACCCATCCACTCCAGAATCCAGTACAAAACTACTACCCTCATCCACAAAGCACTCCATGGCTCTGCACCACCCTACATCTCCTCTCTGGTCTCAGTCTACCACCCTTCCCGTGCCCTCCGCTCCGCTAATGACCTCAGGTTAGCATCCTCAATTATCAGAACCTCCCACTCCCGTCTCCAAGACTTTACACGTGCTGCGCCGATTCTTTGGAATGCACTACCTAGGTTAATACGATTAATCCCCAATCCCCACAGTTTTAAGCGTACCCTAAAAACTCACTTGTTCAGACTGGCCTACCGCCTCAATGTATTAACCTAACGATCCCTGTGTGGCCTATTTTTGTATATATGTGTATGTATATGTATATGTATATATATATGTGTATATATATATATATATACATATATATATATATATATATATATATATATATATGTATATATATATATATACAGTGGGGCAAAAAAGTATTTAGTCAGTCAGCAATAGTGCAAGTTCCACCACTTAAAAAGATGAGAGGCGTCTGTAATTTACATCATAGGTAGACCTCAACTATGGGAGACAAATTGAGAAAAAAAAAATCCAGAAAATCACATTGTCTGTTTTTTTAACATTTTATTTGCATATTATGGTGGAAAATAAGTATTTGGTCAGAAACAAACAATCAAGATTTCTGGCTCTCACAGACCTGTAACTTCTTCTTTAAGAGTCTCCTCTTTCCTCCACTCATTACCTGTAGTAATGGCACCTGTTTAAACTTGTTATCAGTATAAAAAGACACCTGTGCACACCCTCAAACAGTCTGACTCCAAACTCCACTATGGTGAAGACCAAAGAGCTGTCAAAGGACACCAGAAACAAAATTGTAGCCCTGCACCAGGCTGGGAAGACTGAATCTGCAATAGCCAACCAGCTTGGAGTGAAGAAATCAACAGTGGGAGCAATAATTAGAAAATGGAAGACATACAAGACCACTGATAATCTCCCTCGATCTGGGGCTCCACGCAAAATCCCACCCCATGGGGTCAGAATGATCACAAGAACGGTGAGCAAAAATCCCAGAACCACGCGGGGGGACCTAGTGAATGAACTGCAGAGAGCTGGGACCAATGTAACAAGGCCTACCATAAGTAACACACTACGCCACCATGGACTCAGATCCTGCAGTGCCAGACGTGTCCCACTGCTTAAGCCAGTACATGTCCGGGCCCGTCTGAAGCTTGCTAGAGAGCATTTGGATGATCCAGAGGAGTTTTGGGAGAATGTCCTATGGTCTGATGAAACCAAACTGGAACTGTTTGGTAGAAACACAACTTGTCGTGTTTGGAGGAAAAAGAATTCTGAGTTGCATCCATCAAACACCATACCTACTGTAAAGCATGGTGGTGGAAACATCATGCTTTGGGGCTGTTTTTCTGCAAAGGGGCCAGGACGACTGATCCGGGTACATGAAAGAATGAATGGGGCCATGTATCGTGAGATTTTGAGTGCAAACCTCCTTCCATCAGCAAGGGCATTGAAAATGAAACGTGGCTGGGTCTTTCAACATGACAATGATCCAAAGCACACCGCCAGGGCAACGAAGGAGTGGCTTCGTAAGAAGCATTTCAAGGTCCTGGAGTGGCCTAGCCAGTCTCCAGATCTCAACCCTATAGAAAACCTTTGGAGGGAGTTGAAAGTCCGTGTTGCCAAGCGAAAAGCCAAAAACATCACTGCTCTAGAGGAGATCTGCATGGAGGAATGGGCCAACATACCAACAACAGTGTGTGGCAACCTTGTGAAGACTTACAGAAAACGTTTGACCTCTGTCATTGCCAACAAAGGATATATTACAAAGTATTGAGATGAAATTTTGTTTCTGACCAAATACTTATTTTCCACCATAATATGCAAATAAAATGTTAAAAAAAACAGACAATGTGATTTTCTGGATTTTTTTTTCTCAGTTTGTCTCCCATAGTTGAGGTCTACCTATGATCTAAATTACAGACGCCTCTCATCTTTTTAAGTGGTGGAACTTGCACTATTGCTGACTGACTAAATACTTTTTTGCCCCACTGTATGTATGTATATGTGCATATATATATATATATATGTGTATATATGTGTATATATATATATATATATATATATTAAAAAAAAAAAAAAACAGGTTCCTCGCATCATGTTCTAATTCACTTTATGCAGTTAATAGCCCTCTGTGTCTGTACTGTTACATACTTAGGCAGTTAACTTGTTCATGCAGCTTTACATGAACACCCGAGCCTTACACTATGGCCGGTCCGAATAACTAAAGCAATTGTTACCATCCACCTCTCGTGTCTCCCCTTTTCCTCATAGTCTGTAAGCTTGCGAGCAGGGCCCTCATTCCTCCTGGTATCTGTTTTGAACTGTATTTCTGTTATGCTGTAATGTCTATTGTCTGTACAAGTCCCCTCTATAATTTGTAAAGCGCTGCGGAATATGTTGGCGTTATAAATAAAAATTATTATTATTATTATTATTACAGGGGTACAGACACATGTAGCTCTAAAAATAGGTAATTTACCTATTAGAAAATATAGGGTGCTGGTGGTACCCATTCCAGAATATATGTTGGGGATTGATATCCTTAAAGGTATGACGTTGAACTTGCACGAAGGAAAATTCTCCTTCGGAATAAAATCAAATGCAATACAGATGAGGCAGGTAGTAGTAGGAAAAGTCAAAATGCCGCCAGTATATGTGCCTCCGGCTACCAAAATGGTGGCGATGAAACAATATCGTATACCAGGAGGACACAAAGAAATAACTGAAACAATTAAAGAATTGGTGGATGTAGGGGTAATGCGTCCCACTACCACTGCATGGAACAATCCTGTGTGGCCAGTGAAAAAGAGCGATGGCTCCTGGCATATGACAGTGGATTATCGAGAATTAAATAAGAATACTCCACCTATGACCGCTGCAGTACCAGATACTATTAGATATAAGTCCCACTGATGCATATCACCACAGAATATCAAACAGGGATTTACCCTAAATGGACATATGTAACAGGGAAAACTCCACTAACGAATATATCCTACAACAAAAAGGAGTAAATACAACCCATCTCCATATATGGTATAGATAGTAACAAATTTTATTATAAATATATAACACAACAGATAAATGAACACAATAAAGACAAGGTACACGCAGAGCTAATGTACAATGGACCTAGGACACTGAGAAGTAACACCATAAGCAGATAGGTCTGTCAGGGGCCAATCACCTCTGAATAGAGACCCGGGACAACTAGTGTGTCATAGAAAGTGCATAGTGCTTAATTGAGTAATCCTACTTATTACGTGATACTATTAAACTAGACCAAATGGGCACAGAGGAATCAATCACCCCACCCTATCTTACCTATTCATAGGTGCTAGTGTCCGTCCAGGTAGCCCCGACGCGCGTTTCGCGTTTGCTTCCTCGGGGGGCGTGTTTTTGTGTGTTACCCAGGCACTCTTTTAAAGGGTATTAGCAGCTGTAACTGTTCAACGGTGCCGTAATTAGCGCATGCGCACCGCCAGCATGGGGACATCCAACACATCCCTGCCGGCCCTCCTAGTGTACCAGATACTATTACTATAGTAGAGAATAATCAAAGTTATAATGGCACATGGTATGCCGTTATCGACCTAGCAAATGCGTTCTTCACAATCCCCATCAAAGAAAAGGTGCAGGACCAATTTGCCTTCACCTGGTTGGGAAGGCAGTACACATTTACTAGGTTACCACAAGGATGGTTGCATAGTCCGACTATCTGTCATCGGACGGTGGCAGAGCATTTGGATCAGTTCCAATTACCATCCGATATGCAAATTTCACATTATATCGATGATATAATGATACAAGGACAAGATGAAGAATCTGTCAAAGCGCAATTACATCAATTATTATCTCACATGAGAGCTCGAGGATGGGAGATTAACGAAGCAAAGGTCCAAAGACCGGCCCAAGTGGTGAAATTTTTAGGAATTCAATGGAACAAAGGACATAGGGAAATCTTGCCTAAAGCTAGACAGAAAATAATCAATTTCCCAGTTCCTAAATCTAAACAGGAAACTCAATCATATATTGGATTATTTGGATTCTGGAGGCAGCACATTCCCCATTTGGGACAAATGTTGTCCCCATTGTACAAGGTAACTCGGAAAAAATATGAGTTCCATTGGGGAGAGGAGCAACAAGTTGCTTTTGAGATGGTAAAAGAAGCTATTCAACAGGCTGTAGACTTATGGCCAATGACACCCTGAGGGGTGGAACTACACGTGTCAGTACAAAATATGTATGCAAATTGGTCTTTGTGGCAGAAACATCAAGGGAAGAGAGTCCCTTTGGGATTCTGGAATCGCAAGTTACCTGATGAAGGGGAGAAATACACTCCCTTTGAACAACAATTGCTAGCCTGCTACTGGGCACTAGTGGAAACAGAACAGCTAACACTAGGCCATGAAGTGTTATTAAGACCGGCAATACCTATAATGCAATGGGTTTTGTCCAACCCAAAAACCAACAGAGTAGGACATGCTCAAGAACAAAGTATTATTAAGTGGAAATGGTACATTTCAGAGAGAGCTAAGAAAGGAGAAAGCGGGATCGCTGTTCTCCATGAGAAAATAGCTGATGTGGGGGAAAATGAATCATCTCCCATAAAACCCACTATTCTGGAGGAATCCCCAGTGAAATGGGGAAAATCATATGAAGATCTTACTGCTGAACAACAACAGCATGCCTGGTTTACGGATGGTTCTGCCAGATATGTCAATGGCAAAAGACAATGGAAAAGTGTGGCATATAATCCCAAATTCTGAAGCAGATAGAGCAGCTGCCATTCGACAAACAACAGCGGAAACCGATAAAGCAAAAGAAACATGGCTTCACGGTACAGCCGTTTGGGCACATCAGAAATGTGGACACCTGGGAGAAAAAGCCACTTACAGGTGGGCCCAGGAAAGAGGAGTTCCCTTCACCATGGACATAATAAAACAAATTATTGCACAGTATCCTGTTTGTCAACATTCCCAAAGGAGAGAGGTGCCACACACAGTAATGGGGCACATAGGGAGGGGACAATTACCTGCACAAATTTGGCAAATAGATTTTATAGGGCCACTATCAGAAAGCAGAGGGTGCAAATATATCTGTACCGCAGTAGATACATACTCAGGTCTGATGGTAGGTTTCCCATGCAAGGCAGCCACACAATGGAGTACCCTGAGAACTTTAGAAATCATAACACAGTATTATGGGGTCCCACTACAAGTACAGACAGATAGTGGGTCACATTTTACCGGACAACAAGTCAAAGACCATGCTATGGAACATAACATTCAATGGGTATATCACATGCCTTATTACCCTCAAGCAGCAGGGTTAGTAGAGAGAATGAATGGGTTACTAAAGGTCACCCTAAAAAAGTTGAACCAATCTGATACTTCATTTGAGCAATGGAGGGATAATCTGAGTGATGCCCTCCAGATAATAAACAATAGGCCCATAACTGATTCCATGACTCCTCTGATGAGGATGCTGACACCCAATCTCACAATACATGAAGCACACGTAGTAGAGACTATTATCTACTGGAAAATACATGAAGAGGCCAGGATCCCTGAAAGGGCAACACCCCTGTCAGCTGGACTGGATTTGGGTGCACTAGATGTAACAGTCATTCCTTCAGGTAAGGTGGTTCCAATTTCCACTGGATTGGGTTGTCAGATCCCTAAAGGTCACTATGGTCAGAATGCTACTCGTTCCAGTTTTGCATTAAAAGGGGCCATAGTGGTGGGAGGAATTATTGATGCAGATTATCAAGGAGAGATTAAAGTATTGATGTTAAATTTGGGAACAGAGCCATTGATCATTGAGAAGAAACAGAAAATGGCTCAGATGCTATTAATACCCGTAAACTTATCTCTGGGGGAAGAAGGTCATGCCCCTGCTGAATTAACTGGAAGAGGAGATAAAGGTTTTGGCTCCTCTGACGTAACTAATGTTGGAGCTAAAATTTGGGTACAAAATGCTCAAGGACCGCCTTCAGAAGCTGAGGTAATTGCAGTAGGCAGGGACCGCACCTTGCTGATCATGAGGCCAGGTGTAGAAAAATGGGAGTATATCTCACAGGAAAAATGTTATTTGCAGGAATAAAAGTGTTATGTTCTGATTTCTGCAGATTTCCTTCCTAATCGTAAGTGGAACCCTTGGAGGCGTATTTTTGGATATCGTTAAAGCATGGACTCCAGGTGTTCAATTAACAAGTGAGCGAGTGCCACCTTTGAGGTCACCCGGTGATTGGAATGTCTACAATTACACGAAGGATGGAAAAAGAAAAAACTTTAGTGATATACTGGCTACTGTAAATATAACTTTATCTAAAACCAGTTCTGTATGGATGTATGGACCTGTAATTGAAGAACCGGCTCCATATAATTATCCAGGAAGGAAGTATTGGCCAAGTACTGTTTTGACCAACGGAACTGGAATTGTAAAGATAACACATGAAGAAAATATAGCATGTTGGGAAGCTGAAATGACGTAATTAAATTTAACGACTGGACTAATCGAATCTCGAGTATACGCTAATTATACTTCTAGAAGGTTAAATGATACCAGCTTTATATATTGTTTAAATCGAACAAAATTGATAGTGTGTTCCAATATGACAGATAAAGTATATTTCACTGATCTTAAGAGGTATTATCCAAATTGGAGAGATTATCTTAGAATAATACAGGTTAATGCATCAAAAATTGATCCTGGACATATCAAAAGATTACCATCATCATGTGTCAAAGTAGGCCGTCAGGCTCAAAAGACTATAATAATTGCCAATATTCGGTTTCCTCCCACTCCTGTTTGTCCTTCAAGAAAAAGAAGAGCATGGTATGACGCCCTATTGGGGGGTTATAGAGCAGGAACAGGAACATTAAATGGTTTTGACATAGAGACATTAGCTAATAGAATGCATAATGCTGGTAAAAATATACAAGATGCTTTAACTATCCAGGGACAATAGATGCCTACTATATGGCACCCTTGGAAGCAACAACTGAAAGCTGATAAATTTTTGTTAAATATGCAAAATAAATCAAATAATTTTGCTTGGGAAGCTAATAATAATATAACTAGGATTGTAAAATGGACGATATGTACTATGCAGGCTATATATCAAATACAGCAAAAGAATAATATGCAAACACAGCTAATGACAGGAAATGAACAAATTTGGAGAACTGTTTTTAACAAAACTATTCCTATATCTAGTTGGATTAAAATTGAAGCTCCTAAAATGGTCTGCAGTGATACAACTTGTTCAGGAATAATTCAAATGTATAATGTTGACGATATACAGGTAATGTGTAGGTATATAGTATTGCCATTGATGTTGGGGCTTCCAGTGAATATATTTTTCTGGATGCCAAAATTCAATGGACCTTATGTTGATAACAATAACAAAACTCATGATTTATTTATCTGTGAAGATACTCTGGAAGGCAAAATTTGTAGATTGCACGCAGCAGTTTATGAACCATGTCTGCTACAAAATAGTATAAATATATGTGAATTCACTATTTTGCCCATATCTTATAAAATGTTAGTAGAAATAGCTCCTCAAGAAGTATGTGTAGTTACAAATGAAGCTGTAATTCCTAAAATGACAGTCCCTTTTGTAGGATGTTTGCAAAATGTAACCACCCTTATCTGGGACAATGACACATTTCTACTGACTCCAAATCAACAAACAAGTAGTAATGTTATATGGAAACAAAAAAGTTTAGAAATACAGACTTGGGATTTGAATTTAACTAGGCTAAAGCAAATCATTGAGCAATCCGCAGAGGGAAAAGAAATAATTATGCAATTAAATCAAAGTTTGCAAAATCATATAATCACTACTACAATTATAAGTAATAAAATGGTTAAAATGGGTTCAGTAATAGCAGATGCCACTTCTCATCATTGGTATGATATTTTTCTTGGGTACTCGCCATCCGCTAAGAAAATGTTGGACTGGGTAATCCACCCACTCCTAGTGGTCATGGTAATAGTTATCATGTTGTCAATATGGAACTGTTATATGGCTTACAAAGTGTTCTGTAGGAGACCTAAGGTCCTAATGGTCACCTATGGTAATGGCAAATAGTTACATGATATCAAGGACCGTTTGTGATACAAATGAGACAAGAATGTCTGAATGTATGTGTAGATAGTGATTTCATGTATCTATTGCCATAAACTGAGTAAAACAAAGACAAAATGGAAGCGGGGAAGTGCCCTCCGAGTGACCTATTCGTATTGCATGAGGAGATGTGGCATAAACAACTATGTACGCACGCGCAGCATGCTTGCAGTATGAGAAAAAATATTCTCAGAGCGAATAACAAGATAAGCATGGAATTTGCACAATAACAACTCGTGATCTGTACAATAATAAGTTATATAAGAAAAATGCCAGTACGCATGATCAAACTAGATCCAGTTTTAAGTGTATAAAACAGGACAGCACCTCGGTGGGGGTAGGGACTTTTCCAGACTCTTCAAGTGGACGCACTTTGGTCTGTGATGCAAAATGGAATTTTTCCTCCCCCTGCCGAGGTCCCCCGTCAGGAGGAGTGATGCTACAATATCCGGTAATGTATTGATGCTTACAATCTCTATATATATATAGTTGTATTATAAAGATGTTGATCATTGCATGTCAGAACTTTTGAACTAATCTAGTGCCAAAGGTCAATATAAATCTTTTTAATCATAATTAATAAATTTTATAATCTTGTTTTACCGAAAAAGACTCTTGTCTATGCCTAATTAGTATATTAGTGAGCGCTCCGTAAGTAAGGCGTAACGCCTCTTCATTTGTGACTCGGTAAGACACCTACACTTTATGGTTTTCCAACTGAAAGAGTTTTCTGGGTTGCAGTTGTTGGCAGATATGCAACAGATACAGACTTATTTGTGTGCAGGAGGATTTACACTTTTCTGATAGTAGATGGCGATGTTGTTACTGTTATATGCTTAGTTGAATGTAATGCATATACTTGTTGTACTTTGGTTTAACTTTCTCTCTGGTTAAAGGTCCTTCACACTTCCTTTTATGCTGTATTAAGAAGCTGATGCATGTACCTCATGTTCTGTGTAGATAAAAGTTGAATTACCCCATATAATCTACTCTTACAATTTTCTTCTGCGACCAGACTATGCAACAGCAGTTAGAGGGCATGCTCCAATTGCTATATCAATATGATAATTTAATAATTATGGATAAATGGCTAGATAGCTAGAAAGATAGATATGGGATAGACAGAAAAATAGATAGAGATTCCATTGCAAATTCTCTATAAACAACTTTTATCCAGGTCTGCAAGTTTGAGATGTTGACAGATGTCAATTTACAAGATTAATTACCTCTGACTCACATTGTACTTTGCAACTTATTAGGTAAGGTGTGCAGCAAACACCATAAACAATTCTCTAATCTCCTGACAAAGCATCTACACCCTCTATTTTCTAAGGCTGTCACTTGGAGAATCATTCTCTGGCACTAGACAGCAGCTGGTACATTTATGCCAGCTCAGCTCTTTTAAGACTGCAGGCTCCAGAGACTATTATAATCTTGTCACCCTATTGAGGCTATAATGGCTTTGCTACTGTGTCTTCCTGAACTCAGCATGCATGAGAAGTCATTACACAGACAGAAAGCAATTGCTTCATTACATGAGTTGCAACAAATGCTGTAACAGCAACCTTGATGAAAATTCATTGCATTCACTCGCTGTTATTTGTCCCATTCAATGTTCAGGACACAATCTGTGCTGCGGTCACTGTATTCTCCATACAATCTGTTTTCTGCCAAAGTAACTTGCTCCGTGAATTTATTTATAAAGCTGGCTGCATGTAACATATGAGACACGGTAGAAGTGGAAAAACCTCCCTTCTTCAAGTAAAGGTTTTCCAACATAGATTTCAGCATATTTTTCTATTTTAGCCAAAATTAGTTTGGGAATCCTTTTTATTCTGACATTGCAATGTGAGAACTTTTTTTTTTATTTCATGGTGTATTTTTGTATAATTTCTCAGTATCTAAAAGCTGTAATTAGCAACTGAGTGTTGTGGTAAATACTAATAATAATTATTATCTTCTTTGCCTAATGAAAGAAGATATCTCACAATGACCACCTAGGAGAGGTTGCAACTAGAGTTGGGCAAATTTATTCAAGTGGAATTAAATTCTACAAAATTTTCAAATTTCTGTGTTCTCCAGAATATATATATTTTTGGTAATTCACTCCATATGAATTAATCAAAATGGCAGCCAATTTGCCACCCTTTTTGCTGAAACCATAGAGTACCTGCAAAAGATTTAGAAAGCAAATAAAATGACACCTCTCGAACGCCTCCACTGCTTGCATTCCCCCTTGTGCAGTCCTCAGCTGCTCTTTTTACCACAACTAGGCCCGGGACATCCCTAAGCATGAGAATGCACCTAGTAAAGTCATGACAATATTGTGAGGTCCCGATATGTGTCATGACCTTACAATGCAAACTCAAGGCCAAAACATCTTGCCCCAACTAGGCTGGAGAGGTCACTGAAGATGCCAGGGATTAAGAAGAGGCGCTGTTGTGAATTCTGCTTCTGCTTGTAGGTGGTAATGCAGTTGTCCCTGGGTTGCAGTCCTGGTCAGGTGTGTCTACTGATTGCAGTTCTGACTGGGGTATTTAGGTGTGCAGGATTCATTAGTCCTTGCCAGTTGTCCATGGTTCAGGGAGGTTTTGGATCTTTGTCTGGTTCCTCCTGCCTTGCTGCTAAATCAGCTAAAGATAAGTGGTTGGTTTTTGTTTCTTGGGCACACATGCTGTGTGCTTTATAATTCTGTGCTATTCTTTTGTTTTTTCTTGTCCAGCTTAGATTGTGTCAGTATTTTCTCAGTCTTGTTGGATTCTCAGGAGTTGCAGATATACGTTCCACATCTTTAGTTAGATTGTGGAAATTTTTGTATTATCTGCTGTGGATATTTTTGGAAGGGTTTTAATGCTGACCGCTTAGTATTCTGTCCTATCCTTTCCTATTTAGCTAGAGTGGCCTCTTTTGCTAAATCCTGTTTTCTGCCTGCGTGTCTTTCCTCTACTACTCACAGTCAATATTCGTGGGGGGCTGCCTATCCTTTGGGGTTCTGCTCTTAGGCAAGGTAGAATTCCTATTTCCATCTATAGGGGTATTTAGTCCTCCCGCTCCCGCTGTGTCGAGGTGTCTAGGATTTGTTAGGCACACCCCACGGCTACTTCTAGTTGCGGTGTCAGTTCAGGATTTGCGGTCAGTATAGTTTCTACCTACTTCAGAGAAAGTTTCATGCGGCTCCAAGGTCACCGGATCATAACAGTACAACTGGCCAATAATGAGTTAAATGCATCTCAGAAGAAGGGAAGAAAGGTGTTGAGCCATTTTTTTTTCTGCAGTCTGTTTTTTTTTTCTTCCCTCTTTTTCTCTGGGTGACTGAGGAGTCTTGTGCTAGCATGAATGTTCAGGAATTAGCTTCTCGTGTAGACCAGCTTGCTGCTAATGTACAGGGTATTTCTGATTATATTGTTCAGACTCCTGTTTTAGAGCCGAAAATTCCTACTCCTGATTTGTTTTTTGGTGACAGGTCCAAATTTTTGAGTTTTAAAAACAACTGTTAACTGTTTTTTGCTCTGAGACCTCGATCCTCCGGTGATTCCATTCAGCAGGTTAAAATCATCATTTCCCTGCTGCGTGGTGATCCACAGGATTGGGCATTTTCCCTGGAATCTGGGAATCCGGCTTTGCTTAATGTAGACTCCTTTTTTCAGGCTTTAGGATTATTATATGATGAACCGAATTCTGTGGATCAAGCGGAGAAGACCTTGTTGGCCCTGTCTCAGGGTCAAGAGGCGGCAGAATTGTATTGTCAGAAATTTAGAAAATGGTCTGTGTTGACTAAATGGAATGATGATGCTTTGGCGACAATTTTCAGAAAGGGTCTTTCTGAATCCGTTAAAGATGTTATGGTGGGGTTTCCCACGCCTTTCGGTCTGAGTGATTCTATGTCTCTGGCCATTCAGATTGACCGGCGCTTGCGGGAGCGCAGAACCGTGCGCGCCGTGGCGTTGTCCTCAGAGCAAATTCCTGAGCCTATACAGTGTGATAGGATTCTGTCTAGAACGGAACAACAAGGATTCAGACGTCAGAATAGGTTGTGTTATTATTGTGGCGACGCTTCTCATGTCATTTCAGTCTGCCCTAAGCGGCCAAAGAGGATCGTTAGTTCATTTACCACCAGTACTGTACAACCTAAATTTCTGTTATCTGTGTCCTTGATCTGCTCATTGTCATCATTTTCTGTTATGGCGTTTGTGGATTCAGGCGCCGCCTTGAACTTAATGGACTTTGAGTTTGCAGGCATTGTGGTTTTCCCTTGCAGCCTTTGCAGAACCCTATTCCTTTAAGGGGCATTGATGCTACACCTTTGGCTAAAAATAAGCCCCAGTTTTGGACACAGGTGACCATGCGCATGGCGCCAGCCCATCAGGAAGATTGTCGATTTCTGGTGTTGCATAATTTGCATGATGCTGTCGTGCTGGGTTTTCCGTGGTTGCAGATACATAATCCTGTGTTGGATTGGAAGTCTATGTCTGTGACTAGTTGGGGTTGTCAGGGGGTTCATAATGATGTTCCTTTGATGTCAATCTCCTCTTCTTCCTCTTCTGAAATTCCAGAGTTTTTATCTGATTTTCTGGATGTATTCGATGAGCCCAAGTCCAGTTCCCTTCCACCGCACAGGGACTGTGATTGTGCTATTGACTTGATTCCAGGCTGTAAGTTTCCTGTTGTGAATTCCGCTCTTGTGCTCCCTCCGGTGGTTGTAAGTGGCACTTTTGTGAGTTCTGCTCTTGGGCTCCCTCCGGTGGTTTTAAGTGGTATGGCTGCTCCTTGGATTTAGCAGTCAGCAGCTGCTTCCACTGATTGTCTATTCTGCTCGGCTATTTAGCCTGGCTCTTTCCTTCAGCTTGTGCCACTTGTCAATGGTTCCTGGTTGGATTCAAATCTCTTTGGATTTCCCTGTTATCCTGACCAGTTCAGCAAAGCTAAGTCCTTGCTTGCTCTTTCCTGTCCACAGGTTGTGGAATTATCCGTTCTGTGCTTTCTATGTTTGTCCAGCTTGTCAGTGTGAATTAATTCAGTTAAGCTGGAAGCTCTGGGAAGCAGATTTACCCTCCACACCTTTAGTCAAGTGTGGAGATTTTTGTAAACTCTGTGTGGATATTTTGTAGTGTTTTATACTGACCGCACAGTATTCCATCCTGTCCTATCTATCTAGCTAGACTGGCCTCCTGTGCTCATCCTGGTTTCATTCTGTGTATGTCTTTTCCCTCTCCACTCACAGTCATTACTTGTGGGGGGCTATCTATCCTTTGGGGATTTTCTCTGAGGCAAGATAGTTTTCCTGTTTCTATCTTTAGGGGTAGTTAGTTCTCAGGCTGTGACGAGGTGCCTAGGGAGTGTCAGGAGCATCCCACGGCTACTTCTAGTGTTGTGTTGAGCTTAGGGATTGCGGTCAGTACAGGTACCACTTCCTTCAGAGCTCGTTCCATGTTGCTCCTAAACCACCAGATCATAACAGTTTCCTAAAGGCCGACTTTTCAACCTGTCTGTGCCTGAACATACCACCATGCGGAATTATATTAAGGAGTCTTTGGAGAAGGGGCATATTCGGCCATCTTCTTCACCGTTGGGAGCGGGATTTGTTTTTGTTGCTAAGAAGGATGGCTCCTTGAGACCCTGTATTGATTATCGCCTCTTGAATAAGATCACGGTCAAGTATCAATACCTTTTACCTTTGCTTTCCGATTTGTTTGCTAGGATTAAGGGGGCTAGTTGGTTTACGAAGATTGACCTTCGGGGGGCATATAATCTTGTTCGTATTAAGCAGGGTGATGAATGGAAAACTACGTTTAATACGCCCGAAGGCCATTTTGAATACCTTGTGATACCATTCGGGCTCACTAATGCTCCATCTGTTTTTCAGTCCTTCATGCATGATATCTTCCGGACTTATCTTGATAAGTTCTTGATTGTGTATTTGGACGATATTTTGATTTTTTCCAATGATTGGGAGTCTCATGTGGAACAGGTCAGGATGGTATTTCAGATCCTTCGTGACAATGCTTTGTTTGTGAAGGAATCTAAGTGTCTCTTTGGGGTGCAGAAGGTTTCTTTTTTGGGCTTCATTTTTTCTCCCTCATCTATGGAGATGGATCCGGTAAAGGTTCAGGCCATTCATGATTGGATTCAACCCACATCCGTGAAGAGCCTTCAGAAATTTTTGGGTTTTGCTAATTTTTATCACCGTTTCATTGCTAACTTCTCTAGCGTGGTTAAACCCTTGACCGATTTGACAAAGAAGGGCGCTGATGTGGCGAATTTGTCCTCTGTGGCTGTCTCTGCCTTTCAGGAGCTTAAGCGCCGATTTACTTCTGCTCCGGTGTTGCGCCAACCGGATGTTTCTCTTCCGTTTCAGGTTGAGATTGACGCTTCTGAGATTGGGGCAGGGGCCATTTTGTCTCAGAGGGATTCTGTTGGTACCTTGATGAAACCGTGTGCCTTCTTTTCCCGTAAGTTTTCGCCTGCTGAACGCAATTATGATGTCGGCAATCGGGAGTTGTTGGCTATGAAGTGGGCGTTTGAGTAGTGGCGACATTGGCTTGAGGGAGCTAAGCACCGTATTGTGGTCTTGACCGAACATAAGAATCTGATTTACCTCGAGTCTGCCAAATGGCTGAATCCTAGACAGGCTCGTTGGTCCTTGTTTTTTTCCCGTTTTGATTTCGTGGTTTCGTATCTTCCGGGTTCTAAGAATATTAAGGCTGATGCCCTCTCTAGGAGTTTTTTGCCTGATTCTCCTGAGGTCCTTGAACCGGTCAGCATTCTGAAAGAAGGGGTGGTCCTTTCTGCCATTTCTTCTGATTTACGACGGGTTCTTCAGGAATTTCAGGCTGATAGATCTGACCGCTGTCCAGTGGGGAAACTGTTTGTTCCTGACAGATGGACTAGTAGAGTGATTTCTGAGGTTCACTGTTCTGTGTTGGCTGGTCATCCTGGTATTTTTGGTACCAGAGATTTGGTTGGTAGGTCCTTTTAGTGGCCTTCTTTGTCACGTGATGTGCGTTCTTTTGTGCAGTCCTGTGGGACTTGTGCGCGGGCCAAGCCTTGTTGTTCCCGTGCTAGTGGGTTGCTTTTGCCATTGCTGGTCCCTGAGAGGCCCTGGACGCATATTTCTATGGATTTTATTTCTGATCTTAATAATAATAATAATAATAATCTTTATTTTTATATAGCGCTAACATATTCCGCAGCGCTTTACATCACATTATCATCACTGTCCCCGATTGGGCTCACAATCTAGAATTCCTATCAGTATGTCTTTGGAATGTGGGAGGAAACCGGAGTGCCCGGAGGAAACCCACGCAAACACGGAGAGAACATACAAACTCTTTGCAGATGTTGTCCTGGGTGGGATTAGAACCCAGGACCCCAGCGCTGCAAGGCTGCTGTGCTAACCACTGCGCCACCATGCTGCCCACGGTTTCCCAGAGGATGTCGGTTATCTTGGTTGTTTGTGACCGGTACTCTAAGATGGTTCATTTGGTGCCTTTGCCTAAATTGCCTTCCTCTTCAGATTTAGTTCCGTTGTTTTTTCAGCATGTGGATCATTTGCATGGTATTCCGGAGAATATTGTGTCCGACAGAGGTTCCCAGTTTGTTTCTAGGTTTTGGCGGGCCTTTTGTGCTAGGCTGGGCATTGATTTATCTTTTTCTTCTGCATTTCATCCTCAGACAAATGGCCAGACCGAGCGAACTAATCAGACTTTGGAGTTTTATTTGAGATGCTTTGTGTCTGCTGATCAGGATGATTGGGTGGCCTTTTTGCCATTGGCCGAGTTTGCCCTTAATAATCGTGCTAGTTCAGCTACTTTGGTTTCGCCTTTCTTTTGTAATTTTGGTTTTCATCCTCATTTTTCTTTTGGGCAGGTTGAGCCTTCTGACTGTCCTGGTGTGGATTCTGTGGTTGACAGGTTGCAGCAGATTTGGGCTCATGTGGTGGACAATTTGGTGTTGTCGCAGGAGGAGGCTCAACGTTTTGCTAACTGTCGTCGGTGTGTTGGTTCCCGGCTTTGGGTTGGGGATCTGGTCTGGTTGTCTTCCCGTCATGTTCCTATGAAGGTTTCTTCCCCTAAGTTTAAGCCTCGGTTTATTGGTCCTTATAGGATTTCTGAGATTATTAATCCGGTGTCTTTTCGATTGGCGCTTCCTGCCTCTTTTGCTACCCATAATGTCTTCCATAGATCTTTATTGTGGAAATATGTGGTACCCGTTGTTCCCTCTGTTGATCCTCCGGCCCCTGTGTTGGTTGATGGGGAGTTGGAGTATGTGGTTGAGAAGATTTTGGATTCTCGTTTTTCGAGGCAGAGGCTTCAGTACCTTGTCGAATGGAAGGGTTATGGCCAGGAGGATAATTCTTGGGTTTTTGCCTCTGATGTTCATGCTGCTGATTTGGTCCGTGCCTTTCATCTGGCTCGTCCTGATCGGCCTGGGGGCTCTGGTGAGGGTTCAGTGACCCCTCCTCAAGGGGGGGGGGTACTGTTGTGAATTCTGCTTGTGGGTTCCCTCCGGTGGTTGTAGTTGGTAATGCAGGTGTCCCTGGGTTGCAGTCCTGGTCAGGTGTGTCTACTGATTGCAGTTCTGACTGGGGTATTTAGGTGTGCAGGCTTCATTAGTCCTTGCCAGTTGTCCATGGTTTTGGGAGGATTTGGATCTCTGTCTTGTTCCTCCTGCCTTGCTGCTAAATCAGCTAAAGATAAGTGGTTGGTTTTTGTTTCTTGGGCACACATGCTGTGTGCTTTATAATTCTGTGCTATTCTTTTGTTTTTTCTTGTCCAGCTTAGATTGTGTCAGTATTTTCTCAGTCTTGTTGGATTCTCTGGAGTTGCAGATATACGTTCCACGTCTTTAGTTAGATTGTGGAAATTTTTGTATTATCTGCTGTGGATATTTTTGGAAGGGTTTTAATACTGACCGCTTAGTATTCTGTCCTATACTTTCCTATTTAGCTAGAGTGGCCTCTTTTGCTAAATCCTGTTTTCTGCCTGCGTGTGTCTTTCCTCTACTACTCACAGTCAATATTCGTGGGGGGCTGCCTATCCTTTGGGGTTCTGCTCTGAGGCAAGGTAGAATTCCTATTTCCATCTATAGGAGTATTTAGTCCTCCGGCTGTGTCGAGGTGTCTAGGATTTGTTAGGCACACCCCACGGCTACTTCTAGTTGCGGTGTCAGTTCAGGATTTGCGGTCAGTATAGTTTCCACCTACTCCAGAGAAAGTTTCATGCGGCTCCAAGGTCACCGGATCATAACAAGGCGCCAAGGACCATACAGTGGGTAGCATGGGTGTGCGGTGAAATGAGTATTACCCGGTAGTTGTTTTTTTTTTACATCTTATGTCTATTATGCCCTGGCTTCTCTTGAGACCCCAGAGCAAGATAAGGGACATTCCATTTGCAGAGAATATTTCTTCCATGAATAAAATTCCCTGGTACAATCTGCAAGATTTGGCGAATTTGAATCTCATCAGATAGACTCAGCGCTAATTGCTACCCTATAAGTTAAAGGGGTATTTCCATCTCCAAGATCCTATCCCAATATGTAGTAAGTCTAATAATAATAATATTAGCAAATAACTCCAATAAGTTTTTCTGATTCGCTATGTCTCTCTCCTCATGTGCAGGCATTGCAGGACCTTAGGTATCCATGGTTACAACCACTAATATAGTGACAGTTAGCTAGTTGCTAGTGGTTGTAACCATGGATACACAAGGTCCTGCAATGCAAGCACATGAAGAAAGATATATGGCAAATCAGAAAAGCTATACTACATTTATAATTGGAGGTATTTGTGAATATTTTGTTTATTATTACACCTGCTACATATTGGGATAGGATCATAGGATCTTAGAGATGGGAATGCCCCTTTAAAGGGGACTCTGAATTCGCTTCCAAGCCGGCCGGACCCTGCCTGTACCTGTGATCTGGTGCTCTGGCCTATGGTGCCTGAAGTCTTCAGTAAAGCAGGTAAAGAGACTGCAAAGCTGTGTCCTCCCTTCTTTACTGCACCACTCACCATCCTCATCTATACACTAGGAGCCCTGGGGACATACTTCAACTGTGGGAAGTTATACCATCTGAGCTGCCATAACATCACCCCAAAGGACCCCTTTAAGCAGTGTCGGTCCCCACTGACCGAACACCACAGGTGGTGTCATGGACGTAAACTTTATTCAATTTCCCTTTTACATGGACGCCAAAGGCTACAGACCGGGTCACCACCTTGACATCCCCCTGTGAATACCGGACCCGGTACCAGATACCCCACGGCCCTGGCGGGCATTCCACCTCTACAAATAACAACTGAAGAGTGGGCATTTATGTCTGATATTTGTGCGTTTTTCCTAAACTTTGAGGACACCACAAAGATGGTGAGTGGCGATGACGCTATCATCAGTGTAATGATCCCGCTTCTGTACCTACTTAAACAGTCACTGCTGACAATTAGATATAGAGATCACTGCACACGTTCAAAGAAAGATATGCTTGAAAGTGGAAGTTTATTTATAGTGATTTCAAGTTAAAGCGACTGGTAAATTTTTGACGTTTCGGCCAATACATAGCCTTGGTCACAACATCGCTGCAAAAAACATAGAGATACAACTATTTACAATTCGGTATATACAAAAAACAATAAAGATATGTACTGTACAATATATACAAGATATACAACAAAAGGTTTAGATGGTAGTCATGTACAGAGTAATGACTCTGTGAGACCATGTAATGAGGTATACTAAAATAGGGATAAATGATGATAACCAAGGGGTGTATATAAACAAGAGGATCGAAAAAGGGTTTATACGATGTCAAGGATATACCCACATTAAATAGTGCATGCAACTTAAATTTATGGGCAATCTAGAAATTAGTCTAGAGGGCCAAAAATTGGCCTGGATAGCTATATTTTATATAGAACAATCATGCTATAAAAATCACAAGGCAAATGAGGGTGGCCCACCTAGTATGCAGAGTAAGTCTCAGATCAGGGTGTCGCAAATATGGTACTGACAAGAGGTTACGTCCTGGTGGGGATGGAGGGTAAAAAGTATATAAATCAATATGAGTATGGTTATCCACTATGCATCTGTTATGGAGTGTAGGGAAATATGGAAGAGAGCATAAACCTACCCTGTTATTTTCATAGGTACCCGTGTATTCAGGGATGAGCAATGTCTTTTTAGAACAAATAAAGTAGATGGATATCCCGGTCGTGTGCCAGAAGCCTATAGGAAGGTATAATAATGAGGATACATCCTAGTAGTAATGTGCTGCTATAGCTTATGGAAAAGGAAAGGCTCCTGACCTGTGGATATGCAAGCTACGGTATGGAGTCCGAGAGTAGACTAATGTGATTAGCGCTCCATAGGGTAAGATGCCCGTGTGTGTGGCATTAGCTAAGAGTAAAAATATATGAGAGATATGTGGCATTAGATAACGGATCAGAGGACTAGAGTAAAATGGAAATACTTATCTGGTAGTTGAAACCTACGTCCGGTTTAGTGTGATGGTGCACAGCTGACACAGTGGTGTCAGGAGCAGGAGAGGGAGATCCCAGGTGGAAATGGCCCTCTGAGTTTAGCGTTAGGCGGTGAGATAGGTGACACAGCCGTGTCTAGGTAGGTGCTGGCGTAGGCGTCTGGGATCCTAAGGTAGGGCCGGTGCTGACACTAATTTTTTGGTTATCAGCACCAACAGAATACATGTCATCAGAGACCTATATGTACGATGATGCTACAGGATCAACAATCCTGTCCAAAATAAGAACAAAAACAGACTTCCTACACATACCAAATAGGGATATTAAAACAAGAGATTGGGAGAAGGAGAGAAAAAGACTTATAGCCTACGACCTACATTGCGCCACCCTTGGAGAATACCATCGGCAAGGGAAGATACCACGAGGCCTACGGTGTAACCTCCGACCAACTTTATTTTCTGACAACGACCAATACTGCACTACCTTTCAAAAAATACTCAACAAGTGTTCTTTTGATATCATTTTACTAACTATTGAATATTTACAGGAAGCTATTAAAGAAACAGAAGAAAAAATTGTAACCATCGAAACACAGCTTACCTCTACCCTCACCAGCTCAGAATTCAACACCTTAAAGAACAAGGTTGACTCCATCCTATCAACACACCAAAAGACCTTGGAAGAAAGGAAACGGACTAAATTTCAAAGAGACACCGAAGATTATCTGACAAACAGAGTGTATCGATGGGACGAAACAACCAACAGGCGACCTCACCCGAGATCACGACGCCCGGCAGGAAGATTTGCAGCTTCCGGGGACTCCTCACCGGCTGGGGGATCCTCCCCTGGCTCCGGAAGCGATGTCGGTGGAACATCAACAACAAGAGTGCCTTTTTTAGGCCCAAGCGGTCGCCATCCAGGAGGTCGAGAAGGAAAGGATCGAGAACGCCAGATGACTCTTCGTTCACAGGTAGGGGTCCAAACCTGGTAGTAAATATTTCTGACTACTCTCTTTCCCCTCTAGGGTGTTGAATAAGGGTCTGTCATTCTGCCCTACTCCCAGATGGGATTCCTTTCAGCTAGAGAAGGATTTACAGAGCTTCTACCGCAGTATACGACTTAAAGTGCACTTTGAGGACAACCCACACTTCACTAGTAACACACTAGGAACAGTACCAGACAGAGACGGAGGACCACTAATCACATTAGATCAACTAGGGTTAAGGAACCCCAGTAAGTTTATGCCTCCCAAGACGAATCACGCTGTAGAGACCTTTATTACTCTCCTAGATAGAGACATTAAGGAAACCATCCTGGACCAACGCTTAGGCTTCCTCCCGGTTCGACATAATCTAACACCTCTTGAAAAACAAGCACTTGCTTCACTTAAGGATAATAGCCACATTGTAATTAAACCTGCGGATAAAGGTGGGGCCACCGTAGTGATGAACAAAAATCAATATGTAGCTGAGATTAAGAGACAACTGGCAGACACTACCACATATAAGAAAATCCAATCAGACCCAGTCTATAATATTCAGAGAAAAATTGACACCATTCTGACCAAACACTCACAACTACAAACCATTGACGCCAAAACCAAAACATTCCTGACAAACGACCACCCGGTAACTCCAGTTTTATACATTCTTCCAAAAATCCATAAAAACATACAGAATCCCCCTGGACGCCCCATCGTGGCATCCACGGACTCTATTCTCAATCCTGTATCCATTTATCTGGAAAAGATACTCACGCCATATACTCACAAAACCAAATCCTTTATCCTTGACACAAGCGACTTCCTCAGAAAAATTCAGGACATCAACATAGTTCCAGCTAATAGCATCCTATGTACCTTAGATGTCAACAGTTTATACACCTCAATCACACACGACACGGGGATAGAGGCAGTCTCCCTAACTTTATCTGAAGCGGGAGTGGACACACGCTCGCAAGATCTTTGTCTTGAGTTACTCAACTTGGTACTCAGAGAAAATTATTTTCTCTTTGAGGATGACTTCTATGTTCAAATATGCGGAACCGCCATGGGTTCAAATGTAGCGCCCGCATATGCAAATCTGTATATGGATCGCTTTGAAAGAGATTTCATGTATCCTGATACACTATTCCAGCAGTATGCTCTTCTATGGTATCGTTACATAGACGACATTTTCTGCATATGGTAAGGCGACCACACTTTCTTAACTGCTTTCTATAACACTATAAATGAAATCCGATCAGAGCTCAAATTTTCTATTTCACATCACACGGAGGCCATCACATTTTTGGACACGAAAGTATGTAAAGATGTCGATGGTGCCCTTACCACTGATATCTATACCAAACCTACTGATCGTAATAATCTTCTACTGTACAACAGCTGTCACCCCAAATGTACCAGAAACAGTCTTCCCCGATCCCAATTTAAGAGAGTTTCCAGAATTGTGTCGAACCCCACCGTCAGACAATCCAGACTACACGAAATGTCCAAAAAATTTGAGGACAGAGAATATCCATGCACACTCCTGAATACAGAAATGACCAAAGTTTTAACTGAAATAGATCCCACACCAACTCCATTGCCTAAACCATCTAGGTTACCCTTCGTCCACGGCCACCACCCATCCATGCAGAGGGTTCACAACTTAATCCACAAACAATGGCCCCTTCTTTCGAAAGCATACCCCGGAATAGCGATCTTCAAAAATCCCCCTTTGATGTGCTTACGCAGACCACCAAATATAAAGGACAGACTTGTTAGGGCCGATGTTGGATCATCTAAACAAACTGTAACCCGTACACTTAGTGGCCAGACTAGAAGGGGCACATTTCCATGTTTGAATTGCACATGCTGTTCCAACATCATTAAAGGAAGTGAAGTGGTCCATCCTCGTACGGGGAAATCATACCCTATTAGGGAATACCACACCTGCGAATCAAACTATGTTGTATACATCATCAAATGCCCATGTGGCCTACTGTATATGGGCGAGACTATTCAGGCAATCAGGGACCGAATCACAAGCCATAAATCTACGATTAGATGCGAAAAAACCTGGTTGCCCCTGCCGGCACATTTTAAAGAGGCCCGACACAACATATTCCAACAACGATTCCAGGTCCTTGAAAAAGTTCGTAGACCGAGACGGGGTGGTAATCATATCCAGCTATTGAAACAGCGTGAAACGTACTGGATCTATACGTTGGACACACTCAGTCCGAGAGGCCTCAACCGTGAAATTGACTGGCTAACATAATGCATTTTTTTCCCCTAGACCCACTGAATAGTTGCACGCAACCACTCGGCAATCCTCTTTGTGGAGTTGGTAAGATTCCCCACCTTAGTGCAGATTTTGTCTAAGTTTCCTTCCGTTTTCTAACTTTTTCCTCTAAGTTTCCTTTATAATTTCCTTTTGTTTCTATGGTTTGGACTCCTACTCATATTCAGTTATGTCATGTATTATCATTACATAGACTTTGCGTTTTTTGGTGTTTTTTACACTTTACCTGCAATTCCTGATATATCATTTCCTTTTATGATTGTGCATTTCATGACGTATGTATTGGGTTAATTATTGTCTTCTGGCTACTCCTGACACACCAGACCACTGTAGGGAGGGGTACCAGTTCCATCATCAGTTCTATTACTCAGTACATATGTTTTCCCATACATCAATATATTGTACCATCCCGCATACGTTTTATTTTTCCGCCAGACCCATAGGACATTATTGCATTCATATTCCATGCATACATTACGTAGTGATCACACCTAACCGCACAGATACACATTACAGGGCATTAGTTCACACTTTCTGACCATCGCAGATTACGTTGTCCGCTACCCCCCTACTCCCTTGGTCTAATAGAACGCCACCCCATATGCGCACGCGCCGGCATCCACAGCGCGCCCTGTGTGAGTCGGAACGCTATCCCATATGCGCACGCGCCAGCTCTCACTGTGCTCCCTCTGTCTCATACAACGCTATTCCGTCCCACTACCCCATATGCGCATGCGCCGGCGTCTAGTGCACTTCCGGCCACATGCCCCAGCAGCGCTCTATATCTGAGCGCGTATCATGTATAGGACGCATTCCCTCATTACGCCGGCCACAGCTAAGACACGGGAGTGTCAGCACCGGCCCTACCTTAGGATCCCAGACGCCTACGCCAGCACCTACCTAGACACGGCTGTGTCACCTATCTCACCGCCTAACGCTAAACTCAGAGGGCCATTTCCACCTGGGATCTCCCTCTCCTGCTCCTGACACCACTGTGTCAGCTGTGCACCATCACACTAAACCGGACGTAGGTTTCAGCTACCAGATAAGTATTTCCATTTTACTCTAGTCCTCTGATCCGTTATCTAATGCCACATATCTGTCATATATTTTTACTCTTAGCTAGTGCCACACACACGGGCATCTTACCCTATGGAGCGCTAATCACATTAGTCTACTCTCGGACTCCATACCGTAGCTTGCATATCCACAGGTCAGGAGCCTTTCCTTTTCCATAAGCTATAGCAGCACATTACTACTAGGATGTATCCTCATTATTATACCTTCCTATAGGCTTCTGGCACACGACCGGGATATCCATCTACTTTATTTGTTCTAAAAAGACATTGCTCATCCCTGAATACACGGGTACCTATGAAAATAACAGGGTAGGTTTATGCTCTCTTCCATATTTCCCTACACTCCATAACAGATTCATAGTGGATAACCATACTCATATTGATTTATATACTTTTTACCCTCCATCCCCACCAGGACGTAAACTCTTGTCAGTACCATATTTGCGACACCCTGATCTGAGACTTACTCTGCATACTAGATGGGCCACCCTCATTTGCCTTGTGATTTTTATAGCATGATTGATCTATATAAAATATAGCTATCCAGGCCAATTTTTGGCCCTCTAGACTAATTTCTAGATTGCCCACAAATTTAAGTTGCATGCACTATTTAATGTGGGTATATCCTTGTCATCGTATAAACCCTTTTTCGATCCTCTTGTTTATATACACCCCTTGGTTATCATCATTTATCCCTATTTTAGTATACCTCGTTACATGGTCTCACAGAGTCATTACTCTGTACATGACTACAATCTAAACCTTTTGTTGTATATCTTGTATATATTGTACAGTACATATCTTTATTGTTTTTTGTATATACCGAATTGTAAATAGTTGTATCTCTATGTTTTTTGCAGCGACGTTGTGACCAAGGCTATGTATTGGCCGAAACGTCAAAAATTTACCAGTCGCTTTATCTTGAAATCACTATAAATAAACTTCCACTTTCAAGCATATCTTTCTTTGAACGTGTGCAGTGATCTCTATATCCAGTGACTTTGGAACCTTTGGTTCCCTTCACTAGCACCGTCACCTTTACCCCAGTTGAGTGCTAGCCATCATAGCTTTTGGACTGCTGACAATTAAACATGAAGCTTTGCATGCGGACCAGGTGGAAGTGGAAGAAGAAATGAAACCTGGTGATACTACTGAGCCTCATCTCATCTGCTCAGAGTGGATTTGGTAACAATGTGGAGGTGGAGACTGAGGAGGAGGAATAGGAGTTCACTGATAATGTAACAGAGGGTAGTACCCACACAAGCTTTGTCTCGTCTCTCCTACGTGAATGGGCAAGATGGAGGAGGAGGAGATGGAGGGTAGTCATCATGATGGAGACAGGGAAGTGTTGGCTGTAGGCATCTTGGCATATATGGAAGACTTTATGTACTGATGCCTTTCCCATGACCCTTGCTTTACATTCATCTTGCCCAAAAAAAGAGTACTGTTGTTCACCCTGCTAGACCTACGCTACAAGGAGAACTTTGCATCTCATTTTCCGGAAGCGTAAAGGTCTACTAGAATGTTGTTATGCCAGAAGGCTATTGTGGAAAATATGCTTAAAAAATTCCCATCAGAAAAACTCGCGTCAGGGAGCAAGATTCCTTGCCTAAACAAGCTGGAGAAGCAATGGAGAAACACACCAGGTACAGCAGAGTAAGGGGGTACACTGTCAAAGGCCTGGCCTATTTCATGACACCCTCCCAGCATCAGGGGCCTAATGGCTGGGTATTTTTGACAAGGAGGGAAATGTTTTTAACCCCTTCATGACCCCAGCTTTTTTCGTTTTTTTGTTTAACCCCTTAGCGACCGCCGATACGCCTTTTAACGGCGGCCGCTAAGGGTACTTAAACCACAGCGCCGTTAATTAACGGCGCTGTGGAAAAAGTGAATAGCGCCCCCCAGAGGCCGATTTTCTCTGGGGTCTCGGCTGCCGGGGGTAGCCGAGACCCCAGAGAACATGATTCGGGGGGTTTTTAACCCACCCCGCATTTGCGATCGCCGGTAATTAACCGTTTACAGGCGATCGCAAAAAAAAAACAAAACGCGATCTCTTTTTAATTTCTCTGTCCTCCGATGTGATCGCACATATGAGGACAGAGAAAAGGGGTCCCAGGTGGCCCCCCAATACTCACCTAGCTCCCCCGGTGCTCCTCGTGTCTCCCGGTGGGCGCCGCCATCTTCAAAATGGCGGGCGCATGCGCAGTGCGCACGCCAGACGGCCCCGCGAGAATCTTTGGGGTCTCGGCTGCCGGGGGTAGCCGAGACCCCAAAGAGCATGATCGGGGTCGGTTTTACCGACCCCTGTTTTGCGATCGCCGGTAATTAACTGTCCTATCACATCAGAGGACAGAGAAATAGGGGGATTCGGGGACCCTACAATACTCACCTGTGTCCCTGGATCCTCTTGCTGCTCCTCCTGGCCGCCGGCAGAAGAGAATGGCGGGCACATGCGCAGTGCGCCCGCCATCTGTCTCCATCTGCCGGCCGGCAGGAGAACAGCAGTTGGGGCTAAAATTAGGGTTAGGGGTAGGGTTAGGGTTAGGGGTAGGGTTAGGGCTAGGGTTAGGGGTAGGGTTAGGGGTAGGGTTAGGGTTAGAGGTAGGGTTAGGGGTAGGGGTAGGGTTAGGGGTAGGGTTACGGGTAGGGTTAGGGGTAGGGTTAGGGGTAGTGGTAGGGGTAGGGTTAGGGGTAGGGTTAGGGGTAGGGGTAGGGGTAGGGTTAGGGGTAGGGCTAGGGTTAGGGTTAGGGCTAGGGTTAGGGCTAGGGTTGGGGCTAAATTTAGGGTTAGGGTTGGGGCTAAATTTAGGGTTAGGGTTGGGGCTAAATTTAGGGTTAGGCTTTTTTCACACTTACGTCGGTACGGGGCCGTCGCAATGCGTCGGCCCGACATACCGACGCACGTTGTGAAAATTGTGCACAACGTGGGCAGCAGCTGTAGTTTTTCAACGCATCCGCTGCCCAATCTATGTCCTGGGGAGGAGGGGGCGGAGTTACGTTTGTGCCGACGGTCCGCCAAAACACAACTGATCCAGTGCACGACGGACGCGACGTGTGGCCATCCGTCACGATCCGTCGGCAATGTAAGTCTATGGGCAAAAAACGCATCCTGCGGGCACATTTGCAGGATCCGTTTCTTGTCCAAAACGACGGATTGCGAAGGAATGCCAAACAACGCAAGTGTGAAAGTAGCCTTAGGGCTAGGGTTAGGGTTTGGGGCTAAAGTTAGGGCTAGGGTTGGGGCTAAAGTTAGGGTTAGATTTGGGATTAGGGTTAGGGTTTGGATTAGAGTTGGTATTAGGGTTAGGGTTGGCATTAGGGTTACGCTTGGGATTAGGGTTAGGTTTGGGATTAGGGTTAAGGTTAGGGTTGTGATTAGGGGTGTATTGGGATTAGGGTTAGGTTTGAGGTTAGGGTTGAGATTAGGATTAGGGGTGTGTTGGATTTAGGGTTTTGATTAGGGTTATGGTTAGGGTTGACATTAGGGTTGTTTTGGGGTAAGGGTTGTGATTATGGTTAGGGTTAGTGATTAGGATTATGGATCAGGTTGGGATTAGGGTTAGGGGTGTGTTGGGGTTAGGGTTGGAGCTAGAATTGGGGGGTTTCCACTGTTTAGGTACATCAGGGGGTCTCCAAACACGACAGCCAATTTTGCGCTCAAAAAGTCAAATGGTGCTCCCTCCCTTCTGAGCTCTGCCGTGCGCCCAAACAGTGGGTTACCCCCACATATGGGGCATCAGCGTACTCGGGATAAATTGGACAACAACTTCTGGGGTCCAATTTCTCTTGTTACCCTTGTGAAAATAAAAACTTGGGGGCTACAAAATCTATTTTGTGGAAAAATATATATATATATATTTTTTTATGACTCTGCATTATAAACTTCTGTGAAGCACTTGGGCATTCAAAGTTCTCACCACACATCTATATAAGTTCCTTGGGGGGTCTAGTTTCCAAAACGGGGTCACTTGTGGGGGGTTACTACTGTTTAGGTACATCAGGGGCTCTGCAAACGCAACATAACGCCCACAGACCATTCTATCTAAGTCTGCATTCCAAAATGGCGCTCCTTCCCTTCCGAGCTCTGCCGTGCGCCCAAACAATGGTTTACCCCCACATATGGCGCATCAGCGTACTCGGGATAAATTGGACAACAACTATTGCAGTCCAATTTCTCCTGTTACCCTTGTGAAAATAAAAACTTGGGGGCTACAATATCTTTTTTGTGGAAAAAAAAATATTTTTTATTTTCACGACTCTGCATTCTAAACTTCTGTGAAGCACTTGGGCATTCAAAGTTCTCACCACACATCTACATAAGTTCCTTGGGGATCTAGTTTCCAAAATGGGGTCACTTGTGGAGGGTTTCTACTGGTTAGGTACATCAGGGGCTCTGCAAACGCAACATAATACCCGCAGACCATTCTATCAAAGTCTGCATTCCAAAAAGGTGCTCCTTCCTTCCGAGCTCTGCCGTGCGCCCAAACATTAGTTTACCCCCACATATGGGGTACCAGCATACTCAGGACAAATTGGACAACAACTTTTGGGGTCCAATTTTTCTTGTTACCCTTGTGAAAATAAAAACTTGGGGGCTAAAAAATCTTTTTTGTGGAAAAAAAAATATTTTTTATTTTCACGACTCTGCATTATAAACTTCTGTGAAGCACTTGGGCATTCAAGGTTCTCACCACACATCTAGATAAGTTCCATGGGGGGTCTAGTTTCCAAAATGGGGTCACTTGTGGGGGATTTCTACTGTTTAGGCACATCAGGGGCTCTCCAAACGTGACATGGCATCCGATCTCAATTCCAGCCAATTCTACATTGAAAAAGTAAAACGGCACTCTTTCTCTTCCAAGCTCTGCGGTGCGCCCAAACAGTGGTTTACCCCCACATATTGGGTATCGACGTACTCAGGAGAAATTGCACAACAACTTTAGTGGTCTAATTTCTCCTGTTACCCTTGTGAAAATAAGAATTTGTGGGCGAAAAGATCATTTTTGTGTAAACAAAAGCGATTTTTTATTTTCACGGCTCTACGTTATAAACGTCTGTGAAGCACATGGGGGTTCAAAGTGCTCGCCACACATCTAGATAAGTTCCTTAAGGGGTCTAGTTTCCAAAATGGTGTCACTTGTGGGGGTTTCCACTGTTTAGGCACATCAGGGGCTCTCCAAACGCGACATGGCGTCCAATCTCAATTCCAGCCAATTCTACATTGAAGAAGTAAAACGGCACTCCTTCTCTTCCAAGCTCTGCGGTGCGCCCTAACAGTGGTTTACCCCCACATATTGGGTATCAGCGTACTCAGGAGAAATTGCACAACAACTTTTGTGGTCTAATTTCTCCTGTTACCCTTGTGAAAATAAAAATTTGTGGGCAAAAAGATCATTTTTGTAGAAAAAATGCGATTTTTTTTTTCACGGCTCTACATTATAAACTTCTGTGAAGCACATGGGGGTTCAAAGTGCTCACTAGGGTTGAGCGAAACGGGTCGAACATTTTCAAAAGTCGCCGACTTTTGGCTAAGTCGGGGTTTCATGAAACCCGATCCGACCCCTGTGCGGGGTCGGCCATGCGGTACGCGACTTTCGCGCCAAAGTCGCGTTTCAATGACGCGAAAAGCGCCATTTCTCAGCCAATGAAGGTAAACGCAGAGTGTGGGCAGCGTGATGACATAGGTCCTGGTCCCCACCATCTTAGAGAAGGGCATTGCAGTGATTGGCTTGCTGTCTGCGACGTCACAGGGGCTATAAAGAGGCGTTCCCGCCGACCGCCATCTTACTGCTGCTGATCTGAGCTTAGGGAGAGGTTGCTGCCGCTTTGTCAGAAGCAGGGATAGCGTTAGGCAGGGTCCATTAACCACAAAACCGCTTGTGCTGCAGCGATTTGCACTGTCCAACACCACCCTCGGTGTGCAGGGACAGTGGAAGTTTTTTTTTTTTTTTTTCCCCTCAGCGCTGTAGCTCATTGGGCTGCCCTAGAAGGCTCCCTGATAGCTGCATTGCTGGGTGTACGCCGCTGTGCAAACCAACTGCTTTTTTCAAAGCACAAATCCTCTTGTTCCTTCCTTTCTGCACAGCTATCTTTTTTGTTTGTCCACACTTTTTATTTCATTTGTGCATCAGTCCACTCCTTATTGCTGCCTGCCATACCTGGCTGAGATTACTGCAGGCAGGGAGATAGTAGCTGCCTGCCATACCTGGCTGAGATTACTGCAGGCAGGGAGATAGTAATTGTAGGACATTCCCTGTTTTTTTTTTTTGTTTTTTTTTGGTGGGAGATTAAGATTGGCAATTTCGCATTTCTGCTAGAGTGCCATCCCTGTGTGTGCCATCTCTCTCACATAGTGGGCCATAGAAAGCCTTTTCATTTTTCTGTATTTTTTTTTGTGGGGTGTATAAATTCTCCCTGATAAAAATACAGTGGGAGATTAATATTGGCCTTTGGGCTTGTGTGCCAGTCCTGAGTGTGCCATCTCTCTCACAAATAGTGGGCCATAGAAAGCCTATTTTATTTTTTTTTGGGTTTTATAAATTCTCCCTGAAAAAAAGGGAGATTAATATTGGCCTCTGGGCTTGTGTGCCAGTCCTGAGCGTGCCATCTGTGCCAGCCCTGAGCGTGCCATCTCTCTCACAAATAGTGGGCCATAGAAAGCCTATTTAATTTTTTTTTTGGTTTTATAAATTCTCCCTGAAAAAAAGGGAGATTAATATTGGCCTCTGGGCTTGTGTGCCAGTTGTGAGCGTGCCATCTGTGCCAGTCCTGAGCGTGCCATCTCTCTCACAAATAGTGGGCCATAGAAAGCCTATTTAATTTTTTTTTTTGTTTTATAAATTTTCCCTGAAAAAAGGGAGATTAATATTGGCCTCTGGGCTTGTGTGCCAGTTGTGAGCGTGCCATCTGTGCCAGTCCTGAGCGTGCCATCTCTCTCACAAATAGTGGGCCATAGAAAGCCTATTTAATTTTTTTTTTGGTTTTATAAATTTTCCCTGAAAAAAGGGAGATTAATATTGGCCTCTGGGCTTGTGTGCCAGTTGTGAGCGTGCCATCTGTGCCAGTCCTGAGCGTGCCATCTCTCTCACAAATAGTGGGCCATAGAAAGCCTATTTAAATATTTTTTTGGTTTTATAAATTCTCCCAGAAAAAAAGGGAGATTAATATTGGCCTCTGGGCTTCTGTGCCAGTCCTGAGCGTGCCATCTGTGCCAGTCCTGAGCGTCCCATCTCTCTCACAAATAGTGGGCCATAGAAAGCCTATTTTTTTTTTTTTTTGGGTTTTAGAAATTCTCCCTGAAAAAAAAAGGGAGATTAATATTGCCCTTTGGGCTTGTGTGCCAGTACTAAGCGTTCCATCTCTCTCTCTCTCTCAGTCAGTGGGCCATAGAACGCCTATTTTTGGTTTTATTTGTTTTCTAAATTCTCCCTGAAAAAATCATTTTATTTTATTTGGTTTCTAAATTCTTCCTGATAAAATCATATTTTTTTTATTATTTTTTTTTCTAAAGTCTCCCTGAAAAAAAAAAAAAAAAAACAACCAAAAAAAACAGTGGGAGATTAATATTGGCCTTTCTGCTTGTGTGCCAGTCTTGACTCCTGGGTGTGCCATCTCTCTCTCTCTCTCTCTCTCTCTCTCTCCAATTGTGGTCCATAGAAAGCCTATATTTTTTTTCCTTGATTTGGGTTCCAAAATCTACCAGAGAAAATAACTACATCAATCATTGGTAGAAAAATATTGGCCTCTGGGCTTGTGTGCCACTCCTGACTCCTGTGTGCGTCATCTCTCAGTCAGTGGGCCATAGAACGCTTATTTTTGTTTTTATTTGTTTTATAAATTCTCCCTGAAAAAATCATTTTATTTTATTTGGTTTCTAAATTCTTCCTGATAAAATCATATTTTTTTTATTATTTTTTTTTCTAAAGTCTCCCTGAAAAAAAAAAAAAAAACAACCAAATAAAACAGTGGGAGATTAATATTGGCCTTTCTGCTTGTGTGCCAGTCTTGACTCCTGGGTGTGCCATCTCTCTCTCTCTCTCTCTCTCTCTCTCCAATTGTGGTCCATAGAAAGCCTATATTTTTTTTCCTTGATTTGGGTTCCAAAATCTACCAGAGAAAATAACTACATCAATCATTGGTAGAAAAATATTGGCCTCTGGGCTTGTGTGCCACTCCTGACTCCTGTGTGCGTCATCTCTCAGTCAGTGGGCCATAGAACGCCTATTTTTGTTTTTATTTGTTTTATAAATTCTCCCTGAAAAAATCATTTTATTTTATTTGGTTTCTAAATTCTTCCTGATAAAATCATATTTTTTTTATTATTTTTTTTTCTAAAGTCTCCCTGAAAAAAAAAAAAAAAACAACCAAAAAAAACAGTGGGAGATTAATATTGGCCTTTCTGCTTGTGTGCCAGTCTTGACTCCTGGGTGTGCCATCTCTCTCTCTCTCTCTCTCTCTCTCTCCAATTGTGGTCCATAGAAAGCCTATATTTTTTTTCCTTGATTTGGGTTCCAAAATCTACCAGAGAAAATAACTACATCAATCATTGGTAGAAAAATATTGGCCTCTGGGCTTGTGTGCCACTCCTGACTCCTGTGTGCGTCATGTCTCAGTCAGTGGGCCATAGAACGCCTATTTTTGTTTTTATTTGTTTTATAAATTCTCCCTGAAAAAATCATTTTATTTTATTTGGTTTCTAAATTCTTCCTGATAAAATCATATTTTTTTTATTATTTTTTTTTCTAAAGTCTCCCTGAAAAAAAAAAAAAAAAAACAACCAAAAAAAACAGTGGGAGATTAATATTGGCCTTTCTGCTTGTGTGCCAGTCTTGACTCCTGGGTGTGCCATCTCTCTCTCTCTCTCTCTCTCTCTCTCTCCAATTGTGGTCCATAGAAAGCCTATATTTTTTTTCCTTGATTTGGGTTCCAAAATCTACCAGAGAAAATAACTACATCAATCATTGGTAGAAAAATATTGGCCTCTGGGCTTGTGTGCCACTCCTGACTCCTGTGTGCGTCATCTCTCAGTCAGTGGGCCATAGAACGCTTATTTTTGTTTTTATTTGTTTTATAAATTCTCCCTGAAAAAATCATTTTATTTTATTTGGTTTCTAAATTCTTCCTGATAAAATCATATTTTTTTTATTATTTTTTTTTCTAAAGTCTCCCTGAAAAAAAAAAAAAAAACAACCAAATAAAACAGTGGGAGATTAATATTGGCCTTTCTGCTTGTGTGCCAGTCTTGACTCCTGGGTGTGCCATCTCTCTCTCTCTCTCTCTCTCTCTCTCCAATTGTGGTCCATAGAAAGCCTATATTTTTTTTCCTTGATTTGGGTTCCAAAATCTACCAGAGAAAATAACTACATCAATCATTGGTAGAAAAATATTGGCCTCTGGGCTTGTGTGCCACTCCTGACTCCTGTGTGCGTCATCTCTCAGTCAGTGGGCCATAGAACGCCTATTTTTGTTTTTATTTGTTTTATAAATTCTCCCTGAAAAAATAATTTTATTTTATTTGGTTTCTAAATTCTTCCTGATAAAATCATATTTTTTTTATTATTTTTTTTTCTAAAGTCTCCCTGAAAAAAAAAAAAAAAAAACAAACCCCCCAAAAAAATGGGAGATTAATATTGGCCTTTCTGCTTGTGTGCCAGTCTTGACTCCTGGGTGTGCCATCTCTCTCTCTCTCTCTCTCCAATTGTGGTCCATAGAAAGCCTATATTTTTTTTCCTTGATTTGGGTTCCAAAATCTACCAGAGAAAATAACTCCATCAATCATTGGTAGAAAAATATTGGCCTCTGGGCTTGTGTGCCACTCCTGATTCCTGTGTGCGTCATTTCTCACTCAGTGGCCCATAGAAAGCATATAGTTTGTTACATTTGTTTTCTAAATTCTCCCTGCAAAAATCTATTTTTTTTTTTGGGGGGGTTTCTAAAGTGTTCCTGAAAAAAATAAAAATAAAAAAAAATAATAGTGTGACATTAATATTAACATTTGTGCTTCAGTGACAGTCCTGCGTGTGGGGCATCTCTCTAATTTGCAGCCACCAAAAAAAGAGTGTGTAACATTGGGCCTGATTTTCGCTGTGGTCTCACCAACCTGTAAAGGGGTAGCTAAATCATACTGAAGTTATAGCTCACCGTGTAAGTTGTGTGACTGCAACAAATAACGTTAGTTTGGTTACGTTTTTAAAACAATGAGGAAGTCTAGTGGAAGAGGTCGTGGCCGGGGGCGTTCATTGTCAGCTGGTAATGAGGGTAGTGGTAGTGGTGGAGCATCAGGTGGTCGTGGGGAAAAAAATATTGCACCTAAGTCTGGAGCTGTGGAGCCAGGTTCGTCGTCCGGCTACACAAGGCCTCGAACGCTCCCTTTTCTGGGATTAGGAAAACCGCTTTTAAAGCCGGAGCAGCAAGAGCAAGTTTTGGCTTATCTTGCTGACTCAGCCTCTAGCTCTTTTGCCTCCTCTCGTGAAACTGGTAAAAGTAAAAGCAGCGCGTCGTTAGTGGATGTTCACGGTCAGGGACAAGTCACTTCCTTGTCCTCTTCAGCAAAAACAACAACAGAGAAGAATGCAGCAGGCGACACAACGGGTTACTCCATGGAGCTCTTTACACATACCGTCCCTGGCTTAGAAAGTGAAGCAGTTAACAGTCCATGCCCATTACAAATTGAATCTGACATGGAGTGCACTGACGCACAGCCACAGCCAGACTACTATGCTGGTCCTTTGACTCAGACCACAACATTTCCCTCGCAGGGTGCTGATCAAGAATCAGACCCTGATGAGACTATGTTGCCCCATCACGAACGCTATACCACCGAACGACACGGTGACACAGACGAAGTTGCGCAGGAGGTACAAGAAGAGTTATTAGATGACCCAGTTCTTGACCCCGATTGGCAGCCATTGGGGGAACAGGGTGCAGGCGGCAGCAGTTCTGAAGCAGAGGAGGAGGAGGGGCCGCAGCAGGCATCAACATCGCCACAGGTTCCATCTGCCGGGCCCGTATCTTGCCCAAAACGCGTGGCAAAGCCAAAACCTGGTGGAGGACAGCGTGGCCATCCGGTTAAAGCTCAGTCTGCAATGCCTGAAAAGGTATCCGATGCTAGAAAGAGTGCAGTCTGGCATTTTTTTAAACAACATCCAATTGATCAGCGCAAAGTCATCTGTCAAAAATGTTCTACTTCCTTAAGCAGAGGTCAGAATCTGAAAAGTCTCAATACTAGTTGCATGCATAGACATTTAACCACCATGCATTTGAAAGCTTGGACTAACTACCAAATGTCCCTTAAGGTTGTTGCACCCTCGGCCAATGAAGCTAGTCATCAACGCAACATCCCTTCCGGCAGTGTAGGACCACCATTTAGCGCACCACCTGCTGTATCTGTGCAGGTATCTTTGCCAGGCCAAAGCAGTCAGGGTCAGGGAATCACCAGTTTCGTAGTAGGAAACACTGCATCTAGGGCACCGGCGGCAACAATACCATCTCCCACCGTCTCTCAGTCTGCCATGTCCACCGGCACCCCCGCTAGTTCCACGATCTCCAGCTCTCCAGTCCAGCTCACCCTACATGAGACTATGGTTAGAAAAAGGAAATACTTAGCCTCGCATCCGCGTACACAGGGTTTGAACGCCCACATAGCTAGACTAATCTCGTTAGAGATGATGCCCTACCGGTTAGTTGAAAGCGAAGCTTTCAAAGACCTGATGGACTACGCTGTACCACGCTACGAGCTACCCAGTCGACACTTTTTTTCCAGAAAAGCCATCCCAGCCCTCCACCAGCATGTTAAAGAGCGCATCGTCCATGCACTCAGGCAATCTGTGAGCACAAAGGTGCACCTGACAACAGATGCATGGACCAGTAGGCATGGCCAGGGACGTTACGTGTCCATCACGGCACACTGGGTAAATGTGGTGGATTCAGGGTCCACAGGGGACAGCAAGTTTGGGACAGTTCTGCCTAGCCCACGGTCTAGTAAACAGTTGTCTGTAGCCGTTCGCACCCCCTCCTCCTCCTCCTCCTCGTCCTCCTGCAGAAGCAAGAGCTCGTCCACAGACCGCAGTCGCACAAACACTCCATCCGCACCTGCCACTGTTGCACACCAGGTCTCCCATTATGGGGCAGCTACTGGCATACGTCAGCAGGCTGTATTGGCTATGAAGTGTTTGGGCGACAATAGACACACCGCGGAAGTTCTGTCCGAGTTCTTGCAGCAAGAAACGCAGTCGTGGCTGGGCACTGTAGATCTTGAGGCAGGCAAGGTAGTGAGTGATAACGGAAGGAATTTCATGGCTGCCATCTCCCTTTCCCAACTGAAACACATTCCTTGCCTGGCTCACACCTTAAACCTGGTGGTGCAGTGCTTCCTGAAAAGTTATCCGGGGTTATCCGACCTGCTCCTCAAAGTGCGTGGACTTTGCGCACATATCCGCCGTTCGCCTGTACACTCCAGCCGTATGCAGACCTATCAGCGTTCTTTGAACCTTCCCCAGCATCGCCTAATCATAGACGTTGCAACAAGGTGGAACTCAACACTGCACATGCTTCAGAGACTGTGCGAACAGAGGCGGGCTGTTATGTTTTTGTGGGAGGATACACATACACGGGCAGGCTGTAGGATGGCAGACATGGAGTTGTCAGGTGTGCAGTGGTCGAAGATTCAAGACATGTGTCAAGTCCTTCAGTGTTTTGAGGAATGCACACGGCTGGTTAGTGCAGACAACGCCATAATAAGCATGAGCATCCCCCTAATGCGTCTGCTGATGCAAAGTTTGACGCACATAAAGGATCAGGCGTCTGCACCAGAGGAAGAGGAAAGCCTTGATGACAGTCAGCGATTGTCTGGTCAGGGCAGTGTACATGACGAGGTACCGGGCGAAGAGGAGGTGGAGGATGAGGAGGATGATGGGGATGAGTATATTTTTAATGAGGAAGCTTTCCCGGGGGCACGGGAAATTGGTGGCGTGGCAAGGCCGGGTTCTGGTTTTTTGAGGGACACAAGTGACGTAGATTTGCCTGCAACTGCCCCTCAACCAAGCACAACCGCAGATTTGACAACGGGAACTTTGGCCCACATGGCGGATTATGCCTTGCGTATCCTCAAAAGGGACACACGCATTACAAAAATGATGAACGATGACGATTACTGGTTGGCCTGCCTCCTTGATCCTCGCTATAAAGGCAAATTGCAAAATATTATGCCACATGAGAACTTGGAACTAATATTAGCAACAAAACAATCAACTCTTGTTGACCGTTTGCTTCTGGCATTCCCTGCACACAGCGCCCGTGATCGTTCTCACACGAGCTCCAGGGGCCAGCAGACCAGAGGTGTTAGAGGGGCAGAAATCAGAAGTGGCGTTGGCCAGAGGGGTTTTCTGACCAGGTTGTGGAGTGATTTTTCTATGACCGCAGACAGGACAGGTACTGCAACATCAATTCAAAGTGACAGGAGACAACATTTGTCCAGTATGGTTACAAACTATTTTTCATCCCTTATCGACGTTCTCCCTCAACCGTCATTCCCATTTGATTACTGGGCATCCAAATTAGACACCTGGCCAGAATTGGCAGAATATGCATTGCAGGAGCTTGCTTGCCCGGCAGCTAGTGTCCTATCAGAAAGAGTATTCAGTGCTGCAGGTTCAATACTAACAGAAAAAAGGACTCGTCTGGCTACCCAAAATGTAGATGATCTAACCTTCATTAAAATGAACCACAACTGGATTTCAAAATCTTTTGCCCCACCCTGCCCGGCTGACACCTAGCTTTCCTATGAAAAGGTCTTGCCTGTGGACTATTCTGAATGACTTTTCCAATCTCGTAATTTTCTTCACCTGATTGTCCAGCATACGACATGTTTCCACCTCACGAAATGGCCAAACTCCCCACACGGGGCCGTGCTATCGCCACTTTGCGCTTGGACCCTTGAGAGTGCTGTTTGTCTGAAGAGGTGGGTGTGGCCGCTTTTGGTCGACGGCACTGCCACTGGGTCCCTCATAGTACAATAAAGTGTCTCTGGCGGTGGTGGTGCGCACCCAACGTCAGACACACCGTTGTAATATGAGGGGCCCTGTGCCTGTACCGCCGGCCACAAGACAGTTCCCCCCCCCAGCTCAAACAGTGCTCTACCACTAGCAAAATTATCTCTCACAGCTTCACCAATGTGTAGTCTAGGCGCTGACATCCTTCAATGCCTGGTACTGACAATACCATTGTTTTGACATTTTTGTTATGTTAGGCCTTCGAAGCCTGTCTGCGGTCCCTTCTTTCTACAACTACTACACTGACCAGGCCACTGCTGGCCGTGTTACCCTGGAACCAATTTAAAAGTGCCTACAGTCAGCCCAATTTTGTTATGTTAGGCCTTCGAAGACTGTCTGCCGTCACTCCTTCCACTAGACTTCCACTGACCAGACCACTGCTGCCCGTGTACCCCTGGAACCAATTTAAAAGTGCCTACAGCCAGCCCAAGTTTGTTATGTTAGGCCTTCGAAGCCTGTCTGCGGTCACTCCTTCCACTAGACTTCCACAGACCAGACCACTGCTGCCCGTGTACCCCTGGAACCAATTTAAAAGTGCCTACAGCCAGCCCAAGTTTGTTATGTTAGGCCTTCGATGCCTGTCTGTGGTCACTCCTTCCACTAGGCCTCCACTGACCACACCACTGCTGCCCGTGTACCCCTGGAACCAATTTAAAATTGCCTACAGCCATGTGTTATTATTTTAGGCCTTCGATGCCTGTCTGCGGTCACTCCTTCCACTAGGCCTCCACTGACCACACCACTGCTGTCCGTGTACCCCTGGAACCAATTTAAAATTGCCTACAGCCATGTGTTATTATTTTAGGCCTTCGATGCCTGTCTGCGGTCCATTCTTTCAACTACTACTACACTGACCAGGGCACTGCTGCCCGTGTACCCCTGGAACCAATTTAAAATTGCCTACAGCCATGTGTTATTATTTTAGGCCTTCGATGCCTGTCTGCGGTCACTCCTTCCACTAGGCCTCCACTGACCACACCACTGCTGCCCGTGTACCCCTGGAACCAATTTAAAATTGCCTACAGCCATGTGTTATTATTTTAGGCCTTCGATGCCTGTCTGCGGTCACTCCTTCCACTAGGCCTCCACTGACCACACCACTGCTGCCTGTGTACCCCTGGAACCAATTTAAAATTGCCTACAGCCAGCCCAATTTTTTTATTTTAGGCCTTCGATGCCTGTCTGCGGTCCATTCTTTCAACTACTACTACACTGACCAGGTCACTGCTGCCCGTGTACCCCTGGAACCAATTTAAAATTGCCTACAGCCATGTGTTATTATTTTAGACCTTCGATGCCTGTCTGCGGTCACTCCTTCCACTAGGCCTCCACTGACCACACCACTGCTGCCCGTGTACCCCTGGAACCAACCTAATAAAATATTTAAAAAATTAATTTGATTATAAAAAATAAGATCGTGTTGAGATCTCAAATGCAGACATTTTAACAATCAAAACAAACACACAACAAATATCTGGAACTGTACTACAAAGGTCCAACAGCTACAATTTCTTTCTCCTGCAAGAAGTTAACTGAAAGTTTTTTGGAGTTGTTAACACAGATATGGCATCCACCGAGTGTTGTCCTGTCGCGTCTCCTTTAAATTATTTCCAATAAGATGTTAAACTATTAATTTAATAAAATCAATAATTAAAAAAATAATTGAGTAAGTCAAAAGCACATTGCAAATAAACATTAATTACAAATCAAGAAGCATGGCGTGTCCGAGGGTGAGTAGATACCGAATAAGAATATAATCACCCTCGGACGCGCAATGCTTATTTACAACAGCCTTCCTTCCTAAGAATCAGCCCTTTCGTGGTGTAGAGAGAGGTTGTGTTACACTCCAAGGTGTTCCCCGGGTTGCCTTTCATGAGCTTCGATCTTCCGGCTCTCGTTTAGTAGTTGTTGGAAACTACGCTGCATTAGGCCTACAAATTTGGTATGGGGTGTAGAGACAGGTTGTGTTACACTCCAAGGTTTTCACCAGGTTGCCTTTCCTGAGCTTCGATCTTCATGCTCTCGTTTAGTAGTTGTAGAAAAGTAAGCTGCATTAGGCCTACAAAATGGGTATGGGGTGGAGAGAGATGGTGTGTTACACTCCAAGGTGTTCCCCAGGTTTCCTTGCCATTGCTTCGGTCTTCCGACTCTCGTTTAGTAGTTGTAGAAAAGTACACAGCATTAGGCCTACAAAATGGGTATGGGGTGGAGAGAGATGGTGTGTTACACTCCAAGGTGTTCCCCAGGTTGCCTTTCCTGAGCTTCGATCTTCATGCTCTCGTTTAGTAGGTGTCGGAAAGTAGGCTGCATTAGGCCTACAAATTGGGTATGGGGTGGAGAGAGATGGTGTGTTACACTCCAAGGTGTTCCCCAGGTTGCCTTTCCTGAGCTTCGATCTTCATGCTCTCGTTTAGTAGGTGTCGGAAAGTAGGCTGCATTAGGCCTACAAATTGGGTATGGGGTGGAGAGAGATGGTGTGTTACACTCCAAGGTGTTCCCCAGGTTTCCTTGCCATTGCTTCGGTCTTCCGACTCTCGTTTAGTAGTTGTAGAAAAGTACACAGCATTAGGCCTACAAAATGGGTATGGGGTGGAGAGAGATGGTGTGTTACACTCCAAGGTGTTCCCCAGGTTGCCTTTCCTGAGCTTCGATCTTCATGCTCTCGTTTAGTAGGTGTCGGAAAGTAGGCTGCATTAGGCCTAAAAAATGGGGAATGGGGTGGAGAGAGATGGTGTGTTACACTCCAAGGTGTTCCCCAGGTTTCCTTGCCATTGCTTCGGTCTTCCGACTCTCGTTTAGTAGTTGTAGAAAAGTACACTGCATTAGGCCTAAAAAATGGGTATGGGGTGGAGAGAGATGGTGTGTTACACTCCAAGGTGTTCCCCAGGTTGCCTTTCCTGAGCTTCGATCTTCATGCTCTCGTTTAGTAGGTGTCGGAAAGTAGGCTGCATTAGGCCTACAAATTGGGTATGGGGTGGAGAGAGATGGTGTGTTACACTCCAAGGTGTTCCCCAGGTTGCCTTTCCTGAGCTTCGATCTTCATGCTCTCGTTTAGTAGGTGTCGGAAAGTAGGCTGCATTAGGCCTACAAATTGGGTATGGGGTGGAGAGAGATGGTGTGTTACACTCCAAGGTGTTCCCCAGGTTTCCTTGCCATTGCTTCGGTCTTCCGACTCTCGTTTAGTAGTTGTAGAAAAGTACACAGCATTAGGCCTACAAAATGGGTATGGGGTGGAGAGAGATGGTGTGTTACACTCCAAGGTGTTCCCCAGGTTGCCTTTCCTGAGCTTCGATCTTCATGCTCTCGTTTAGTAGGTGTCGGAAAGTAGGCTGCATTAGGCCTAAAAAATGGGGAATGGGGTGGAGAGAGATGGTGTGTTACACTCCAAGGTGTTCCCCAGGTTTCCTTGCCATTGCTTCGGTCTTCCGACTCTCGTTTAGTAGTTGTAGAAAAGTACACTGCATTAGGCCTAAAAAATGGGTATGGGGTGGAGAGAGATGGTGTGTTACACTCCAAGGTGTTCCCCAGGTTGCCTTTCCTGAGCTTCGATCTTCATGCTCTCGTTTAGTAGGTGTCGGAAAGTAGGCTGCATTAGGCCTACAAATTGGGTATGGGGTGGAGAGAGATGGTGTGTTACACTCCAAGGTGTTCCCCAGGTTTCCTTGCCATTGCTTCGGTCTTCCGACTCTCGTTTAGTAGTTGTAGAAAAGTACACAGCATTAGGCCTACAAAATGGGTATGGGGTGGAGAGAGATGGTGTGTTACACTCCAAGGTGTTCCCCAGGTTGCCTTTCCTGAGCTTCTATCTTCAGGCTCTCATTAAATTGTGGTTAAATGGAACAACTGCATTTGGCGTACTAGTTGGTTTGGGGCCTACTATCGGTGTCTGCCACTCCTTGCTGTTCTCCTGGTTTCCTGTCCTGAAATTCCATTTTCAGCCTCTCGTTAAGTAGTTGTTAATGTTAGACTGCATTTGGCCTACTAGTTGGGTTGGGGCCTACTATCGGTGTCTGCCACTCCTTGCTGTTCTCCTCCACTGAACAAAGCTGTGCCGCCTGTTTACTACGGTTGCCAATTTTGAACTGCATTTCGACTACTTACTGATTTGGCCCTACTCTCTGTGTCAGCCTCTCATTCCAGTTGTCCTCCACTGCAATGCCCCCTGGTTATTCCTGTGTTACCAATTTTGAACTGCATTTAGCCCACTTTCTTCTTTGGGCCTATATCTGTGTTTCCACTTCATCGTGCCCATTGCCCAGCCAGTGATAGATGAGTCTGCTGGTACATTGACCCATAACGCAACATTCCCCGTGCACGCTACACAACAACATTGTGACCCTGCTGAAAGTCAGGTTGCTCTTCCCGCATACCATACCACCTTACACGGGGACAAAGAGGAAGGTGCAGATGAAAGTGCAGGTTCCTTCATCAGGTGGGGGGAGGAATACTAGTTGGCGACGTCACTGGCACAGGGCCTCTCATAGTACGCAAAAGTGTTGCTGCCGGTGGGAGGCGCCCCCGCCGTGCAAACACACCGCTGTACTTTGAGGGGCCCTGTGCCAGTGCCAATGCCAACAAGTGGGCCCCCCCTGCTTGCTCAGGTTCACAGCACTTGCAAAGTTGAAATACTTACCTCTCCCTGCTCCACTGCCGTGACGTGGTCCAGATTTCCTGGGCCCACTAATTACTTGAACCAGCCCTACCCCCCACAACTTTAGCCAAATGACCCCCAATTTCAAATGCCTTCCAATTATTATAAGGTAAATTACGCTTGACAAGCTTCATTAAGAAGAATGGATGGTTTTGACATTAAAATGGGTACTCTAGGTGTTTTCCTGGCCCCCACTCACTGCCGACTATGCTGCCCCATTGACTTGCATTGGGTTTCGTGTTTCGGTCGATCCCGACTTTACGTCATAATCGGCCGATTTCACTCGACCCGACTTTGGACATAGTCGGGTTTCGCAAAACCCGGCTCGACTCTAAAAAGGTCAAGGTCGCTCAACTCTAGTGCTCACCACTAGAGTTGAGCGACCTTGACCTTTTTAGAGTCGAGCCGGGTTTCGCGAAACCCGACTATCTCAAAAGTCGGGTCGAGTGAAATCGGCCGATTATGACGTAAAGTCGGGATCGACCGAAACACGAAACCCAATGCAAGTCAATGGGGCAGCATAGTCGGCAGTGAGTGGGGGCCAGGAAAACACCTAGAGTGCCCATTTTAATGTCAAAACCATCCATTCTTCTTAATGAAGCTTGTCAAGCGTAATTTACCTTATAATAATTGGAAGGCATTTGAAATTGGGGGTCATTTGGCTAAAGTTGTGTGGGGTAGGGCTGGTTCAAGTAATTAGTGGGCCCAGGAAATCTGGACCACTTCACGGCAGTGGAGCAGGGAGAGGTAAGTATTTCAACTTTGCAAGTGCTGTGATCCTGAGCAAGCAGGGGGGGCCCACTTGTTGGCATTGGCACTGGCACAGGGCCCCTCAAAGTACAGCGGTGTGTTTGCACGGCGGGGGCGCCTCCCACCGGCAGCAACACTTTTGCGTACTATGAGAGGCCCTGTGCCAGTGACGTCGCCAACTAGTATTCCTCCCCCCACCTGATGAAGGAACCTGCACTTTCATCTGCACCTTCCTCTTTGTCCCCGTGTAAGGTGGTATGGTATGCGGGAAGAGCAACCTGACTTTCAGCAGGGTCACAATGTTGTTGTGTAGCATGCATGGGGAATGTTGCGTTATGGGTCAATGTACCAGCAGACTCATCTATCACTGGCTGGGCAATGGGCACGATGAAGTGGAAACACAGATATAGGCCCAAAGAATAAAGTGGGCTAAATGCAGTTCAAAATTGGTAACACAGGAATAACCAGGGGGCATTGCAGTGGAGGACAACTGGAATGAGAGGCTGACACAGAGAGTAGGGCCAAATCAGTAAGTAGTCGAAATGCAGTTCAAAATTGGCAACCGTAGTAAACAGGCGGCACAGCTTTGTTCAGTGGAGGAGAACAGCAAGGAGTGGCAGACACCGATAGTAGGCCCCAACCCAACTAGTAGGCCAAATGCAGTTTAACATTAACAACTACTTAACGAGAGCCTGAAAATGGAATTTCAGGACAGGAAACCAGGAGAACAGCAAGGAGTGGCAGACACCGATAGTAGGCCCCAAACCAACTAGTACGCCAAATGCAGTTGTTCCATTTAACCACAATTTAATGAGAGCCTGAAGATAGAAGCTCAGGAAAGGCAACCTGGGGAACACCTTGGAGTGTAACACACCATCTCTCTCCACCCCATACCCATTTTGTAGGCCTAATGCAGTGTACTTTTCTACAACTACTAAACGAGAGTCGGAAGACCGAAGCAATGGCAAGGAAACCTGGGGAACACCTTGGAGTCTAACACACCATCTCTCTCCACCCCATACCCAATTTGTAGGCCTAATGCAGTGTAGTTTCCAAGAACTACTAAACGAGAGCCGGAAGATCGAAGCTCAGGAAAGGCAACCTGGGGAACACCTTGGAGTGTAACACACCCTCTCTCTACACCCCATACCCAATTTGAAGGCCTAATGCAGTGTAGTTTCCAAGAACTACTAAACGAGAGCCGGAAGATCGAAGCTCAGGAAAGGCAACCTGGGGAACACCTTGGAGTGTAACACACCCTCTCGCTACACCCCATACCCAATTTGAAGGCCTAATGCAGCGTAGTTTCCAACAACTACTAAACGAGAGCCGGAAGATCGAAGCTCAGGAAAGGCAACCTGGGGAACACCTTGGAGTGTAACAAACCCTCTCTCTACACCCCATACCCAATTTGTAGGCCTAATGCAGCGTAGTTTCCGACAACTACTAAACGAGAGCATGAAGATCGAAGCTCAGGAAAGGCAACCTGGGGAACACCTTGGAGTGTAACACACCCTCTCTCTACACCCCATACCCAATTTGAAGGCCTAATGCAGTGTAGTTTCCAAGAACTACTAAACGAGAGCCGGAAGATCGAAGCTCAGGAAAGGCAACCTGGGGAACACCTTGGAGTGGAACACACCATCTCTCTACACCCCATACCCAATTTGAAGGCCTAATGCAGCGTAGTTTCCAACAACTACTAAACGAGAGCCGGAAGATCGAAGCTCAGGAAAGGCAACCTGGGGAACACCTTGGAGTGTAACACAACGTCTCTCTACACCACGGAAGGGCTGATTCTTAGGAAGGAAGGCTGTTGGAAATAAGCATTGCGCGTCCGAGGGTGATTATATTCTTATTAGGTATATACTCACCCTCCGACGCGCCCTGCTTCTTTATTTGGAATGAATGTTTATTTGCAATGTGGTGTTGACTTTCTCTATTATTTTGGTAATTAATGATTTTATTATTTTCATTGTTTTGCATCTTCTCGGCAATAATATAAAGAAGACGCGACAGGACAACACTCGGTGGATGCCATATCTGTGTTTTCAATTTAAAAAACCTTTCAGTTAACTACTTGCAGGAGAAAGTAATTGTAGCTGGTGGCCATTTTTAGTACTGTACCAGATTTTAGTTGTGTGTTTGTTTTTAATGTTAAAATGTCTGCATTTGATATCTCTCCAGTATTTTCTTTTTTGTAAGCAAAATACTTATTTTTATATTTTCTGATGTTGGTTCCAGGGGTACACGGGCAGCAGTGCCCTGGTCAGTGTAGTAGTAGTTGAAAGAATGGACCGCAGACAGGCATCGAAGGCCTAAAATAAAAAAATTGGGCTGGCTGTAGGCAATTTTAAATTGGTTCCAGGGGTACACGGGCAGCAGTGGTGTGGTCAGTGGAGGCCTAGTGGAAGGAGTGACCGCAGACAGGCATCGAAGGCCTAAAATAATAACACATGGCTGTAGGCAATTTTAAATTGGTTCCAGGGGTACACGGGCAGCAGTGACCTGGTCAGTGTAGTAGTAGTTGAAAGAATGGACCGCAGACAGGCATCGAAGGCCTAAAATAAAAAAATTGGGCTGGCTGTAGGCAATTTTAAATTGGTTCCAGGGGTACACGGGCAGCAGTGGTGTGGTCAGTGGAGGCCTAGTGGAAGGAGTGACCGCAGACAGGCATCGAAGGCCTAAAATAATAACACATGGCTGTAGGCAATTTTAAATTGGTTCCAGGGGTACACGGGCAGCAGTGCCCTGGTCAGTGTAGTAGTAGTTGAAAGAATGGACCGCAGACAGGCATCGAAGGCCTAAAATAATAACACATGGCTGTAGGCAATTTTAAATTGGTTCCAGGGGTACACGGACAGCAGTGGTGTGGTCAGTGGAGGCCTAGTGGAAGGAGTGACCGCAGACAGGCATCGAAGGCCTAAAATAATAACACATGGCTGTAGGCAATTTTAAATTGGTTCCAGGGGTACACGGGCAGCAGTGCCCTGGTCAGTGTAGTAGTAGTTGAAAGAATGGACCGCAGACAGGCATCGAAGGCCTAAAATAATAACACATGGCTGTAGGCAATTTTAAATTGGTTCCAGGGGTACACGGGCAGCAGTGGTGTGGTCAGTGGAGGCCTAGTGGAAGGAGTGACCGCAGACAGGCATCGAAGGCCTAAAATAATAACACATGGCTGTAGGCAATTTTAAATTGGTTCCAGGGGTACACGGGCAGCAGTGGTGTGGTCAGTGGAGGCCTAGTGGAAGGAGTGACCGCAGACAGGCATCGAAGGCCTAAAATAATAACACATGGCTGTAGGCAATTTTAAATTGGTTCCAGGGGTACACGGGCAGCAGTGGTGTGGTCAGTGGAGGCCTAGTGGAAGGAGTGACCGCAGACAGGCATCGAAGGCCTAAAATAATAACACATGGCTGTAGGCAATTTTAAATTGGTTCCAGGGGTACACGGGCAGCAGTGGTGTGGTCAGTGGAGGCCTAGTGGAAGGAGTGACCGCAGACAGGCATCGAAGGCCTAAAATAATAACACATGGCTGTAGGCAATTTTAAATTGGTTCCAGGGGTACACGGGCAGCAGTGGTGTGGTCAGTGGAGGCCTAGTGGAAGGAGTGACCACAGACAGGCATCGAAGGCCTAAAATAATAACACATGGCTGTAGGCAATTTTAAATTGGTTCCAGGGGTACACGGGCAGCAGTGACCTGGTCAGTGTAGTAGTAGTTGAAAGAATGGACCGCAGACAGGCATCGAAGGCCTAAAATAAAAAAATTGGGCTGGCTGTAGGCAATTTTAAATTGGTTCCAGGGGTACACGGGCAGCAGTGGTGTGGTCAGTGGAGGCCTAGTGGAAGGAGTGACCGCAGACAGGCATCGAAGGTCTAAAATAATAACACATGGCTGTAGGCAATTTTAAATTGGTTCCAGGGGTACACGGGCAGCAGTGACCTGGTCAGTGTAGTAGTAGTTGAAAGAATGGACCGCAGACAGGCATCGAAGGCCTAAAATAAAAAAATTGGGCTGGCTGTAGGCAATTTTAAATTGGTTCCAGGGGTACACAGGCAGCAGTGGTGTGGTCAGTGGAGGCCTAGTGGAAGGAGTGACCGCAGACAGGCATCGAAGGCCTAAAATAATAACACATGGCTGTAGGCAATTTTAAATTGGTTCCAGGGGTACACGGGCAGCAGTGGTGTGGTCAGTGGAGGCCTAGTGGAAGGAGTGACCGCAGACAGGCATCGAAGGCCTAAAATAATAACACATGGCTGTAGGCAATTTTAAATTGGTTCCAGGGGTACACGGGCAGCAGTGCCCTGGTCAGTGTAGTAGTAGTTGAAAGAATGGACCGCAGACAGGCATCGAAGGCCTAAAATAATAACACATGGCTGTAGGCAATTTTAAATTGGTTCCAGGGGTACACGGACAGCAGTGGTGTGGTCAGTGGAGGCCTAGTGGAAGGAGTGACCGCAGACAGGCATCGAAGGCCTAAAATAATAACACATGGCTGTAGGCAATTTTAAATTGGTTCCAGGGGTACACGGGCAGCAGTGGTGTGGTCAGTGGAGGCCTAGTGGAAGGAGTGACCACAGACAGGCATCGAAGGCCTAACATAACAAAAATGTCAATACAATGGTATTGTCAGTGGCAGGCATTGAAGGATGTCAGCGCATAGACTAAACATTGGTGGAGCTGTGAGATAATTTTGCAAGTGGTAGAGCACTGTTTGAGCTGGGGTGGGGGGAAACTGTCTTGTGGCCGGCGGTACAGGCCCAGGGCCCCTCATATTACAACGGTGTGTCTGACGTTGGGTGCGCACCACCACCGCCAGAGACACTTTATTGTACTAGGAGGGGCCCAGTGGCAGTGCCGTCGACCAAAAGCGGGCTCACCCACCTCTTCAGACAAACTGCACTCTCACGGGTGCTGTCGCCAAGTGTCGATACCACGGCCCCGTGTGGGGAGTTTGGCCATTTAGTGAGGTGTAAACATGTCGTATGCTGGACAATCAGGTGCTGAAAATTACGAGATTGGAAAAGGCATTCAGAATAGTCCACAGGCAAGACCTTTTCATAGGAAAGCTAGGTGTCAGCCGGGCAAGGTGGGGCAAAAGATTTCGAAATCCAGTTGTGGTTCATTTTAATGAAGGTTAGATCATCTACATTTTGGGTAGCCAGACGAGTCCTTTTTTCTGTTAGTATTGAACCTGCAGCACTGAATACTCTTTCTGATAGGACACTAGCTGCCGGGCAAGCAAGCTCCTGCAATGCATATTCTGCCAATTCTGGCCAGGTGTCTAATTTTGATGCCCAGTAATCAAATGGGAATGACGGTTGAGGGAGAACATCGATAAGGGATGAAAAATAGTTTGTAACCATACTGGACAAATGTTGTCTCCTGTCACTTTGAATTGATGCTGCAGTACCTGTCCTGTCTGCGGTCATAGCAAAATCACTCCACAACCTGGTCAGAAAACCCCTCTGGCCAACGCCACTTCTGATTTCTGCCCCTCTAACTCCTCTGGTCTGCTGGCCCCTGCAGCTCGTGTGAGAACGATCACGGGCGCTGTGTGCAGGGAATGCCAGAAGCAAACGGTCAACAAGAGTTGATTGTTTGGTTGCTAATATTAGTTCCAAGTTCTCATGTGGCATTATATTTTGCAATTTGCCTTTATAGCGAGGATCAAGGAGGCAGGCCAACCAGTAATCGTCATCATTCATCATTTTAGTTATGCATGTGTCCCTTTTGAGGATACGTAAGGCATAATCCGCCATGTGGGCCAAAGTTCCAGTTCTCAAATCTGCGGTTGTGCTTGGTTGAGGGGCAGTTTCAGGCAAATCCACGTCACTTGTGTCCCTCAAAAAACCAGAACCCGGCCTTGCCGCGCCACCAATTTCCAGTGGCCCCGGAAAAGCTTCCTCATTAAAAATATAATCATCCCCATCATCCTCCTCGTCCTCCTCCTCCTCTTCGCCCGCTACCTCTTCCTGTACACTGCCCTGGCCAGACAATGGCTGACTGTCATCAAGGCTTTCCTCTTCCTCAGCTGCAGACGCCTGATCCTTTATGTGCGTCAAACTTTGCATCAGCAGACGCATTAGGGGGATGCTCATGCTTATTATGGCGTTGTCTGCACTAACCAGCCGTGTGCATTCCTCAAAACACTGAAGGACTTGACACATGTCTTGAATCTTCGACCACTGCACACCTGACAACTCCATGTCTGCCATCCTACTGCCTTCCCGTGTATGTGTATCCTCCCACAAAAACATAACAGCCCGCCTCTGTTCACACAGTCTCTGAAGCATGTGCAGTGTTGAGTTCCACCTTGTTGCAACGTCTATGATTAGGCGATGCTGGGGAAGGTTCAAAGAACGCTGATAGGTCTGCATACGGCTGGAGTGTACGGGCGAACGGCGGATATGTGAGCAAAGTCCACGCACTTTGAGGAGCAGGTCGGATAACCCCGGATAACTTTTCAGGAAGCACTGCACCACCAGGTTTAAGGTGTGAGCCAGGCAAGGAATGTGTTTCAGTTGGGAAAGGGAGATGGCAGCCATGAAATTCCTTCCGTTATCACTCACTACCTTGCCTGCCTCAAGATCTACAGTGCCCAGCCACGACTGCGTTTCTTTCTGCAAGAAGTCGGACAGAACTTCCGCGGTGTGTCTGTTGTCGCCCAAACACTTCATAGCCAATACAGCCTGCTGACGTTTGCCAGTAGCTGCCCCATAATGGGAGACCTGGTGTGCAACAGTGGCAGCTGCGGATGGAGTGGTTGTGCGACTGCGGTCTGTGGACGAGCTCTCGCTTCTGCAGGAGGACGAAGAGGAGGAGGAGGGGGTGCGAACGGCTACAGCCAATTGTTTCCTAGACCATGGGCTAGGCAGAACTGTCCCAAACTTGCTGTCCCCTGTGGACCCTGCATCCACAACATTCACCTAGTGTGCCGTGATGGACACGTAACGTCCCTGGCCATGCCTACTGGTCCATGCATCTGTTGTCAGGTGCACCTTTGTGCTCACAGATTGCCTGAGTGCATGGACGATGCGCTCTTTAACATGCTGGTGGAGGGCTGGGATGGCTTTTCTGGAAAAAAAGTGTCGACTGGGTAGCTCGTAGCGTGGTACAGCGTAGTCCATCAGGGCTTTGAAAGCTTCGCTTTCAACTAACCGGTAGGGCATCATCTCTAACGAGATTAGTCTAGCTATGTGTGCGTTCAAACCCTGTGTACGCGGATGCGAGGCTAAGTACTTCCTTTTTCTAACCATAGTCTCATGTAGGGTGAGCTGGACTGGAGAGCTGGAGATCGTGGAACTAGCGGGGGTGCCGGTGGACATGGCAGACTGAGAGACGGTGGGAGATGGTATTGTTGCCACCGGTGCCCTAGATGCAGTGTTTCCTACTACGAAACTGGTGATTCCCTGACCCTGACGGCTTTGGCCTGGCAAAGAAACCTGCACAGATACTGCAGGTGGTGCGGAAAATGGTGGCCCTACACTGCCGGAAGGGATGTTGCGTTGCTGACTAGCTTCATTGGCCGAGGGTGCTACAACCTTAAGGGACGTTTGGTAGTTAGTCCAGGCTTGCAAATGCATGGTGGTTAAATGTCTATGCATGCAACTTGTATTAAGACTTTTCAGATTCTGTCCTCTGCTTAAGGTAGTTGAACATTTTTGACAGATGACTTTGCGCTGATCAATTGGATGTTGTTTAAAAAAATGCCAGACTGCACTCTTTCTAGCATCGGATACCTTTTCAGGCATTGCAGACTGAGCTTTAACCGGATGGCCACGCTGTCCTCCAACAGGTTTTAGCTTTGCCACGCGTTTTGGGCAAGATACGGGCCCGGCAGATGGAACCTGTTGCGATGTTGATGCCTGCTGCGGCCCCTCCTCCTCCGCTTCAGAACTGCTGCCGCCTGCACCCTGTTCCCCCAATGGCTGCCAATCGGGGTCAAGAACTGGGTCATCTATTACCTCTTCTTGTAGCTCGTGTGCAACTTCGTCTGTGTCACCGTGTCGGTCGGTGGTATAGCGTTCGTGATGGGGCAACATAGTCTCATCAGGGTCTGATTCTTGATCAGCACCCTGCGATGGCAATGTTGTGGTCTGAGTCAAAGGACCAGGATAGTAGTCTGGCTGTGGCTGTGCATCAGTGCACTCCATGTCAGATTCAACTTGTAATGGGCATGGACTGTTAACTGCTTCACTTTCTAAGCCAGGGACGGTATGTGTAAAGAGCTCCATGGAGTAACCCGTTGTGTCGCCTGCTGCATTCTTCTCTGTTGTTGTTTTTGCTGAAGAGGACAAGGAAGCGACTTGTCCCTGACCGTGAACATCCACTAACGACGCGCTGCTTTGACATTTACCAGTTTCACGAGAGGAGGCAAAAGAGCTAGAGGCTGAGTCAGCAAGATAAGCCAAAACTTGCTCTTGCTGCTCCGGCTTTAAAAGCGGTTTTCCTTCTCCCAGAAAAGGGAGCGTTCGAGGCCTTGTGTAGCCAGACGACGAACCTGGCTCCACAGCTCCAGACTTAGGAGCAATATTTTTTTTCCCACGACCAGCTGATGCTCCACCACTACCACTACCCTCATTACCAGCTGACAATGAACGCCCCCGGCCACGACCTCTTCCACCAGACTTCCTCATTGTTTTAAAAACGTTACCAAACGAACGGTATTTGTTGCTGTCACACAACTTACACGGTGAGCTATAACTTCAGTATGATTTAGCTACCCCTTTACAGGTGGGTGAGACCACAACGAAAATCAGCCACAATGTTACACACTCTGTTGTTGTTGGCAACAAATGAGATGGCACACACGCAGGACTGTCACTGAAGCGCAAATGTAAATATTTATCTCCCACTGATTTGTGTTTGTTTTTTTTAAAAGGGAGACTTCAGAAAAAAAAAAAATTTAAAAAAAATTATTTTTTACAGAAGAATTTATAAAACAAATAAAATGAAATGATTGTTTCAGGGAGAATTTAGGAAAAAAAAAAAAAAAAAGGCTTTGTAGGGCCCACTGAGTGAGAGAGGACGCACACAGGAGTCAGGAGTGGCACACAAGCCCAGAGGCCAATATTAATCTCCCACCGATTGATTTAGTTATTTTTTTTGGTAGATTTTGGAACCCAAATCAAGCAAAAAAATTAATAGGCTTTCTATGGCCCACAATTGGGGAGAGAGAGAGTGATGGCACACCCAGGAGTCAAGACTGGCACACAAGCAGAAGGGGCAATATGAATCTCCCACAGATTTTTTTTTTTTTTTTTTTTTTTTCAGGGAGACTTGAGAGAAAAAAAAATACAAAAAAAATGATTTTTTTCAGGAATAATTTAGAAACCAAAGAAAATAAAATGATTGTTTCAGGGAGAATTTAGAAAACAAATAAAACAAAAAATAGGCTTTCTAGGGCCCACTGAGTGACAGATGACGCACACAGGAGTCAGGAGTGGCACACAAGCCCAGAGGCCAATATTAATCTCCCACTGATTGATTTAGTGATTTTTTTTGGTAGATTTTGGAACCCAAATCAAGCAAAAAAATTTATAGGCTTTCTATGGCCCACAATTGGGGAGAGAGAGAGAGATGGCACACCCAGGAGTCAAGACTGGCACACAAGCAGAAGGGGCAATATGAATCTCCCACAGATTTTTTTTTTTTTTTTCAGGGAGACTTGAGAGAAAAAAAAATACAAAAAAAATGTTTTTTTTCAGGAATAATTTAGAAACCAAAGAAAATAAAATGATTGTTTCAGGGAGAATTTAGAAAACAAATAAAACAAAAAATAGGCTTTCTAGGGCCCACTGAGTGACAGATGACGCACACAGGAGTCAGGAGTGGCACACAAGCCCAGAGGCCAATATTAATCTCCCACTGATTGATTTAGTGATTTTTTTTGGTAGATTTTGGAACCCAAATCAAGCAAAAAAATGTATAGGCTTTCTATGGCCCACAATTGGGGAGAGAGAGAGAGATGGCACACCCAGGAGTCAAGACTGGCACACAAGCAGAAGGGGCAATATGAATCTCCCACAGATTTTTTTTTTTTTTTTTTCAGGGAGACTTGAGAGAAAAAAAAATACAAAAAAAATGATTTTTTTCAGGAATAATTTAGAAACCAAAGAAAATAAAATGATTGTTTCAGGGAGAATTTAGAAAACAAATAAAACAAAAAATAGGCTTTCTAGGGCCCACTGAGTGACAGATGACGCACACAGGAGTCAGGAGTGGCACACAAGCCCAGAGGCCAATATTAATCTCCCACTGATTGATTTAGTGATTTTTTTTGGTAGATTTTGGAACCCAAATCAAGCAAAAAAATTAATAGGCTTTCTATGGCCCACAATTGGGGAGAGAGAGAGAGATGGCACACCCAGGAGTCAAGACTGGCACACAAGCAGAAGGGGCAATATGAATCTCCCACAGATTTTTTTTTTTTTTTTCAGGGAGACTTGAGAGAAAAAAAAATACCAAAAAAATGATTTTTTTCAGGAATAATTTAGAAACCAAAGAAAATAAAATGATTGTTTCAGGGAGAATTTAGAAAACAAATAAAACAAAAAATAGGCTTTCTAGGGCCCACTGAGTGACAGATGACGCACACAGGAGTCAGGAGTGGCACACAAGCCCAGAGGCCAATATTAATCTCCCACTGATTGATTTAGTGATTTTTTTTGGTAGATTTTGGAACCCAAATCAAGCAAAAAAATTTATAGGCTTTCTATGGCCCACAATTGGGGAGAGAGAGAGAGATGGCACACCCAGGAGTCAAGACTGGCACACAAGCAGAAGGGGCAATATGAATCTCCCACAGATTTTTTTTTTTTTTTTCAGGGAGACTTGAGAGAAAAAAAAATACAAAAAAAATGTTTTTTTTCAGGAATAATTTAGAAACCAAAGAAAATAAAATGATTGTTTCAGGGAGAATTTAGAAAACAAATAAAACAAAAAATAGGCTTTCTAGGGCCCACTGAGTGACAGATGACGCACACAGGAGTCAGGAGTGGCACACAAGCCCAGAGGCCAATATTAATCTCCCACTGATTGATTTAGTGATTTTTTTAAGGTAGATTTTGGAACCCAAATCAAGCAAAAAAATTAATAGGCTTTCTATGGCCCACTATTTGTGAGAGAGATGGCACGCTCAGGACTGGCACACAAGCCCAGAGGCCAATATTAATCTCCCATTTTTTTTTTTTCCAGGGAAAATTTATAAACCCAATAAAAAAAATAATAATAAATAGGCTTTCTATGGCCCACTATCTGAGAGAGAGAGATGGCACGCTTAGGACTGGCACACAAGCCCAAAGCCCAATATTAATCTCCCACTGATTGATTTAATGATTTTTTCAGGTAGAATTTAGAACCCAAATCAAGCAAAAAAATTAATAGGCTTTCTATGGCCCACTGAGTGAGAGATGGCACACACAGGAGTAAGGAGTGGCACACAAGCCCTGAGGCCAATATTTTTCTCCCACTGATTGATTGATAGATTTTTTCAGGTAGAATTAGGAACCCAAATCAACCCAAAAAATAAATAGGCTTTCTATGGCCCACTATTTGTGAGAGAGATGGCACGCTAAGGACTGGCACACAAGCCCAAAGGCCAATACTAATCTCCCACTGATTGATTGATTGATTTTTTCAGGTAGAATTATGAACCCAAATCAACCAAAAAAATAAATAGGCTTTCTATGGCCCACTATTTGTGAGAGAGATGGCACGCTCAGGACTGGCACACAAGCCCAGAGGCCAATATTAATCTCCCACTTTTTTTTTTTTCCAGGGAAAATTTATAAACCCAATAAAATAATAAAAAAATAGGCTTTCTATGGCCCACTATCTGAGAGAGAGAGAGATGGCACGCTTAGGACTGGCACACAAGCCCAAAGGCCAATATTAATCTCCCACTGATTGATTTATTGATTTTTTCAGGTAGAATTTAGAACCCAAATCAAGCAAAAAAATTAATAGGCTTTCTATGGCCCACTGAGTGAGAGATGGCACACACAGGAGTAAGGAGTGGCACACAAGCCCTGAGGCCAATATTTTTCTCCCACTGATTGATGTTGTGATTTTTTCTGGTAGATTTTGGAACCCAAATCAAGCAAAAAAATAAATAGGCTTTCTATGGCCCACTGAGTGAGAGATGACACAGACAGAGATGGCACTCTAGCAGAAATGTCAATCTTAATCTCCCACAAAAAAAAAAAAAAAAAGGAACTGTCCTTCAATTACTATCTCCCTGCAGTAATCTCAGCCAGGTATGGCAGGCAGCAATAAGGAGTGGACTGATGCACAAATTAAATAAAAAGTGTGGACAAACAAACAAGATAGCTGTGCAGAAAGGAAGGAACAAGAGGATTTGTGCTTTGAAAAAAGCAGTTGGTTTGCACAGCGGCGTACACACAGCAATGCAGCTATCAGGGAGCCTTCTAGGGCAGCCCAATGAGCTACAGCGCTGAGGAAAAAAAAAAAAAAAGGAGCTTCCACTGTCCCTGCACACCGAAGGTGGTGTTGGGCAGTGGAAATCGCTACAGCACAAGCGGTTTTGTGGTTAATGGACCCTGCCTAACGCTATCCCTGCTTCTGACGAAGCGGCAGCAACCTCTCCCTAAGCTCAGATCAGCAGCAGTAACATGGCGGTCGGCGGGAACTCCCCTTTATAGCCCCTGTGACACCGCAGACAGCAAGCCAATCACTGCAATGCCCTTCTCTAAGATGGTGGGGACCAGGACCTATGTCATCACGCTGCCCACACCCTGCGTTTACCTTCATTGGCTGAGAAATGGCGCTTTTCACGTCATTGAAACGCGACTTTGGCGCGAAAGTCGCGTACCGCATGGCCGACCACGCACAGGGGTCGGATCGGGTTTCATGAAACTCGACTTCGCCAAAAGTCGGCGACTTTTGAAAATGTTCGACCCGTTTCGCTCAACCCTACTCACCACACATCTAGATATGTTCCTTAAGGGGTTTAGTTTCCAAAATGGGGTCACTTGTGGGGGGTTTCCACTGTTTAGGCACATCAGAGGCTCTCCAAACGCGACATGGCGTCCAATCTCAATTCCAGCCAATTCTACATTGAAAAAGTAAAACGGCGCTCCTTCACTTCCAAGCTCTGCGGTGCGCCCAAACAGTGGTTTACCCTCACATATGGGGTATCGACGTATTCAGAAGAAATCGCACAACAACTTTTGTGGTCTAATTTCTCCTGTTACCCTTGTGAAAATAAGAATTTGTCGGCGAAAATTTCATTTTTGTGTAAACAAAAGCGATTTTTAATTTTCACGGCTCTACGTTATAAACTTCTGTGAAGCACTTGGGGGTTCAAAGTGCTCACCACACATCTAGATAAGTTCCTTAAGGGGTCTAGTTTCCAAAATGGTGTCACTTGTGGGGAGTTTACACTGTTTAGGCACATCAGTGGCTCTCTAAACGTGACATGGCGTCCGATCTCAATTCCAGCCAATTCTGCATTGAAAAAGTCAAACGGCGCTCCTTCACCTCCAAGCTCTGCGGTGCGCCCAAACAGTGGTTTACCCCCACATATGGGGTATTGGCGTATTCAGGAGAAATTGCAAAACAAAATTTATGGTTACATTTCTGTTTTTACACTTGTGAAAATAAAAAAAATGGTTCTGAATTAAGATGTTTGCAAAAAAAAGTTAAATGTTCATTTTTTCCTTCCACATTGTTTCAGTTCCTGTAAAGCACGTAAAGGGTTAATAAACTTCTTGAATGTGGTTTTGAGAACCTTGAGGGGTGTAGTTTTTAGAATGGTGTCACACTTCATTATTTTCTATCATATAGACCCCTCAAAATTACTTCAAATGTGATGTGGTCCCTAAAAAAAAAATGGTGTTGTAAAAATGAGAAATTGCTGGTCAACTTTTAACCCTTATAACTCCCTAACAAAAAAAAATTTTGTTTCCAAAATTGTGCTGATGTAAAGTAGACATGTGGGAAATGTTATTTATTAACTATTTTTCGTGACATATCTCTCTGATTTAAGGGCATAAAAATACAAAGTTTGAAAATTGCAAAATTTTAAAAATTTTCGCCATATTTCCGCTTTTTTCATAAACAATCGCAAGTAATATCGAAGAAACGTTACCACTAACATGAAGTACAATATGTCACGAAAAAACATTCTCAGAATCAGCGGGATCCGTTGAAGCATTCCAGAGTTATAACCTCATAAAATGACAGTGGTCAGAATTGCAAAAATTGGCCTGGTCATTAAGTACCAAATTGGCTCTGTCACTAAGGGGTTAAGCTTTTCGCTCCCCTCCTTCCCAGAGCCATAACTTTTTTATTTTTCCATCAATATGCCCATGTGAGGGCTAATTTTTTGCAGGACAAGTTTTTGAACGACGTCATTGGTTTTTGCATGTCATGTACTAGAAAAAGGGAAAAAAATTCCAAGTGCGGTGAAATTGCAAAAAAAGTGCAATCCCACACTTTTTTGTTTGGCTTTTTTGCTAGGTTCACTAAATGCTAAAATTAAACTGCCCTAATGATTCTGCAGGTCATTAAGAGTTCATAGACACCAAACATGTCTAGGTTATTTTTTTATCTAAGTGGTAAAAAAAATTCCAAACTTTTGCTAAAAAAAGAAAAGTGCAATTTTCCGTTTCCATTTTTCGTGATCTGGGGTTGGGTGAGGGCTTATTTTTTGCCTGCGGAGCTGATGTTTTTAATGATACCATTTTGGTGCAGATACGTTCTTTTGATCACCTGTTTATTGCATTTTAATGCGACCCAAAAAAGTAATTTGGGTGTTTCAAATGTTTTTCTCGCTACGCCGTTTAGTGATCAGGTTCATCTTTTTTTATTGATAGATCGAGCGATTCTGAATGCGGCAATACCAAATATGTGTATATTTGATTTTTTTATTGTTTTATTTTGAATAGGGCGAAAGGAGGTATAATGCATAACACAGTGCGGGGATTCCAAAGGTGGCTAGCTGCAATGCCCGCGCAGGCGCAGTCTGCAAGCCTGGCTGGGACGTCAGACGGCCAGAGCTTACTGCGTCTGCGCAGCACAGCAATACACTGCGCAGGCGCCGGTTTTGAAATGTACACAGCGCTGAGGGGGCGGCGCCGAAAGCGCAGGAAGATTGGAGTGACGGCAGAGGAGCGGTTAGAGCTGGGGAGTGAGGACCCGCCTTCCTGGCTAGAGACAGGAATTGTGGCTAAGTATAAAAACGCTTTATTTGGGGTATACTTGAGGCTAAAACTAAAAGAGCCACCTTGTTAGAATGCAGCATTACTGCTGCACTAGGTGGCTCTTTTAGTTTATAACGGCTGGAGGGGGGTGACAGTGGCCCTTTAACTAGTTAATAATGGTGGGTGGATCGTAATTCCACCCGCCGCTATAGCAAACACATTTCAGCTGTACAAAACAGCTGACATGTCCTGGCTTTGATGCAGGCTCACTGCCAGTTACCGCATCAAAGCGGGGGTTCTGACCTCAGAAGTACTATCTCGTCCGATTTCAGAAAAAGGTTAAAAATGGTCAAGCAATACCTGGCCGACAAAACCAGTGTACTCCGTAAATCCTGTGTGACATTCAACTATTGGGTCTCAAAGCTCGATACCTGGCATGAGCTGGCCCTCTATGCCTTGGAGGTGTTGTGCTGCCCTGCTGCTAGTGATTTGCCTGAGCAGGTTTTTAGCATGCCAAGGACGTCATAACAGTCAGACTCTTTCGCCTTTAAACAAAAAGTGCTCACATGCCTACTTTGCTAAAAATGAACACCAGATGACAGCAGCACATAAAGTGTTTTTAATCTTCAATATTTGAATGAGGCCTGCCTTTTGTTGCCTTCAGGGGTCTATAGATGACTGGACGACCCTCCTTATAATTTTTTCCTAGCTTTGCACTGCATGTAAAGCCTTTATGAGTGTAGAATTGCCACAACTACACTTTCCTAATTTTTATGAGGCACCCCAGTTAGTGCTTTGAAGGGAGTATGGATGACCCTGCTTATAATTTTTGGCAAACTTTGCACTGTGTGCAGAGCTTTTATGAGTGTAGAAGTTCCACAACTACACTTTGCTCACAATATTTGAATGAGGCACTACAGTTGGTGCCTTCAAGGGTGTATGGATGACCCTGCTTGTAATTGTTGGCAGTCATTGCACTTAGTGCAAAGCCTTTATTAGTCTAGGAGTCTAGGAGTACCACTACATGACAATTTCCACATAATGTGTATGAGGCACTCCTTTAAATTAGTATTAATTATTTTAGCAGCAGTTTACATTTTGTACATGTACAGACAGTAAAAGACATTAAAGAATAACAATAATCATATAGATCAACAGATACCAAAAGGAGTGAGGGACCTGCTCAAATGCTTACAATCTATGTAGAAATAGAGAAGACACAAAAGGTGGATGGTAACAATTGCTTCTATTGCACGGTCCAGCCAACAATATATTAATAGGGTTTTCACGTAATGCAGCATGAACAAGTCAACAACCAGTATGGTTTGCACGTTAATGACAGGGCCAATTTTAAAATTCTGACCACTGTCCCTTTATGAGGTTATAACTCTGGAACGCTTCAACGGATCCCAGTGATTCTGACATTTTTTTCTTGTGACATATTGTACTTCATGATAGTGGTAAAATTTCTTTGATATTACCTGCGTTTATTTGTGAAAAAAACGGAAATTTGGCGAAAATTGTGAAAATTTTGCAATTTTCCAACTTTGAATTTTTATGCAATTAAATCACAGAGATATGTCACACAAAATACTTAATAAGTAACATTTCCCACATGTCTACTTTACATCAGCACAATTTTGGAAACAAAATTTTTTTTTGTTAGGGAGTTATAAGGGTTAAAAGTTGACCAGCAATTTCTCATTTTTACATCTCATTTGAAGTCATTTTGAGGGGTCTATATGATAGAAAATACCCAAGTGTGACACCATTCTAAAAACTGCACCCCTCAAGGTGCTCAAAACCATATTCAAGAAGTTTACCCTTCTGGTGCTTCACAGGAATTTTTGGAATGTTTAAATAAAAATTAACATTTAACTTTTTTTCCACTAAAAATGTATTTCAGCTCCAATTTATTTTATTTTACCAAGGGTAACAGGAGAAAATGGACCCCAAAAGTTGTTGCACATTTTGTCCTGAGTACGCCAATACCCCATATGTGGGGGTAAACCACTGTTTGGGCGCATGACAGAGCTCGGAAGCGAAGGAGCGCCATTTCACTTTTCAATGCAAAATTGACTGGAATCGAGATGGGACACCATGTTGCGTTTGGAGAGCCCCTGATGTGCCTAAACATTGAAACCCCCCACAAGTGACACCAATTTGGAAAGTAGACCCCCTAAGGAACTTATCTAGAGGTGTGGTGAGCACTTTGACCCACCAAGTGCTTTACAGAAGTTTATAATGCAGAACCGTAAAAATAAAAAATCATATTTTTTCACAAAAATTATCTTTTCGCCACCAATTTTTTATTTTCCCAAGAGTAAGAGAAGAAATTGGACCCCAAAAGTTGTTGTACAATTTGTCGTATAATAGGTCGTATAATAGGTATATACTCACCCTCGGACGCGCCCTTCAAGCGCTGATTCTTAGGAAGGAAGGCTGTGGGTTAGAACCAGGGCGCGTCCGAGGGTGAGTATATTCCTAATAGGTATATACTCACCCTCGGACGCGCCCTGGTCCTAACCCGCAGCCTTCCTTCCTAAGAATCAGCGCTTGAAGGACCTTTCGATGATGTCGCGGCTTGTGATTGGTCGCGTGACGCCCATGTGACCGCTCACGCGACCAATCACAAGCCGCGACGTCATCGAAAGGTCCTTCAGGCGCTCATTCTTAGGAAGGAAGGCTCCCGGTTACAACCAGGGCGCGTCCAAGGGTGAGTATAGCAATATTTTTTATTTTTATTCTTTATTTTACACTTAAATCTGAATTCTGATACCAATTCCCGATATCTTAAACATATCGGGAATCAGTATCGGAATTCCAATTCCAGTTCAGAAGATCGCCGACCTCATGGCCGACCCCACACGGGTCGGGTCGGGATTCATGAAACCCGACTTTGCCAAAAGTCGGCGACTTCTGAATCTGGCCGACCCGTTTCGCTCAACCCTACTGAGCACTTTGACCCACCAAGTGCTTCAAAGAAGTTTATAATGCAGAACCATAAAAATAAAAAATCATATTTTTTCACAAAAATTATCTTTTCTTCCCTAATTTTTTATTTTCCCAAGGGTAAGAGAAGAAATTGGACCCCAAAAGTTGTTGTACAATTTGTCCTGAGTACGCTGATACCCCATATGTGGGGGTAAATGTGAATTCTGTGGCAGAGCTCCCTCCTGTGGTCACAAGTGGTACTTCGCCTGATTCTCTCTGTGAGCTTCCGTTGGTGGAGGAAAGTGGTACTGCGGCTTCTGAGTTTCCTTCCTCAGGTGATGTGGTGAAGTCGTTAGGTGCTGCTCTATTTAACTCCAGCTAGTGCTTTGATCCTGGCCTCCAGTCAATGTTCTAGTATTGGACCTGTTTCCTCCTGGATCGTTCCTGTGGCCTGCTGCTCTGCATAGCTAAGTTCCGCTTTGCTATTTTGTTTGCTTTTTTTTTCTGTCCAGCTTGTCTATTTGTTTTTTCCTGCTTGCTGGAAGCTCTGGGACGCAGAGAGTGTACCTCCGTGCCGTTAGTTCGGTACGGAGGGTCTTTTTTGCCCCCTTTGCGTGGTTTTTGTAGGGTTTTGTGTTGACCGCAAAGTTACCTTTCCTATCCTCGCTCTGTTCAGAAAGTTCGGCCTCACTTTGCTAAATCTATTTCATCTCTACGTTTGTCTTTTCATCTTAACTCACAGTCATTATATGTGGGGGCTGCCTTTTCCTTTGGGGTATTTCTCTGAGGCAAGGTAGGCTTATTTTCTATCTTCAGGCTAGCTAGTTTCTCAGGCTGTGCCGAGTTGCATAGGGAGCGTTAGGCGCAATCCACGGCTGCCTCTAGTGTGGTTGGAGAGGATTAGGGATTGCGGTCAGCAGAGTTCCCACGTCTCAGAGCTCGTTCTATGTTTTTGGGTTATTGTCAGGTCACTGTATGTGCTCTGACCTCAATGTCCATTGTGGTACTGAATTACCTTATCATAACAGTACTGGAGGCCAAAAGTACTAATGATTCTCAATAGAGGGAAAAAAGAAGTTCTGAGACCATTTTTTTTTCTCTGCACTGTGTTATGCCTTTTTTTTCCCCTAGACATTTGGGTGGTTCAGGACACAGGTGTAGCGATGGACATCAAAGGTCTGTCTTCATGTGTGGATCAGCTCACGGCAAGAGTACAAAATATTCAAGACTTTGTGGTTCAGAATTCTATGTTAGAGCCGAGAATTCCTATTCCTGATTGTTTTATGGAGATAGAACTAAATTTCTGAGTTTCAAAAATAATTGTAAACTATTTCTGGCTTTGAAACCTCGCTCCTCTGGTGACCCAGTTCAACAAGTTAGGATCATTATTTCTTTTTTACGTTGCGACCCTCAGGACTGGGCATTTTCTCTTGCGTCAGGAGATCCTGCATTAAGTAATATCGATGCGTTTTTCCTGGCGCTCGGATTGCTGTACGATGAGCCTAATTCAGTGGATCAGGCAGAGAAGAATTTGCTGGCTCTGTGTCAGGGTCAGGATGAGATAGAGGTATATTGTCAGAAATTTAGAAAGTGGTCCGTACTCACTCAGTGGAATGAAAGTGCGCTCACAGCTATTTTCAGAAAAGGTCCTTAAGGATGTCATGGTGGGATTTCCTATGCCTGCTGGTCTGAATGAGTCTATGTCTTTGGCCATTCAGATCGGTCGACGCTTGCGTGAGCGTAAATCTGTACACCATTTGGCGGTATTATCTGAGCTTAAACCTGAGCCTATGCAGTGCGATAGGACTTTGACCAGAGTTGAACGGCAAGAACACAGACGTCTGAATGGGCTGTGTTTCTACTGTGGTGATTCCACTCATGCTATCTCTGATTGTCCTAAGCACACTAAGCGGTTCGCTAGGTCTGCCACCATTGGTATGGTACAGTCAAAATTTCTTCTGTCCGTTACCTTGATCTGCTCTTTGTCATCGTATTCTGTCATGGCATTTGTGGATTCAGGCGCTGCCCTGAATTTGATGGACTTGGGGTATGCTAGGCGTTGTGGGTTTTTCTTGGAGCCCTTGCAGTGTCCTATTCCATTGAGAGGAATTGATGCTACGCCTTTGGCCAAGAATAAGCCTCAGTACTGGACCCAGCTGACCATGTGCATGGCTCCTGCACATCAGGAGGTTATTCGCTTTCTGGTGTTGCATAATCTGCATGATGTGGTCGTGTTGGGGTTGCCGTGGCTACAAGTCCATAATCCAGTATTAGATTGGAAATCCATGTCTGTGTCCAGCTGGGGTTGTCAGGGGGTACATGGTGATGTCCCATTTCTGACTATTTCGTCATCCACCCCTTCTGAGGTTCCAGAGTTCTTGTCTGATTACCGGGATGTATTTGATGAGCCCAAGTCCGATACCCTACCTCCACATAGGGATTGTGATTGTGCTATCGATTTGATTCCTGGTAGTAAATTCCCAAAAGGTCGACTGTTTAATTTATCTGTGCCTGAGCACGCCGCTATGCGGAGTTATGTGAAGGAGTCCTTGGAGAAGGGGCATATTCGCCCGTCATCGTCGCCATTAGGAGCAGGGTTCTTTTTTGTGGCCAAGAAGGATGGTTCACTGAGACCTTGTATAGATTACCGCCTTCTAAATAAGATCACGGTTAAATTTCAGTACCCCTTGCCATTGTTATCTGATTTGTTTGCTCGGATTAAGGGGGCTAGTTGGTTCACCAAGATAGATCTTCGTGGTGCGTATAATCTTGTACGTATTAAGCGAGGCGATGAATGGAAAACTGCATTTAATACGCCCGAGGGCCATTTTGAGTATCTAGTAATGCCATTCGGACTTGCCAATGCTCCATCAGTGTTTCAGTCCTTTATGCATGACATCTTCCGAGAGTACCTGGATAAATTCCTGATTGTGTACTTGGATGACATTTTGATCTTCTCGGATGATTGGGAGTCTCATGTGAAGCAGGTCAGAACGGTGTTTCAGGTCCTGCGTGCTAATTCTTTGTTTGTGAAGGGATCAAAGTGTCTCTTTGGTGTTCAGAAGGTTTCATTTTTGGGGTTCATCTTTTCCCCTTCTACTATCGAGATGGACCCTGATAAGGTCCAAGCCATCCATGATTGGACTCAGCCGACATCTCTGAAAAGTCTGCAAAAGTTCCTGGGCTTTGCTAATTTTTATCGTCGCTTCATCTGCAATTTTTCTAGTATTGCTAAACCATTGACTGATTTGACCAAGAAGGGTGCTGATGTGGTCAATCAGTCTTCTGCTGCTGTGGAAGCTTTTCAAGAGTTGAAGCGTCGTTTTTCTTCTGCCCCTGTGTTGTGTCAACCAGATGTTTCGCTTCCGTTCCAGGTCGAGGTTGATGCTTCTGAGATTGGAGCAGGGGCTGTTTTGTCGCAGAGAAGTTCTGATTGCTCGGTGATGAAACCATGCGCCTTCTTTTCCAGGAAGTTTTCGCCTGCTGAGCGAAATTATGATGTGGGCAATCGACAGTTGCTGGCCATGAAGTGGGCATTCGAGGAGTGGCGTCATTGGCTTGAAGGAGCTAAGCATCGCGTGGTGGTCTTGACTGATCATAAGAACTTGACTTATCTCGAGTCCGCCAAGCGGTTGAATCCTAGACAGGCTCGTTGGTCGTTGTTTTTTGCCCGTTTTGACTTTGTGATTTCGTACCTTCCGGGCTCTAAAAATGTGAAGGCGGATGCTCTGTCTAGGAGTTTTGTGCCCGACTCTCCGGGTTTATCTGAGCCGGCGGGTATCCTCAAAGAGGGAGTAATTGTGTCTGCCATCTCCCCTGATTTGCGGCGGGTGCTGCAAAAATTTCAGGCTAATAAACCTGATCGTTGCCCAGCGGAGAAACTGTTTGTCCCTGATAGGTGGACGAATAAAGTTATCTCTGAGGTTCATTGTTCGGTTTTGGCTGGTCATCCTGGAATCTTTGGTACCAGAGAGTTAGTGGCTAGATCCTTTTGGTGGCCATCTCTGTCGCGGGATGTGCGTACTTTTGTGCAGTCCTGTGGGATTTGTGCTCGGGCTAAGCCCTGCTGTTCTCGTGCCAGTGGGTTGCTTTTGCCCTTGCCGATTCCGAAGAGGCCTTGGACACATATCTCTATGGATTTTATTTCAGATCTTCCCGTCTCTCAAAAGATGTCAGTCATTTGGGTGGTCTGTGATCGCTTCTCTAAGATGGTCCATTTGGTACCCTTGTCTAAATTACCATCATCCTCTGATTTGGTGCCATTGTTCTTCCAGCATGTGGTTCGTTTACATGGCATTCCAGAGAATATCGTTTCTGACAGAGGTTCCCAGTTTGTTTCGAGGTTTTGGCGAGCCTTTTGTGGTAGGATGGGCATTGACTTGTCTTTTTCCTCGGCTTTCCATCCTCAGACTAATGGCCAGACCGAACAAACCAATCAGACCTTGGAAACATATCTGAGATGCTTTGTTTCTGCTGATCAGGATGACTGGGTGTCCTTTTTGCCTTTGGCTGAGTTCGCCCTTAATAATCGGGCCAGCTCGGCTACCTTGGTTTCGCCATTTTTCTGCAACTCTGGGTTCCATCCTCGTTTCTCTTCAGGGCAGGTTGAGTCTGCGGACTGTCCTGGTGTGGATGCTGTGGTGGACAGGTTGCAGCAGATTTGGACTCATGTAGTGGACAATTTGACCTTGTCCCAGGAGAAGGCTCAACGTTTCGCTAATCGCAGACGCTGTGTGGGTCCCCGACTTCGCGTTGGGGATTTGGTTTGGTTATCTTCTCGTCATATTCCTATGAAGGTTTCCTCTCCTAAGTTTAAACCTCGTTTCATTGGTCCGTATAGGATTTCTGAGGTTCTTAATCCTGTGTCTTTTCGTCTGACCCTCCCAGATTCTTTTTCCATACATAACGTATTCCATAGGTCATTGTTGCGGAGATACGTGGCACCTATGGTTCCATCTGTTGACCCTCCTGCCCTGGTTTTGGTGGAGGGGGAGTAGGAGTATATTGTGGAGAAGATTTTGGATTCTCGTGTTTCAAGACGGAAACTCCAGTATCTGGTTAAGTGGAAGGGTTATGCTCAGGAAGATAATTCCTGGGTCTTTGCCTCTGATGTCCATGCTCCCGATCTTGTTCGTGCCTTTCATATGGCTCATCCTGGTCGTCCTGGGGGCTCTGGTGAGGGTTCGGTGACCCCTCCTCAAGGGGGGGTACTGTTGTGAATTCTGTGGCAGAGCTCCCTCCTGTGGTCACAAGTGGTACTTCGCCTGATTCTCTCTGTGAGCTTCCGTTGGTGGAGGAAAGTGGTACTGCGGCTTCTGAGTTTCCTTCCTCAGGTGATGTGGTGAAGTCGTTAGGTGCTGCTCTATTTAACTCCACCTAGTGCTTTGATCCTGGCCTCCAGTCAATGTTCTAGTATTGGACCTGTTTCCTCCTGGATCGTTCCTGTGGCCTGCTGCTCTGCATAGCTAAGTTCCGCTTTGCTATTTTGTTTGCTGTTTTTTTTCTGTCCAGCTTGTCTATTTGTTTTTTCCTGTTTGCTGGAAGCTCTGGGACGCAGAGGGTGTACCTCCGTGCCGTTAGTTCGGTACGGAGGGTCTTTTTTGCCCCCTTTGCGTGGTTTTTGTAGGGTTTTGTGTTGACCGCAAAGTTACCTTTCCTATCCTCGCTCTGTTCAGAAAGTTGGGCCTCACTTTGCTAAATCTATTTCATCTCTACGTTTGTCTTTTCATCTTAACTCACAGTCATTATATGTGGGGGCTGCCTTTTCCTTTGGGGTATTTCTCTGAGGCAAGGTAGGCTTATTTTCTATCTTCAGGCTAGCTAGTTTCTCAGGCTGTGCCGAGTTGCAATCCACGGCTGCCTCTAGTGTGGTTGGAGAGGATTAGGGATTGCGGTCAGCAGAGTTCCCACGTCTCAGAGCTCGTTCTATGTTTTTGGGTTATTGTCAGGTCACTGTATGTGCTCTGACCTCAATGTCCATTGTGGTACTGAATTACCTTATCATAACAGGTAAACCACTGTTTGGGCGCATGGGAGTGCTCGGAAGGGAAGGAGCGCCGTTTGACTTTTCAATGCAAAATTGACAGGAATTGAGGTGGGACGCCATGTTGCGTTTGGAGAGCCACTGATGTGTCTAAATACGAGGGGCGATCCAAAAGTAATGATAATCGGTTATTTCTATTGCATACAGAAATTAAAATAAAATGTTTTCTTCTCTCTTAGGTACCCACTAGTCCAGGAAAAAAAAATTACTTAAATAGACCACGATTCCCGGGAGCTACATTCATTTGAATATGAACTGCCGAGGAGTGAACATCAAAATGGAAAAAACGAGCTCAGAGCTGTCATCAAATACCTCTGCTTGAAAAAAATGACTACCAAAGACATACACAGCGACTTGGTGGAAACATTGGGGGACTCTTCTCCTCCATATTCCACAGTTGCACGAAGGGCCAAGGAATTTAAGCTGGGAAGAACATCGACGGAAAATGAACATCGTGAAGGATGCCCATCTACGTCCCTCAATGAAGAAAACGTGAAAAAAGTTGAAGAAGTTGTATTGGCAGATCGAAGAGTGACTATCAGGCATGTAGCTGAGGTCACAGGGATCTCATATGGCAGTATTCAAAGAATCCTTGCAAAAGAATTGCATATGAGAAAGGTCTCCGCGCGTTGGGTGCCAAAAATGTTAACCGACGAACAAAAGAAGAAACGAGTTGACATTTCAAAAGCAAATCTCGAAAAGTTCCAAGCAGACAAGGAAAATTTTTTGTCCCGTTTTTTGACCATGGACGAGACCTGCATCCACCACTTTGATCCCGAAACTAAACAACAATCGATGACATGGAAACGAGCCGACGAACCGACGCCGAAGAAATTCAAAGTGTCAAGCTCAGCAGGGAAGGTTATGGCGTCCGTTTTTTGGGACGCTGAAGGAATTATTATGGTGGACTATTTGGAGAAGGGAGCCACTATTACGGGCTCCTACTACGCAGAACAAATAAGAAGATTGCGGGAGGCTATCAAGGAGAAAAGGCGCGGCAAACTGCGGGCTGGAGTGTTGTTTCACCAAGATAACGCGCCAGCTCACAAAGCTGCTGTTGCCATGGCTACCATTCAAGAAGCGGGCTTTGAACTGGTGGAACACCCCCCCTATTCACCAGATCTAGCCCCCAGTGACTTCTTTCTCTTTCCTCGGCTCAAGGAACACCTCCGGGGCAAGAAATTTGACGACAATAGCGACGTGATAACCACTGTTGGGGATTTTTTTGAGGGTCAAGATCAAGAATTTTTTTCGAAGGGAATTCTAAGTTTAGAAAAGAGATGACTAAATGTATAGACTTGTTAGGAGACTATGTAGAAAAATAAATTTATTTTTTGACTATATTCATTGTGTTTAGTATTGATTATCATTACTTTTAGATCGCCCCTCGTAATGCAGAGCCGTAAAAATAAAACAAAAATTTTTTCCCACAAAAATTATTTTTTTGTCCCCCAGTTTTGTATTTTCCTGAGGGTAACAGGAGAAATTGGACCACAAAATTTGTTGTCCAATTTGTCCTGAGTACCCTGATACCCCATATGTGGGGGGAACCACTGTTTGGGTGCATGGGAGGGCTCAGAAGGGAAGGAGCTCCATTTGGAATGCAGACTTAGATGGAATGGTCTGCAGGTGTCACATTGCGTTAGAAGAGCCCCTAATGTACCTAAACAGTAGAAATCTCCCACAAGTGACACCATTTTATAAATTAGTCCCCCTAAGGAACTTATCTAGATGTGTGGTGAGCACTTTGACCCACCAAGGGCTTCACAGTAGTTTATAATGCAGAGCCGTAAAAATAAAACAAAAAATTTTTCCCACATAAATTATTTCTTAGCCCTCAGTTTTGTATTTTCCAGAGGGTAACAGAAGAAATTGGACCCCAAAAGTTGTGGTCCAATATGTCCTGAGTGCGCTGATACCCCATATGTGGGGGGGAACCACCGTTTGGACGCATGGGAGGGCTCAGAAGGGAAGGAGCGCCATTTGGAATGCAGACTTAGATGGAATGGTTTGCAGGCGTCACATTGCATTTGCAGAACCCCTAATGTACCTAAACAGTAGAAACCCCCCACAAGTGACACCATTTTGGAAATTAGACCCCCTAAGGAACTCATGTAAATGTGTTGTGAGAGCTTTGAACCCCCAAGTGTTTCACTACAGTTTATAACGCAGAGCCGTGAAAATAAAAAAAAAACTTTACCCAAAAAATTATTTTTTAGCCCGCAGTATTGTATTTTCCCGAGGGTAAGAGGAGAAATTTGACCCCAAAAGTTGTTGTCCAATTTGTCCTGAGTACGCTGATACTCCATATGTGGGGGGAACCACTGTTTGGGCGCATGGGAGGGCTCAGAAGGGAAGGAGCCCGATTTGGAATACAGACTTAGATGGAATCGTCTGCAGGCGTCACATTGCGTTTGCAGAGCCCCTAATATACCTAAACAGTAGAAACCCCCACAAGTGACCCCATATTGGAAACTAGACTCCCCAAGGAACTTATCTAGATGTGTTGTGAGAACTTTGAGCCCCCAAATGTTTCACTACAGTTTATAACGCAGAGCCGTGAAAATAAAAAATCTTTGTTTTTCCCACAAAAATTATTTTTTAGCTCCCAGTTTTGTATTTTCCCAAGGGTAACAGGAGAAATTAGACCCCAAAAGTTGTTGTCCTATTTGTCCTGAGTACGCTGATACCTCATATGTTGGGGTAAACCCCTGTTTGGGCACACGGGAGAGCTCGGAAGGGAAGGAGCACTGTTTTACTTTTTCAACGCAGAATTGGCTGGAATTGAGATCGGACGCCATGTCGAGTTTGGAGAACCCCTGATGTGCCTAAACAGTGGAAACCCCCCAATTATAACTGAAACCCTAATCCAAACACACCCCTAACCCTAATCCCAACAGTAACCCTAACCACACCTCTAACCCTGACACACCCCTAACCCTAATCCCAACCCTATTCCCAACCGTAAATGTAATCTAAACCCTAACTGTAACTTTAGCCCCAACCCTAACCCTAACTTTAGCCCCAACCCTAACTGTAGCCTTAACCCTAGCCCCAACCCTAGCCCTAACCCTAACCCTTGCCCTAACCCTAGCCCTAACCCTAGCCCTAGCCCTAACCCTACCCCTAACCCTAGCCCTAACCCTAGCCCTAACCCTAACTCTAGCCCTAACTCTAACCCTAGCCCTAACCCTAACCCTAGCCCTAATGGGAAAATGAAAATAAATACATTTTTTTAATTTTTCCCTAACTAAGCGGGTGATGAAGGGGGGTTTGATTTACTTTTATAGCAGTTTTTTAGCGGATTTTTATGATTGGCAGCCATCACACACTGAAAGATGCTTTTTATTGCAAAAAATATTTTTTGCGTTACCACATTTTGAGAGCTATAATTTTTCCATATTTTGGTCCACAGAGTCATGTGAGGTCTTGTTTTTTGCAGGACGAGTTGACGTTTTTATTGGTAACATTTTCGGGCACGTGACATTTTTTGATCGCTTTTTATTCCGATTTTTGTGGGGCAGAATGACCAAAAACCAGCTATTCATGAATTTCTTTTGGGGGAGGCGTTTATACCGTTCCGCGTTTGGTAAAATTGATAAAGCAGTTTTGTTCATCAGGTCAGTACGATTACAGCGATACCTCATTTATATCTTTTTTTTATGTTTTGGCACTTTTATACGATAGAAACTATTTGTATCATACAATTAGGTTCTGTAGAAGGACGTAGATCTGGGGATTTATTATGATGGAATATAGGCTGAACTGGATGGACAAATGTCTTTTTTCGGCCTTACTAACTATGTTACTATGTTACTATGTTATGTTATAGAAAAAATAATTATTTTTACATCGCTTTATTCTCAGGACTATAACTTTTTTATTTTTTTGCTGATGATGCTGTGTGGCGGCTCGTTTTTTGCGGAACAAGATGATGTTTTCAGCAGTTCCATGGTTATTTATATCTGTCTTTTTGATCGCGTGTTATTCCACTTTTTGTTCGGCGGTATGATAATAAAGCGTTGTTTTTTGCCTCGTTTTTTTTTTTTTACGGTGTTTACTGAAGGGGTTAACTAGTGGGCCAGTTTTATAGGTCGGGTCGTTATGGACGCGGCGATACTAAATATGTGTACTTTTATTGTTGTTTTTTTATTTAGATAAAGAAATGTATTTATGGGAATAATATTTTTTTTTTCATTATTTAGGAATTTTAAAAAAAATTTTTTTTGCACATTTGGAATTTTTTTTTAAAACTTTTTTACTTTGTCCCGGGGAAGGACATCACAGATCGATGATCTGACAGTTTGCATAGCACTCTGTCAGATCACCGATCTGACTTACAGCAGTGCAGGCTTACCAAGCGCCTGCTCTGAGCAGGCACTTGGTAAGCCACCTCCCTCCCTGCAGGACCCGGATGCCGCGGCCATTTTGTATCCGGGCCTGCTACAGGGAGGGAGGTAAGACCCTCGCAGCAATGCGATCACATCACATTGCTGCGGGGGTCTCAGGGAAGCCCGCAGGAAGCCCCCTCCCTGCGTGATGCTTCCCTATACCGCCAGCACACCGCAATCATGTTTGATCGCGGTGTGCCGGGGGTTAATGTGCCGGGGGCAGTCCGTGACCGCTCCTGTCACATAGTGCCGGATGTCAGCTGCGATATGCAGATGACACCCGGCCGCCATCGGCCGCGCTCCCCCCGTGAGCGCGGCTGATCGCCCTGGACGTACTATTCCGTCCTTGGGAATTTAGGCCCACCCCACATGGATGGAATAGTACGTCCAATGGCAGAAAAGGGTTAAGTGCATGTGGGGTGTGTGAACAGATGATACGAGGGTTCTGGTATTTTAGAAAACTTTCTATGGGCAAAACAGGGATAGTTAGATAAATATATTGAGGTGATAGATCAGTGCTTCCTTCATAAATTACAATGAAATTTCATATTTTTTAATAAAACATTAAATTTTGGATTACTTGAATTATTATTATTTTTTTTAATTCTTTTTTAAATTTTGCCTTACATGCAAGTTATTATACAGGAAAAAAATGTTTCTTAACATTTTTCTTCCTGTGAACTCCAAGTTCTCTTCGATTTTGAATGTTTATTGTCAGTCATCAAAGTGGAGTAAAAGGGTGACACCATTGTTCTCAGCAGTGATCTCAGAGTCAGAGAGGCTTCCAGGGGTCTTCCCCATTCTGTACTCCTTCCATTCAGCACTCTTTCTTTCCACTTTTACATTTTTACTGCCCCCAGACCTCCTTGTAGGCTCTGTAGGAAAAATGCTCAGGTTTTCCCTTCTCTCCCATTATACTTATGTTACTTGAAATGAGCATCTGAGTTTGGAATTGTTTGGTTCAAGTAACGAGCATACGAGTATTTTAGTGCTCGCTCATCCCTAAAGCTAAAATCTCTTTTAGATTAATAAGAACCAATAACTAGATCATTTAGTCAGGCCTTATTTTACCAAAAATGACTCAAAACGTTAATTGTATATAAGATAGAAAAATATCAAAACATTTCAGTGCATTACAGCCTGATGCATAAAGAGCATCATAGACACAGAAATGAATTTCCATATTGATTCATGACAAATACTGATTGGAAATGTGAGCATTAGAATTGGACAATGGAAAGTTGGAAGACGACGGCCTGGTCTAAATCATGATTTTTTTTTTACATCATGTGGACGGTGCATTTGCGCATTTGAAAGAGATGTCACCAAAGATGCACTAATGGAAGAATGGAAGAGGGTATGCTATCAGAGATAATATGATTCTTTGGGCAATATTCTGCTGAGATACCTTATGTCAGGGATAACAACTAAGAGAGCACCAAGATCCCATACCACCAATTTGTCAGGGGAATCAACTCCTCTACCTCCAATCTTTGGGACAATTACGCACTTGGCTGATGAGTGATGATGAGGCCATGGCTGCATCCACTATTAGGCCAATTATTGGGGAACTTACAGTGAGTGTATGGTATATACATCTCCGACTCCAGTGCATGGAATTTATATACACCCCAATACAATCACTGCAAACTCCACAATAACAAAAGGAGCCACTGGCTGCCACCATCAATCATTTATACAGGCCAATTGGACACCCTTTGCAGGTAGCGTATGGCTTCATGGGTGCAGTTTACAGAGCATGTGGAACGGAGCTATTCAATTTTATATATTTGATTTGGAAAAGTAGGCAGTGTGTATAAAAAATATACAAAGATGATAAAAAAATGGGAGCAAAACAATAAGGTATATACAATCACATGGGATAAAAGGGATAACAGAAGGAAAAGTTCTAAACCTGTGCCACGGAAATGGCTCAGAGTACCCCTTTAGGAAACAGACAGAGCTACAGCAAGCTGTATCTTCCAGTACTGACAAAAGTACAAAACTCAAACTCTGATTTTTATTAGATCACGAATACTCCCACTTATTTCCCCTTGGTGATTTCAAATGGGGGCTGGTAGAGGATTGTGCTAGGTCATTTTAGAATTTTCTGAGATCCCTAAATTTAAGATCTTCACCCACGGAGGTCTCAGGCAGGATATATTGTTATGCTTCCTATCACGATTTTACCTTTCTATAACGATGAAACATGGCATGGATAACATCATGCATCTGACAGATATTAAGTTGGATGTGTTCGGTTGGATTTACAGTTAAGTGAGTGAATGCATTATGTTCATCTCTTTGCTATTATGCTGAAAATATAATATTAATATTGGATCGATGCAGACCCCAATATTCATCACTGACCATTAGCACCAGAGGATCTGCAACAAATCCTTTGAACAGAGGAACTCCTTGCCTCAGAAGTTTACTTCTCCATCTCTGAGTATCCGAATCCTAGCCGTTTTGGCTGGTTCTCATCAGATTCCTTGTTGTAATCACCTGTTCACAGCAATAGGCCATACCTCAATGGAGTTTGAAGTGTCAGCTCTTTCTCACTTCCCCAGTTTAAATTAGTTTCTTACCTCCCGAGTAGGGTTGAGCGAAACGGGTCGTTCATTTTCAAAAGTCGCCGACTTTTGGCAAAGTCGGGTTTCATGAAACCCGATCCGACCCCTGTGCGGGGTCGGCCATGCGGTACGCGACTTTCGCGCCAAAGTCGCGTTTCAATGACGCGAAAAGCGCCATTTCTCAGCCAATGAAGGTAAACGCAGAGTGTGGGCAGCGTGATGACATAGGTCCTGGTCCCCACCATCTTAGAGAAGGGCATTGCAGTGATTGGCTTGCTGTCTGCGGCGTCACAGGGGCTATAAAGGGGAGTTCCCGCCGACCGCCATGTTACTGCTGCTGATCTGAGCTTAGGGAGAGGTTGCTGCCGCTTCGTCAGAAGCAGGGATAGCGTTAGGCAGGGTCCATTAACCACCAAACCGCTTGTGCTGTAGCGATTTCCACTGCCCAACACCACCTTCGGTGTGCAGGGACAGTGGAAGCTACATTTTTTTTTTTCCCCCTCAGCCCTGTAGCTCATTGGGCTGCCCTAGAAGGCCCTGATAGCTGCATTGCTGTGTGTACGCCGCTGTGCAAACCAACTGCTTTTTTCAAAGCACAAATCCTCTTGTTCCTTCCTTTCTGCACAGCTATCTTTTTGGTTTGTACACACTTTTTATTTAATTTGTGCATCAGTCCACTCCTTATTGCTGCCTGCCATACCTGGCTGAGATTACTGCAGGGAGATAGTAATTGAAGGACACTCCCTGTTTTTTTTTTTTTTTTTGTGGGAGATTAAGATTGACATTTCTGCTAGAGTGCCATCCCTGTCTGTGTCATCTCTCACTCAGTGGGCCATAGAAAGCCTATTTATTTTTTTGCTTGATTTGGGTTATAAAATCTACCTGAAAAAATCACTACATCAATCAGTGGGAGAAAAATATTGGCCTCAGGGCTTGTGTGCCACTCTTGACTCCTGTGTGCATCATCACTCACTCAGTGGGCCATAGAAAGCCTATTTATTTTTTTGCTTGATTTTGGTTCTAAAATCTACCTGAAAAAATCACTACATCAATCAGTGGGAGAAAAATATTGGCCTCAGGGCTTGTGTGCCACTCCTGACTCCTGTGTGCATCATCACTCACTCAGTGGGCCATAGAAAGCCCATTTTTTTTTTTTTTTTTGCTTTATATGGGTTCTAAATTCTACCTGAAAAAATCAATAAATCAATCAGTGGGAGATTAATATTGGCCTTTGGGCTTGTGTGCCAGTCCTAAGCGTGCCATCTCTCTCTCTCAGATAGTGGGCCATAGAAAGCCTATTTATTTTATTTTTTTTTTATTGGGTTTATAAATTTTCCCTGGAAAAAAAAAAAAAGTGGGAGATTAATATTGGCCTCTGGGCTTGTGTGCCAGTCCTGAGCGTGCCATCTCTCTCACAAATAGTGGGCCATAGAAAGCCTATTTATTTATTTTTTTTTGGTTTTATAAATTCTCCCTTAAAAAAAAAAGGGAGATTAATATTGGCCTTTGGGCTTGTGTGCCAGTCCTAAGCGTGCCATCTCTCTCTGTCTCTCAGATAGTGGGCCATAGAAAGCCTATTTATTATTTTTTTTATTGGGTTTATAAATTTTCCCTGGACCAAAAAAAAAAAGTGGGAGATAAATATTGGCCTCTGGGCTTGTGTGCCACTCCTGACTCCTGTGTGCGTCATCTCTCACTCAGTGGGCCATAGAAAGCCTATTTTTGTTTTATTTGTTTTCTAAATTCTCCCTGAAAAAATCATTTTATTTTATTTGGTTTCTAAATTCTTCCGGAAAAAATCATTTTATTCTATTTTTTTTTTCCTAAAGTCTCCCTGAAAAAAAAAAAAAAAAACAAATCAGTGGGAGATTAATATTGCCCTTTCTGCTTGTGTGCCAGTCTTGACTCCTGGGTGTGCCATCTCTCTCTCTCTCCAATTGTGGGCCATAGAAAGCCTATTATTTTTTTAGCTTGATTTGGGTTCCAAAATCTACCTGAAAAAATCACTACATCAATCAGTGGGAGATAAATATTGGCCTCTGGGCTTGTGTGCCACTCCTGACTCCTGTGTGCGTCATCTCTCACTCAGTGGGCCATAGAAAGCCTTTTTTTGTTTTATTTGTTTTCTAAATTCTCCCTGAAAAAATCATTTTATTTTATTTGGTTTCTAAATTCTTCCGGAAAAAATCATTTTATTCTATTTTTTTTTTCCTAAAGTCTCCCTGAAAAAAAAAAAAAAAAAAAATCAGTGGGAGATTAATATTGCCCTTTCTGCTTGTGTGCCAGTCTTGACTCCTGGGTGTGCCATCTCTCTCTCTCTCTCTCCAATTGTGGGCCATAGAAAGCCTATTATTTTTTTTAGCTTGATTTGGGTTCCAAAATCTACCTGAAAAAATCACTACATCAATCAGTGGGAGATAAATATTGGCCTCTGGGCTTGTGTGCCACTCCTGGCTCCTGTGTGCGTCATCTCTCACTCAGTGGGCCATAGAAAGCCTTTTTTTGTTTTATTTGTTTTCTAAATTCTCCCTGAAAAAATCATTTTATTTTATTTGGTTTCTAAATTCTTCCTGAAAAAATCATTTTATTCTATTTTTTTTTTTCCTAAAGTCTCCCTGAAAAAAAAAACAAAAAACAAATCAGTGGGAGATTAATATTGCCCTTTCTGCTTGTGTGCCAGTCTTGACTCCTGGGTGTGCCATCTCTCTCTCTCTCTCCAATTGTGGGCCATAGAAAGCCTATTATTTTTTTAGCTTGATTTGGGTTCCAAAATCTACCTGAAAAAATCACTACTTCAATCAGTGGGAGATAAATATTGGCCTCTGGGCTTGTGTGCCACTCCTGACTCCTGTGTGCGTCATCTCTCACTCAGTGGGCCATAGAAAGCCTTTTTTTGTTTTATTTGTTTTCTAAATTCTCCCTGAAAAAATCATTTTATTTTATTTGGTTTCTAAATTCTTCCTGAAAAAATCATTTTATTCTATTTTTTTTTTCCTAAAGTCTCCCTGAAAAAAAAAAAAAAAAAAACAAATCAGTGGGAGATTAATATTGCCCTTTCTGCTTGTGTGCCAGTCTTGACTCCTGGGTGTGCCATCTCTCTCTCTCTCTCCAATTGTGGGCCATAGAAAGCCTATTATTTTTTTTAGCTTGATTTGGGTTCCAAAATCTACCTGAAAAAATCACTACATCAATCAGTGGGAGATAAATATTGGCCTCTGGGCTTGTGTGCCACTCCTGACTCCTGTGTGCGTCATCTCTCACTCAGTGGGCCATAGAAAGCCTTTTTTTGTTTTATTTGTTTTCTAAATTCTCCCTGAAAAAATCATTTTATTTTCTTTGGTTTCTAAATTCTTCCTGAAAAAATCATTTTATTCTATTTTTTTTTTTCCTAAAGTCTCCCTGAAAAAAAAAAAAAATCAAATCAGTGGGAGATTAATATTTACATTTGTGCTTCAGTGACAGTCCTGCGTGTGTGGCATCTCTCTCATTTGTTGCCACCAACAACAGAGTGTGTAACATTGTGCCTGATTTTCGTTGTGGTCTCACTCACCTGTAAAGGGGTAGCTAAATCATACTGAAGTTATAGCTCACCGTGTAATTTGTGTGACAGCAACAAATACCGTTAGTTTGTTTACGTTTTTAAAACAATGAGGAAGTATGGTGGAAGAGGTCGTGGCCGGGGGCGTTCATTGTCAGCTGGTAATGAGGGTAGTGGTAGTGGTGGAGCATCAGCTGGTCGTGGGAAAAAAAATATTGCACCTAAGTCTGGAGCTGTGGAGCCAGGTTCGTCGTCTGGCTACACAAGGCCTCGAACGCTCCCTTTTCTGGGAGTAGGAAAACCGCTTTTAAAGCCGGAGCAGCAAGAGCAAGTTTTGGCTTATCTTGCTGACTCAGCCTCTAGCTCTTTTGCCTCCTCTCGTGAAACTGGTAAATGTCAAAGCAGCGCGTCGTTAGTGGATGTTCACGGTCAGGGACAAGTCGCTTCCTTGTCCTCTTCAGCAAAAACAACAACAGAGAAGAATGCAGCAGGCGACATAACGGGTTACTCCATGGAGCTCTTTACACATACCGTCCCTGGCTTAGAAAGTGAAGCAGTTAACAGTCCATGCCCATTACAAGTTGAATCTGACATGGAGTGCACTGATGCACAGCCACAGCCAGACTACTATCCTGGTCCTTTGACTCAGACCACAACATTGCCCTCGCAGGGTGCTGATCAAGAATCAGACCCTGATGAGACTATGTTGCCCCATCACGAACGCTATACCACCGACCGACACGGTGACACAGACGAAGTTGCACACGAGCTACAAGAAGAGGTAATAGATGACCCAGTTCTTGACCCCGATTGGCAGCCATTGGGGGAACAGGGTGCAGGCGGCAGCAGTTCTGAAGCGGAGGAGGAGGGGCCGCAGCAGGCATCAACATCGCAACAGGTTCCATCTGCCGGGCCCGTATCTTGCCCAAAACGCGTGGCAAAGCTAAAACCTGTTGGAGGACAGCGTGGCCATCCGGTTAAAGCTCAGTCTGCAATGCCTGAAAAGGTATCCGATGCTAGAAAGAGTGCAGTCTGGCATTTTTTTAAACAACATCCAATTGATCAGCGCAAAGTCATCTGTCAAAAATGTTCAACTACCTTAAGCAGAGGACAGAATCTGAAAAGTCTCAATACAAGTTGCATGCATAGACATTTAACCACCATGCATTTGCAAGCCTGGACTAACTACCAAACGTCCCTTAAGGTTGTAGCACCCTCGGCCAATGAAGCTAGTCAGCAACGCAACATCCCTTCCGGCAGTGTAGGGCCACCATTTTCCGCACCACCTGCAGTATCTGTGCAGGTTTCTTTGCCAGGCCAAAGCCGTCAGGGTCAGGGAATCACCAGTTTCGTAGTAGGAAACACTGCATCTAGGGCACCGGTGGCAACAATACCATCTCCCACCGTCTCTCAGTCTGCCATGTCCACCGGCACCCCCGCTAGTTCCACGATCTCCAGCTCTCCAGTCCAGCTCACCCTACATGAGACTATGGTTAGAAAAAGGAAGTACTTAGCCTCGCATCCGCGTACACAGGGTTTGAACGCACACATAGCTAGACTAATCTCGTTAGAGATGATGCCCTACCAGTTAGTTGAAAGCGAAGCTTTCAAAGCCCTGATGGACTACGCTGTACCACGCTACGAGCTACCCAGTCGACACTTTTTTTCCAGAAAAGCCATCCCAGCCCTCCACCAGCATGTTAAAGAGCGCATCGTCCATGCACTCAGGCAATCTGTGAGCACAAAGGTGCACCTGACAACAGATGCATGGACCAGTAGGCATGGCCAGGGACGTTACGTGTCCATCACGGCACACTGGGTAAATGTGGTGGATGCAGGGTCCACAGGGGACAGCAAGTTTGGGACAGTTCTGCCTAGCCCACGGTCTAGGAAACAATTGGCTGTAGCCGTTCGCACCCCCTCCTCCTCCTCTTCGTCCTCCTGCAGAAGCGAGAGCTCGTCCACAGACCGCAGTCGCACAACCACTCCATCCGCAGCTGCCACTGTTGCACACCAGGTCTCCCATTATGGGGCAGCTACTGGCAAACGTCAGCAGGCTGTATTGGCTATGAAGTGTTTGGGCGACAACAGACACACCGCGGAAGTTCTGTCCGAGTTCTTGCAGAAAGAAACGCAGTCGTGGCTGGGCACTGTAGATCTTGAGGCAGGCAAGGTAGTGAGTGATAACGGAAGGAATTTCATGGCTGCCATCTCCCTTTCCCAACTGAAACACATTCCTTGCCTGGCTCACACCTTAAACCTGGTGGTGCAGTGCTTCCTGAAAAGTTATCCGGGGTTATCCGACCTGCTCCTCAAAGTGCGTGGACTTTGCTCACATATCCGCCGTTCGCCCGTACACTCCAGCCGTATGCAGACCTATCAGCGTTCTTTGAACCTTCCCCAGCATCGCCTAATCATAGACGTTGCAACAAGGTGGAACTCAACACTGCACATGCTTCAGAGACTGTGTGAACAGAGGCGGGCTGTTATGTTTTTGTGGGAGGATACACATACACGGGCAGGCAGTAGGATGGCAGACATGGAGTTGTCAGGTGTGCAGTGGTCGAAGATTCAAGACATGTGTCAAATCCTTCAGTGTTTTGAGGAATGCACACGGCTGGTTAGTGCAGACAACGCCATAATAAGCATGAGCATCCCCCTAATGCGTCTGCTGATGCAAAGTTTGACGCACATAAAGGATCAGGCGTCTACAGCTGAGGAAGAGGAAAGCCTTGATGACAGTCAGCCATTGTCTGGCCAGGGCAGTGTACAGGACGAGGTAGCGGGCGAAGAGGAGGAGGAGGACGAGGAGGATGATGGGGATGATTATATTTTTAATGAGGAAGCTTTTCCGGGGCCACTGGAAATTGGTGGCGCGGCAAGGCCGGGTTCTGGTTTTTTGAGGGACACAAGTGACGTGGATTTGCCTGAAACTGCCCCTCAACCAAGCACAACCGCAGATTTGAGAACTGGAACTTTGGCCCACATGGCGGATTATGCCTTACGTATCCTCAAAAGGGACACACGCATAACTAAAATGATGAATGATGACGATTACTGGTTGGCCTGCCTCCTTGATCCTCGCTATAAAGGCAAATTGCAAAATATAATGCCACATGAGAACTTGGAACTAATATTAGCAACCAAACAATCAACTCTTGTTGACCGTTTGCTTCTGGCATTCCCTGCACACAGCGCCCGTGATCGTTCTCACACGAGCTGCAGGGGCCAGCAGACCAGAGGAGTTAGAGGGGCAGAAATCAGAAGTGGCGTTGGCCAGAGGGGTTTTCTGACCAGGTTGTGGAGTGATTTTGCTATGACCGCAGACAGGACAGGTACTGCAGCATCAATTCAAAGTGACAGGAGACAACATTTGTCCAGTATGGTTACAAACTATTTTTCATCCCTTATCGATGTTCTCACTCAACCGTCATTCCCATTTGATTACTGGGCATCAAAATTAGACACCTGGCCAGAATTGGCAGAATATGCATTGCAGGAGCTTGCTTGCCCGGCAGCTAGTGTCCTATCAGACAGGGCCGTATTTAGAGTTTATGCTGCCCTAGGCACTTTTCGTGCTGCTTCCCCCATTGGTATGACTAATGCAGATACTGCCGACAGTGACTTAGGCTTCTTTGACATCAGCAATTTTTGCCATTTGCGGCAGATCCAGCAGTTTTTCTGCATCTGCCACGTAACGGATCACTTACGGCAACACTGTGTTCGGCCTCATTCGTTCAATATGGGGCTTGCAGACATGTGTGGCACTTGCCACGATCCGGTTAGCAGTGTTTTTGTCTCACCACAAGTGCAAAACTGCAAGTGCCGCACATGTCCGCAAGTAGCCATCACTACCTGTCCCTGCACCTTGCTAGCTCATCCCCAACATCCCACTCTGACCTAAAACTACACTATAAAGCTTTAGAAAAACAATTTATTAACTGCCGGCCGGCGCTCACCAGTCAGTGCACTGCGGGAAGCTGAAGGCGAGGGACCTGACCAGACACCGGGAATGTAAGTATGTAGTGTTTTTTTTTTTACATTTACAACGGTAACCAGGGTAAACATTGGGTTACTAAGCGCGGCCCTGCGCTTAGTAACCCAATATTTACCCTGGTTACCAGTGAAGACATCGCTGAATCGGCGTCACACACGCCGATTCAGCGATGTCAGCGGTAGATCAGCGCCGAAATAAAGTTCTGAACTTTCCCCAGCGACCAACGATCTCCCAGCAGGGGCCTGATCGTTGGTCGCTGTCACACATAATGATTTCGTTAACGATATCGTTGCTATGTCACAAAAAGCAACGATATAGTTAACGATAGCGTTATGTGTGACGGTACCTTAAGCAGCTTAAATGCAGCTTTAAATTTGCATTAACAAAAATGCAACATGTGAACATAGACTAACAGTTCCATACATGTCGTCATCACTATGTACAGCGCTGCCTAAAATAAAATAGTGGACAAGCTGCTAAATATCACAAATGTCACAATAACAATCAATCATAAATGCTGACAACCCCATATGTAGGCGCAGACCGTATGCCAGGGTAGTGTCATTATGGATAGCAGAGCTCATATTGGACCTGTCTATGACCTTCTAGGGACCACCTAGTATTTTCCCCCATAGTGACCCTTAGGCTAAGTGCACACGCTGCAGATTCCATTGCGGAATTTTCCACAGCGGATTTGCAAAATCCGCAGTGAAAAACCGCTGCGGTTTTTACTGTGGATTTACCGCAGTTTCTTTTGTGGTTTCCTCTGCGGGTTTTGCCCTGCAGATTTCTATTGGAGCAAGGGCAAACCCGCAGCGGAATCCGCAGAAAGAATTGACATGCTGCGGAAAATAAACCGCTGCGTTTACGCGCGTTTTTTCCGCAGCATGTGCACTGCAGATTTCATTTCCCATTGCTTTACATGGCACTGTAAATGCATGGGAAACTGCTGCGGATCCGCAGCTGCGGAAACACAGCAAAATCCACAGCGTGTGCACATACCCTTAGGCTAGGTTCACATTGCGTTAATGGGTTAACGATAGCGGACTCCATTACATGGTGAAATTGTCGCAATTAACGCCATGCAACAGATCCATTAAGCGCACCCATTGACAGCAATGTGCTAACAGATCTCTAGTGCATCGCTAGCGCATGCCATTTTCGGCACGCGCTAGCGATGTCCCATTAGTTTCGGACGGACCTCGGACGCTGCTTGCAGCATCCGAGGTCCGTTCCTCGCTAGCGCAGATCAGGCATCTGCGCTAGCGGGATCGGCAAACGCGATCCCTTTTGAGACATTGCGTTAGCGCAGTCCGCAGCGCTATGTGCTAAACGGACTGCCCTAACGCAATGTGAACCTAGCCTTACATGACAGGCGGCTGCAGACCATCTGCTGACAGCACAGTGACATGATGAAGGTGCCAGGACTTGCAGGCATTGCTGGGACCATGGCATCCTCTGGAGGTGCACAGAGCAGTATCAGCCCCCATTCCTCCCCCAAGACGTTTCACACATCATTACCTTTCTCTCCAACACAGACTCCTTTGATCAGTGCTCCCCGGCTATACCACCCCCATCGCAGCCCCAAGCCCCTGCCGTGCACTTACACTATCCACGTCTCCGTAAAGAGAATGCTGGCAGCGTGTTGGGCAGAATCACTTAGCCTGGATTCCCGGAGAGACGCATGCAGGTGCCAAGGCTGTGCTGACGGATGTCCTGGCCTTCAGCACTTCACAGTACATTGCCGGGATCCAGGTGGAGGCTTCACCCTCTGTTTCAGCTGCTCTTCTCCCAGGATGGCACGCCCCACCACCAGCGCCCCCCACCGCCAGCCGCTCGCAGAGGTCCTGATGGTGATGGGCAGAGGGCTTCAGCCTTTCCGATCCCCGGCCAAGGCATCAGCAGTAATGCCGGGGTACAGCAGAGAGACGTGATCTAGGATGTGAAAATCAGCAGCCAGGACACTGAGGTGGGCGGGTGGACTGTCAGGGAGCAATTGAATTAGGCGCCTCAGCGAGGAGGGGGCGGGGCCTATGATGTGACGTGTTTCCGCTTCTGGCTCCCTGTGCAGTACATTTGACTGCGTGGGATCTGAGACCCGCTGCAGCCAGAAAACGTAGGTGGGTGGAGGGAGCAGGGAGGAGGAGGGCGGAGGGCGGAGGGCGGAGTGAGGAGGGCGGAGGTGGGCGGGCATGCCCCGGACTATTGAAAAAAAAAAAAAAAAAGCAACAAAAAAACAAAACCCTTGTTCAGGTGCCGCCCCCCCGCATCCTGCCGCCCTAGGCACGTGCCCTCAAGTGCCTAGTGGTAAATACGGCCCTGCTATCAGAAAGAGTATTCAGTGCTGCAGGTTCAATACTAACAGAAAAAAGGACTCGTCTGTCTACCCAAAATGTAGATGATCTAACCTTCATTAAAATGAACCACAACTGGATTTCGAAATCTTTTGCCCCACCTTGCCCGGCTGACACCTAGCTTTCCTATGAAAAGGTCTTGCCTGTGGACTATTCTGAATGCCTTTTCCAATCTCGTAATTTTCTGCACCTGATTGTCCAGCATACGACATGTTTACACCTCACTAAATGGCCAAACTCCCCACACGGGGCCGTGGTATCGACACTTGGCGACAGCACCCGTGAGAGTGCAGTTTGTCTGAAGAGGTGGGTGAGCCCGCTTTTGGTCGACGGCACTGCCACTGGGTCCCTCCTAGTACAATAAAGTGTCTCTGGCGGTGGTGGTGCGCACCCAACGTCAGACACACCGTTGTAATATGAGGGGCCCTGGGCCTGTACCGCCGGCCACAAGACAGTTTCCCCCCACCCCAGCTCAAACAGTGCTCTACCACTTGCTAAATTATCTCACAGCTCCACCAATGTTTAGTCTATGCGCTGACATCCTTCAATGCCTGCCACTGACAATACCATTGTATTGACATTTTTGTTATGTTAGGCCTTCGATGCCTGTCTGTGGTCACTCCTTCCACTAGGCCTCCACTGACCACACCACTGCTGCCCGTGTACCCCTGTAACCAATTTAAAATTGCCTACAGCCATGTGTTATTATTTTAGGCCTTCGATTCCTGTCTGCGGTGACTCCTTCCACTAGGCCTCCACTGACCACACCACTGCTGCCCGTGTACCCCTGGAACCAATTTAAAATTGCCTACAGCCATGTGTTATTATTTTAGGCCTTCGATGCCTGTCTGCGGTGACTCCTTCCACTAGGCCTCCACTGACCACAGCACTGCTGCCCGTGTACCCCTGTAAACAATTTAAAATTGCCTACAGCCATGTGTTATTATTTTAGGCCTTCGATGCCTGTCTGCGGTGACTCCTTCCACTAGGCCTCCACTGACCACACCACTGCTGCCCTTGTACCCCTGGAACCAATTTAAAATTGCCTACAGCCATGTGTTATTATTTTAGGCCTTCGATGCCTGTCTGCGGTCACTCCTTCCACTAGGCCTCCACTGACCACACCACTGCTGCCCGTGTACCCCTGTAACCAATTTAAAATTGCCTACAGCCATGTGTTATTATTTTAGGCCTTCGATGCCTGTCTGCGGTGACTCCTTCCACTAGGCCTCCACTGACCACACCACTGCTGCCCGTGTACCCCTGGAACCAATTTAAAATTGCCTACAGCCATGTGTTATTATTTTAGGCCTTCGATGCCTGTCTGTGGTCACTCCTTCCACTAGGCCTCCACTGACCACACCACTGCTGCCCGTGTACCCCTGGAACCAATTTAAAATTGCCTACAGCCATGTGTTATTATTTTAGGCCTTCGATGCCTGTCTGCGGTGACTCCTTCCACTAGGCCTCCACTGACCACACCACTGCTGCCCGTGTACCCCTGGAACCAATTTAAAATTGCCTACAGCCATGTGTTATTATTTTAGGCCTTCGATGCCTGTCTGCGGTCACTCCTTCCACTAGGCCTCCACTGACCACACCACTGCTGCCCGTGTACCCCTGGAACCAATTTAAAATTGCCTACAGCCATGTGTTATTATTTTAGGCCTTCGATGCCTGTCTGCGGTCACTCCTTCCACTAGGCCTCCACTGACCACACCACTGCTGCCCGTGTACCCCTGGAACTAATTTAAAATTGCCTACAGCCATGTGTTATTATTTTAGGCCTTCGATGCCTGTCTGCGGTCACTCCTTCCACTAGGCCTCCACTGACCACACCACTGCTGCCCGTGTACCCCTGGAACCAATTTAAAATTGCCTACAGCCATGTGTCATTATTTTAGGCCTTCGATGCCTGTCTGTGGTCACTCCTTCCACTAGGCCTCCACTGACCACACCACTGCTGCCCGTGTACCCCTGGAACCAATTTAAAATTGCCTACAGCCATGTGTTATTATTTTAGGCCTTCGATGCCTGTCTGCGGTCACTCCTTCCACTAGGCCTCCACTGACCACACCACTGCTGCCCGTGTACCCCTGTAACCAATTTAAAATTGCCTACAGCCATGTGTTATTATTTTAGGCCTTCGATGCCTGTCTGCGGTCACTCCTTCCACTAGGCCTCCACTGACCACACCACTGCTGCCCGTGTACCCCTGTAACCAATTTAAAATTGCCTACAGCCATGTGTTATTATTTTAGGCCTTCGATGCCTGTCTGCGGTGACTCCTTCCACTAGGCCTCCACTGACCACACCACTGCTGCCCGTGTACCCCTGGAACCAATTTAAAATTGCCTACAGCCATGTGTTATTATTTTAGGCCTTCGATGCCTGTCTGCGGTCACTCCTTCCACTAGGCCTCCACTGACCACACCACTGCTGCCCGTGTACCCCTGGAACCAATTTAAAATTGCCTACAGCCATGTGTTATTATTTTAGGCCTTCGATGCCTGTCTGCGGTGACTCCTTCCACTAGGCCTCCACTGACCACACCACTGCTGCCCGTGTACCCCTGTAACCAATTTAAAATTGCCTACAGCCATGTGTTATTATTTTAGGCCTTCGATGCCTGTCTGCGGTCACTCCTTCCACTAGGCCTCCACTGACCACACCACTGCTGCCCGTGTACCCCTGTAACCAATTTAAAATTGCCTACAGCCATGTGTTATTATTTTAGGCCTTCGATGCCTGTCTGTGGTCACTCCTTCCACTAGGCCTCCACTGACCACACCACTGCTGCCCGTGTACCCCTGGAACCAATTTAAAATTGCCTACAGCCATGTGTTATTATTTTAGGCCTTCGATGCCTGTCTGCGGTCACTCCTTCCACTAGGCCTCCACTGACCACACCACTGCTGCCCGTGTACCCCTGGAACCAATTTAAAATTGCCTACAGCCATGTGTTATTATTTTAGGCCTTCGATGCCTGTCTGCGGTCACTCCTTCCACTAGGCCTCCACTGACCACACCACTGCTGCCTGTGTACCCCTGGAACCAACATCAGAAAATATAAAAATAAGTATTTTGCTTATAAAAAAGAAAATACTGGAGAGATATCAAATGCAGACATTTTAACATTAAAAACAAACACATACAACAAAAATCTGGTACAGTACTAAAAATGGCCACCAGCTACAATAACTTTCTCCTGCAAGTAGTTAACTGAAAGGTTTTTTCAATTTTAAACACAGATATGGCATCCACCGAGTGTTGTCCTGTCGCGTCTTCTTTATATTATTGCCAAGAAGATGCAAAACAATGAAAATAATAAAATCATTATTTACCAAAAAAATAGAGTAAGTCAAAACCACATTGCAAATAAACATTCATTACAAATAAAGAAGCGGGGCGCGTCCGAGGGTGAGTATATACCTAATAAGAATATAATCACCCTCGGACGCGCCCTGCTTCTTTCCGACAGCCTTCCTTCCTAAGAATCAGCCCTTCCGTGGTGTAGAGAGAGGGTTTGTTACACTCCAAGGTGTTCCCCAGGTTGCCTTTCCTGAGCTTCGATCTTCCGGCTCTCGTTTAGTAGTTGTTGGAAACTACGCTTCATTGGGCCTACAAATTGGGTATGGGGTGTAGAGAGATGGTGTGTTCCACTCCAAGGTGTTCCCCAGGTTGCCTTTCCTGAGCTTCGATCTTCCGGCTCTCGTTTAGTAGTTGTTGGAAACTACGCTGCATTAGGCCTACAAATTGGGTATGGGGTGTAGAGAGATGGTGTGTTCCACTGTAGAGAGATGGTGTGTTCCACTCCAAGGTGTTCCCCAGGTTTCCTCTCCTTTGCTTCGATCTTCCGGCTCTCGTTTAGTAGTTGTTGGAAACTACGCTGCATTAGGCCTACAAATTGGGTATGGGGTGTAGAGAGATGGTGTGTTACACTCCAAGGTGTTCCCCAGGTTTCCTCTCCATTGCTTCGATCTTCCGGCTCTCGTTTAGTAGTTGTTGGAAACTACGCTGCATTAGGCCTACAAATTGGGTATGTGGTGTAGAGAGATGGTGTGTTACACTCCAAGGTGTTCCCCAGGTTTCCTCTCCATTGCTTCGATCTTCCAGCTCTCGTTTAGTAGTTGTTGGAAACTACGCTGCATTGGGCCTACAAATTGGGTATGGGGTGTAGAGAGATGGTGTGTTCCACTCCAAGGTGTTCTCCAGGTTGCCTTTCCTGAGCTTCGATCTTCCGGCTCTCGTTTAGTAGTTGTTGGAAACTACGCTGCATTAGGCCTACAAATTGGGTATGGGGTGTAGAGAGATGGTGTGTTACACTCCAAGGTGTTCCCCAGGTTTCCTCTCCATTGCTTCGATCTTCCGGCTCTCGTTTAGTAGTTGTTGGAAACTACGCTGCATTAGGCCTACAAATTGGGTATGGGGTGTAGAGAGATGGTGTGTTCCACTGTAGAGAGATGGTGTGTTCCACTCCAAGGTGTTCCCCAGGTTTCCTCGCCAATGCTTCGATCATCATGCTCTCGTTTAGTAGTTGTTGGAAACTACGCTGCATTAGGCCTACAAATTGGGTATGGGGTGTAGAGAGATGGTGTGTTCCACTCCAAGGTGTTCTCCAGGTTGCCTTTCCTGAACTTCTATCTTCAGGCTCTCATTAAATTGTGGTTAAACGGAACAACTGCATTTGGCGTACTAGTTGGTTTGGGGCCTACTATCGGTGTCTGCCGCTCCTTGCTGTTCTCCTGGTTTCCTGTCCTGAAATTCTGTTTTCAGGCGCTCGTTAAGTAGTTGTTAATGTTAGACTGCATTTGGCCTACTAGTTGGGTTGGGGCCTACTATCGGTGTCTGCCACTCCTTGCTGTTCTCCTCCACTGAACAAAGCTGTGCCGCCTGTTTACTACTGTTGCCAATTTTGAACTGCATTTCGACTACTTACTGATTTGGGCCTACTCTCTGTGTCAGCCTCTCATTCCAGTTGTCCTCCACTGCAATGCCCCCTGATTAGTCCTGTGTTACCAATTTTGAACTGCATTTAGCCCACTTTATTCTTTGGGCCTATATCTGTGTTTCCTCCTCATCCTGCCCATTGCCCAGCCAGTGATAGATGAGTCTGCTGGTACATTGACCCATAACGCAACATTTCCCGTGCACGCTACACTGCAAGATTGTGACCCTGCTGAAAGTCAGGTCCCCCTTCCCGCATACCATACCACCTTACACGGGGACAAACAGGAAGGTGCAGATGAAAGTGCAGGTTCCTTCATCAGGTGGGGGGAGGAATACTAGTTGGCGACGTCACTGGCACAGGGCCTCTCATGGTACGAAAAAGTGTTGCTGCCGGTGGGAGGCGCCCCCGCCGTGCAAACACACCGCTGTACTTTGAGGGGCCCTGTGCCAGTGCCAATGCCAACGAGTGGGCCCCCCCTGCTTGCTCAGGTTCACAGCACTTGCAAAGTTGAAATACTTACCTCTCCCTGCTCCACTGCCGTGACGTGGTCCAGATTTCCTGGGCCCACTAATTACTTGAACCAGCCCTACCCACCACAACTTTAGCCAAATGACCCCTAATTTCAAATGCCTTCCAATTATTATAAGGTAAATTACGCTTGACAAGCTTCATTAAGAAGAATGGATGGTTTTGACATTAAAATGGGCACTCTAGGTGTTTTCCTGGCCCCCACTCACTGCCGACTATGCTGCCCCATTGACTTGCATTGGGTTTCGTGTTTCGGTCGATCCCGACTTTACGTCATAATCGGGCGATTTCACTCGACCCGACTTTTGAGATAGTCGGGTTTCGCAAAACCCGGCTCGACTCTAAAAAGGTCAAGGTCGCTCAACTCTACTCCCGAGTTATAATTAATCACATATGTTCAAGGTAAGGATGATATGTCGGAAGGCACTTCCAACTCTTAGAACAGAGACAAGACAGGTTGCCCAGTGCAGGACATGCACCATAGCAAGGACAGAGGATTCCCTGGTCGGGGGGATAGAAGCTGCCCTAGCTTGACAGGCAGCGTGGATGGACACTGGCTCTGCGGGATTGACCCCAGGAGAAATATGGGGTTTGGGACTAGGACTAGAGCTGGTGTTGTGCAGCGAAGCAGGTTCATTGAACAATTGATGTTTGATAATATCTTGATTTACCATTGTGTGGACTTGCAAAACAGAAGAGGGAAAACAGTGCTAATTGATAAAATACTCAATGAGAGTTAAACTCATCTCACCTCCCTCCCTGACCTGTGGATGATGACCTGAAACACAGATGACCTGTGTGTGAACGAGGCCCAGAGCGCTGCGGTTCTCTGAAACCTCTCTGTCGTGGTAGCCCCGTGACAACAGGTATTCAGAAGCTATGTTAAGGCCCCAACTTCATAAGGATCCTCTGGCACCTGTTCTGGGTCAGTAACTGGTTCTGTTATCCTGCGAGATCATGAGGCTCCAGAAGACAGCATCTTACCTGTGTAAGGAGGTGGTGGGGACCCTCATGTGTATCCTCTCTTCTTTACATCGAGCACATGTGTCACATGCAGCACCCTGATGGCTCACTAATGTTTTATAAGGTTGTCATTTAGTAATGTCATTATCATATGTTGTATCCTAAATGTGCATGCACTTGTATATATTTAGTTTAGGGACAGAATGAGTTAAACTGTTGGGAGGAGTTAAAAGAGGGTTGATGCAAAGCCTCTGGACTTAGGGAAGGCACCAACTCTTAGAACAGAGACAAGACAGGTTGCCCAGTGCAGGACATGCACCATAGCAAGGACAGAAGATTCCCTGGTCGGGGGGATAGAAGCTGCCCTAGCTTGACAGGCAGCGTGGATGGACACTGGCTCTGCGGGATTGACCCCAGGAGAAATATGGGGTTTGGGACTAGGACTAGAACTGGTGTTGTGCAGTGAAGCAGGTTCATTGAACAATTGATGTTTGATAATATGTTGATTTACCATTGTGTGGACTTGCAAAACAGAAGAGGAAAAACAGTCCTAATTGATAAAATACTCAATGAGAGTTAAACTCATCTCACCTCCCTCCCTGACCTGTGGATGATGACCTGAAACACAGATGTTGGCTTAAAAAAGGATTTCTATCCTTCTGCAAGGAGAATCTGAGACTCTTTACAAAACCACAGCCAGGAACACTCTACATCACATCAGTCAAGACATGGCTCCATCACAAGGGACACAGATTTAACCTTCCGGTCCGGCTGAAAGAATACAGATCTGCTCCATTGACCACTGAACGCATGGATACATTTGGGGAAGACAGCATTTTCACCCACCAGTCACCTGAGCCCCATGGAGTCATTTGGAGAAGCCAGGTTGCGACCCTCCAGTCACCAGTCCACATACAGTACAGACAAAAAAGTTTGGACACACCTTCTCATTTAGAGATTTTACTGTATTTTCATGAATATGAAAATTGTACATTCACACTGAAGGCATCAAAACTATGAATTAACACATGTGGAATTATATACTTAACAAAAAAGTGTGAAACAACTGAAATTATGTCTTATATTATAGGTCCTTCAAAGTAGCCACCTTTTGCTTTGATGACTGCTTTCCACACTCTTGGCATTCTCTTGATGAGCTTCAAGAGGTAGTCACCAGGAATGGTCTTCCAACAATCTTGAAGGAGTTCCCAGAGATGCTTAGCACTTGTTGGCCCTTTTGCCTTCACTCTGAGGTCCAGCTCACCCCAAACCATCTCGATTGGGTTCAGGTCTGGTGACTGTGGAAGCCAGGTCATCTGGCGTAGCACCCCATCACTCTCCTTCTTGGTCAAATAGCCCTTACACAGCCTGGAGGTGTGTTTGGGGTTATGGTCCTGTTGAAAAATAAATGATGATCCAAATAAAACACAAACCGGATGGAATAGCATGCTGTTGCAAGATGGAACCATAATCATGAAAATACAGAAAAATCTTTAGATGAGGTGTGTCCAAACTTTTCGTCTGTAGTGTAACTCAGTGGACTGTTAGCTTCTGAAGTTTGTCGTTGCCTCCTAAATGATCGCGCCAGAGTAGTTGGCCTTGGAAGCTCTGAAGTCACAGTTTTGCTAATCCTGATGACTCATCGGAAGGTTGAGACTCTGTAATTGGCACCATCTTGGGTATTTTGCTGGGACTGTTTTATATGCTATTGCCTGTTTGTGGTTCAAAAAAGTGTTGTCACACTGTTTCACCCTTTGTTGTCTCAGTAGTATTCTGCCTTTGATAAAAGGAGAATGGGCATTCAGTGGGATGAGCCATGGTCCATACGGTCTCGGGCCAGCGGACTAGAGCACCCACTAACGCCCCCAGTGTCTCCATAGGCTATGTAGGCTGTCTCCTTGGGGAATAACACACTACGCTTATCCTGACAGTTTATGGGTAGCACTTTCCCATCCTCTCATAATGCAGCAGGAGCAGTGTTAATAATTGGGCAGCTACAAACCGCCATGTCACCGTCCATTGTGACATCGGCCAGCTGCACGGGACCACCTACACATGATCCCCATGCCTGTTCCCATTGCCCTTAGCATTGTTGCTTGCTCTTTTTAAGAGATCCTCAGGTGAGTTCTCCCGTGCAGCGAAACACATCATTGTCAAGCATCGAAAGCATTGTCAAGTTATCGAAATTTGAATCACATGAAGTGCCAGATCTGGGAGGGTTGTCAGGAATGTATTAAGGAACCAACATTCCCAGATTAGTCCTCAATAAACTATTTGTTGGGAGGTTCTTAGACACCCCCACTTCCCTCAATGCTCTCCCGCCACCCTAATCTAGGAAAAAGTGGTCCATCAGCAAAGGTCTGTGAACACCCCCAATTTCAGTGACAGTCAGGGTCCTCCCAGGGAAAAAGCCTTGAGGGGACACTAATTCAGGGTGGATGAGGGTTTGTTCTGCACCAGTGTCCTTGAACCCCACAATGATGGTGTTACCCACAATAACTGCCTGGAAGTTGTCACAGGCCCTGCCAACTGCCCCACCACAAAAATAACAGCTACATTAGGCCCCTAGGCCTTGGATGTGGGGTTGTTCTTCTGCCTCTCCCCAAACCCAAATTCTGTTTTTTATTAGATCAAGGTTACACCCACATACCTCCCATTGTGAGCTCATATGGGGGCTGGTCGTGCAATGTGCTAGGTCTTTCCAAATTTTATGAGATCGTTAACTTTCAGGAGGCAGGAGAAAACATTGTCATGATTCCTATCACAGTTTTACCTTTCTATAGAGATGAAACATGACATGCATAACACCATCCATTTGACTGATATTATGTTGGATGTGTTCATTATGGTGATGTGAGTGGATGTGTTACATTTGTCCCTTCTCTATGATGCTGAAAATATATTTCCTATAAATATTGGATTGATGCAAACCCCAATATTGATCACTGATCACTGGCTCTACAGCATCTGAGACAAATCCTTTGAACACAGGAAACCATTGCCTTAGAAGTGTACGTCTCCATTTCTGAGTATAAGAAACCTAGTCTTTTAGGCTGCTTCTAATCAGATTCCTTGTTGCAATTACCTATTCATAGCAGGAGGCCCTAGCTCAATGGAGGTTGAAGTGTCAGCTCTTTCTCACTTCCCCAGTTATAATAATTTGTAATTTTCCTAGTTATAATTAATTGCATATGTTCAATGTGATGATGACATGTCCCATCTTAATGGATTTTACCATTTTTCTGTATGACACCTTAGCTCTTGGTATTCATGTGGATGTTATGCTCACGTGTGCCACCTACCTACATATTGTTGCAGATTAATTACGTCCTTCCTAGTTGCGGTATTCCCACATGTCTGTTCACTCTTTCATCAGAATAATCCCACGTGGCAAATATAATTTAGGGCACATGTCAAAGAATTCAGGGTGTTGACTTGGTCTCTAAAGTCTGCAGACCCGTACCCACAGATACGGATACTTTCCGTGCACATTGTATCTTATATTTCTATATGCTGTTTTTTTTTTGTTAAAGATTTTTAATAAAAAATAATTCCAATTTTAAATTAATCTTACTTGTATTCATGTACTGTACATTTCTGTAATGGAAGAAGTGGAGATATCTGTGATCAGTGTCTAGAGGGCATGAACTATGATTTTTCAAGGAATTTTTATAATGATGTAAGGAACAAGTCTAATGTTCCATGGCAGGAACTTCCACAGAACGGATTTAATTGGGGAGGATAAGAGTTGTCAAATGTCAATCATTGGCTGAGTGAAGAGCACAATGGGTTGATAAGCAGAGATGAGAGCATATGTGTGTTATAGCGCAGCATTATGGAGAAGGCAACTATTAGCGTAACTGATCAATAAAATATCAAATTATCCAACATTAACATTTTCAGTACTGATACTTCAGATATGGCCTATAATTGACTCATGTTGAAAAGACCTAGGGACCTCTGTTAAAACCTTCAGCCCTAGAGAAGATGATTGCAGCATCAGACAGGTGAAAAGGTTATTCCCATCTGTAGAAGTTATCACCTATGCATATGACAGGTGATAATTTGCTGATCAGTGGGGGTCCAACCACTGGGACCTCCAAATCTCAAGAACAGTGCTCTACAGAGTCCCAGTAAGGGACTAGAGTAATATTTCTTGTATAGGGGACGCCAAAGTTCATCATGAATTAGACGAGCTGTTGGTTCACCCACCCAATCCCACTCTTGTCCCATCTCTGCTTCACTCATTTTGGCAGAGCTGAGAGAAACTGGCGGGAAATCATCAAAAGTCACACAAAAAAGCACAATTCTGAGTTGCATAAAAAATTGTGACTTTTCAAAGCAATTCACAGCATAATTTTGGTAAAATTGCTTTGATTAATCAGGGTCATATTTTTACTGGTTACAACTTTGGGAATGGTTTGCAGCTGAGAGCAAGAATATTCATCATGACCTCACACATCATAGGATGACATTATTTTGGAACATGCTATTGTGTGCACATATTCACTGAGGGTAATGGCCCTGCACAGGAAGAAGAAGCCTAAGGGACCTAGTTTGATCATGGAGCAGAATGTGTAGCTGTAACGCTGTCACTGGGCTGCCACTAGAATGGTTCCTATGAATAATTAGAATGGTAAAATTCATTTTTTAGATTCCTATTAAATTGTCATCTAAAACTGTACTATAGTATCAGCAAGAATCACAAATAAAGAAATATAGATTGTGGCTGCAAAGAATGTCTTTGGAGAGTAGTTAATCCACTCGGTGTATAAACTGTAGACAGTTCATCAATGCAAGATCATGGCTAGCTAGAGACATCCATCATGCTCACCGGACCAAGAGAGAGTAGAAGGAAAAAAGGTACGTTTAACGAAATATGGCGCCCCTGAAACAGCCAATTATAAAGAGGTTGGAATACTCTCAGGAGAAGTGATCTTTAAGATATGGTATAGAAGAATGTGATCAATGACAAAGTCCGTACATATATTATACGTGATCCTTTATTTTTAATAAACACTAGAGTATGTTCCATAGCATTGTCTTATGGCACATGGAATGTTACCTTGTTTTTACTAAAACAAAATGTACTACAAGTCAGTAAAATCACGTTTTCAGCTCCTGAACAAATGTGTCTTCCAATTATTACGTACAGGTGCATCTCACAAAAATTATAATATCATCAAAAAGTTAATTTATTTCAGTTCTTCAATATAAAAAGTGAAACTCATATATTATGTAGAGTCATTACAAACAGAGTGATCTATTTCAAGTGATTATTTCTGTTAATGTTGATGAAAACCCCAAAGTCATTATCTCAGTAAATTAGAATACTTTATAACACCAGCTTGAAAAATGATTTATTTTAAAATGTGGAATGTTGTCCTACTGAAATGAATGTTCAGTAACTGCACCCAAAACTTGGTTGGGGCTCCTTTGGCATCAATTACTGCATAAACTGCGGTGTGGCATGGAGGCGATCAACCTGTGGCACTGCTGAGGTGTTATGGAAGCCCAGGTTGCTTTGATCGCAGCCTTCAGCTCATCTGCATTGTTGGGTCTGGTGTCTCATCTTCCTCTTGACAATACCATATAGATTCTCTATGGGGTTAAGGTCAGGCGAGTTTGCTGGCCAATCAAGCACAGTGATACTGTTGTTTTTAAACCAGGTATTGGTACTTTTGGCAGTGTGGACAGGTGCCAAGTCCTGCTGGAGAATGAAATTTCCAACTCCCAAAAGCTTGTAGGAAAAGAGAAGCATGAAGTGCTCTAAAATTTCCTGGTAGATGGCTGTGCTGAGTTTGGTCTTGACAAAACACTGTGGACCTACACCAGCAGATGACATGGCTCCCCAAACCATCACTGACTGTGGAAACTTCACTCTAGACCTCAAGCAGCTTAGATTGTGGCCTCTCCACTCTTCCTCCAGAATCTGGGACCTTGATTTCCAAATTAAATGCAAAATTTACTTTCTTTGTGGAGTATGTCAATAACTGCTTTCTGGACATCTGTCAAGTCAACAGTCTTCCCCATGATTGTGGAGTCTACTGAAACAGACTAAGGGACCTTTCTAAATGCTTAGGAAGCCTTTGCAGGTGTTTTTTGTTAATTATTCTAATTTACTGAGATAACTTTAGATTTTTCTTTGGCTGTAAGTCATAATCATTAACATTAACAAAAATAAACACTTAAAATAGATAGCTCTGTTTGTAATGTTTCTATATAATGTATGATTTTCACTTTTTGTACTGAAGAATTGAAGTAAATTAATTTTTGATGATATTCTAATTATGTGAGAAGTATCTGTATGTCCACACATAAACCGAAATTATATCATGCCCGACTCCCCATTGATGACTCTGTCTGATGCCACTGGAAAATAATTTTTTCTGATATGCCCCCCAACGATGCTCTTGACCTCTCTCAATGAGACAAAGGGCATATATGTGAAACTTTGGACTCCATTTGACCACCTTTCTGTGAACTGTTTATCTTTTTGGTCGGACACAATAGCCAAATGCCAGTAAATGGATGGATGCAGCACACATCAAAACCACTATTTAGCCAAACATAGACATGAAGGTCCCAATTCATATGTGTTTTTGCCAGATATCTGGCATAAAACAATTTTAAAAGTAACAAAATATTTACACAATTCAAAATTGTGCAGAAATTTTGCGGTTTTTGCCATTTTCACTACATCCCCAGTGAGGTTTGCCAAAGTAGGTGGATTGTGGATGGGTAAGGGTGTAATGAAACCCATCCAGAAAATTCTCCAAAATTAATAGTGCAACTAACTCCCCCAAAAAATTCCAGTTCCCGCATCTTAATGATTTAGGCATTCCTTACTCATACACACCTTCTCCCTAGGGCAATTTTCTCATCTTCATTTTCCTTTTCTCCTTCTCTTCTTCCAAGAGCCATAACTATTTTATTTTTCTAGCCATGTAGCCATATGAGGGCTTGTTATTTGCGGGATAAGTTGTACTTTTGAATGACATCATTCATTCTGCCACATAGTGTACTGCAAAATAGGAAAAAAAATTTGAAGTGCTGTGAAATTGCAAAAAAAGTGCAATTCCATAATTTTTGAGGTTTTTTTTTATTTACCATGGTCAATATATAGTAAAACTGACCTGGCAATATCATTCAACAGGTCAGTATGAGTACACCGATACATAACATGTATCTTTTTTTTATTTAAGTGATGTAAAAAAATTCAGAAATTTGTCCAAATTTTTTTTTTTCGATTTTCTCACCCTTTTCCACACCATTAAACTTTCTAATTTTTCAGGATCTGGAACTGTGTGAGGGTTTACTTTTTGCGCCCTGAGCTAATGTTTTTACAGATGCCTTTTTGGGGTAGATACAATATTTTAATCGCCTTTTATTGCATATAATTACAATGTTGTGGTGACCAAAAAATGTAATTATGGCATTTAGATTTTTTTCGTGTTACACCGTTTACCAACAAGATCCATTAATTTTATATCTTAAAATATCGACAATTTCTGAACGCAGTGATATCAAATATGTGTATTTTTATTGTTTTATTTTTAATGGGGCAAAGGGGTGTGACTTGAACTTTTGTGTTTGTCTATTTTTTTATATTTTTAAAGAGTTTTTTAAAATGTTTTACTGTATTTAATAGTCCCCTTAGGAAACTTGAAGCTGCAATCATTTGATCACAGGTGCTATACATATCAGTACTTCAGTACTGCTACAGTATGTATAGCAAAAATCAAGATCTTTCATGAACGCCGCTTATGGACCGATGTTCACAGGATGATCGTGATGACAGACATGGGGTTCCTTAGCAGACCCCCGGCTGTCATGAAAGCACATTGGAGCCCAGGATCATGAGAATGGTGTGCCGAAGGGAGGGATCAATTACACGCTTCCTATCTGCACATGTTAAATGCCACTGTCAGTGATTGAAAGCGACTTGTAACTGGTTAACCGCCAAAGGTGGATCTCCAATCCACCCACTGCTGTTAGAGGCAAGGTAAAAATGCGTGAAAAAATGTGGGCTCAGCATGTGAGCCCGCATCAAAGGCAGGGTTTTGGCAATTGATGTAAGTCATTGGTCATGAAGGGGTTAAGAAAGGCATTTCCTTTGAATGAATCAGGCCCATAGAGAGTAGGCAACCTTGGCAAAATCATGTTTTTCAATGCTGGTCATCTTATGTCACATGTTCTTGGGATATGTCAAGTCAAAATTGAAGGCATGTAAGAACACATTTCCTAATAATTATTCTATTAGACATCTTGGGGTATAACACAAGTATTGGCCACAAACACAGATCCAAAAATTGATATACTAACAAGACTAACCACAATATAGTATACAAGTGTAAGGAGACTAACCACAATATAGTATACAAGTGTAAGGAGGTTTGTTATGATTAGGTAATTCAGTACCACAATGGACATAGAAGTCAGAGCACAAGCAGTGATCTGTCAATAACCCAAAAACATAGAACGAGCTCTGAGACGTGGGAACTCTGCTGACCGCAATCCGTAATCCTCTCCAACCACACTAGAGGCAGCCGTGGATTGCGCCTAACGCTCCCTATGCAACTCGGCACAGCCTGAGAAACTAGCTAGCCTGAAGATAGAAAATAAGCCTACCTTGCCTCAGAGAAATACCCCAAAGGAAAAGGCAGCCCCCCACATATAATGACTGTGAGTTAAGATGAAAAGACAAACGTAGAGATGAAATAGATTTAGCAAAGTGAGGCCCGACTTTCTGAACAGAGCGAGGATAGGAAAGGTAACTTTGCGGTCAACACAAAACCCTACAAACAACCACGCAAAGGGGGCAAAAAGACCCTCCGTACCGTCTAACGGCACGGAGGTACACCCTCTGCGTCCCAGAGCTTCCAGCGAGCAAGAAAAACCAAATATGCAAGCTGGACAGAAAAAAACAGCAAACAAAAATAACACAAGCGAAACTTAGCTATGCAGAGCAGCAGGCCACAAGAACGATCCAGGAGGAAGCAAGTCCAATACTAGAACATTGACTGGAGGCCAGGATCAAAGCACTAGGTGGAGTTAAATAGAGCAGCACCTAACGACTTCACCACATCACCTGAGGAAGGAAACTCAGAAGCCGCAGTACCACTTTCCTCCACCAACGGAAGCTCATAGAGAGAATAAGCCGAAGTACCACTTGTGACCACAGGAGGGAGCTCTGCCACAGAATTCACAACAGTACCCCCCCTTGAGGAGGGGTCACCGAACCCTCACCAGAACCCCCAGGACGACCTGGATGAGCCATATGAAAGGCACGAACAAGATCGGGAGCATGGACATCAGAGGCAAAGACCCAGGAATTATCTTCCTGAGCATAACCCTTCCACTTAACCAGATACTGGAGTTTCCGTCTTGAAACACGAGAATCCAAAATCTTCTCCACAATATACTCCAACTCCCCCTCCACCAAAACCGGGGCAGGAGGATCAACAGATGGAACCATAGGTGCCACGTATCTCTGCAACAATGACCTATGGAATACGTTATGGATGGAAAAAGAATCTGGAAGGGTCAAACGAAAAGACACAGGATTAAGAACCTCAGAAATCCTATACGGACCAATGAAACGAGGTTTAAACTTAGGAGAGGAAACCTTCATAGGAATATGACGAGAAGACAACCAAACCAAATCCCCAACACGAAGTCGGGGACCCACACAGCGTCTGCGATTAGCGAAACGTTGAGCCTTCTCCTGGGACAAGGTCAAATTGTCCACTACATGAGTCCAAATCTGCTGCAACCTGTCCACCACAGTATCCACACCAGGACAGTCCGAAGACTCAACCTGCCCTGAAGAGAAACGGGGATGGAACCCAGAGTTGCAGAAAAACGGCGAAACCAAGGTAGCCGAGCTGGCCCGATTATTAAGGGCGAACTCAGCCAAAGGCAAAAAGGACACCCAGTCATCCTGATCAGCAGAAACAAAGCATCTCAGATATGTTTCCAAGGTCTGATTGGTTTGTTCGGTCTGGCCATTAGTCTGAGGATGGAAAGCCGAGGAAAAAGACAAGTCAATGCCCATCTTTGCACAAAAGGCTCGCCAAAACCTCGAAACAAACTGGGAACCTCTGTCAGAAACGATATTCTCTGGAATGCCATGTAAACGAACCACATGCTGGAAGAACAATGGCACCAAATCAGAGGAAGAAGGTAATTTAGACAAGGGTACCAAATGGACCATCTTAGAGAAGCGATCACAAACCACCCAAATGACTGACATTTTTTGAGAGACGGGAAGATCTGAAATAAAATCCATAGAGATATGTGTCCAAGGCCTCTTCGGGACCGGCAAGGGCAAAAGCAACCCACTGGCACGAGAACAGCAGGGCTTAGCCCGAGCACAAATCCCACAGGACTGCACAAAAGAACACACATCCCGCGACAGAGATGGCCACCAAAAGGATCTAGCCACTAACTCTCTGGTACCAAAGATTCCAGGATGACCAGCCAACACCGAACAATGAACCTCAGAGATAACTTTATTCGTCCACCTATCAGGGACAAACAGTTTCTCCGCTGGGCAACGGTCAGGTTTATTAGCCTGAAATTTTTGCAGCACCCGCCGCAAATCAGGGGAGATGGCAGACACAATTACTCCCTCTTTGAGAATACCCGCCGGCTCAGATAAACCCGGAGAGTCGGGCACAAAACTCCTAGACAGGGCATCCGCCTTCACATTTTTAGAGCCCGGAAGGTACGAAACCACAAAGTCAAAACGGGCAAAAAACAGCGACCAACGAGCCTGTCTAGGATTCAACCGCTTGGCAGACTCGAGATAAGTCAAGTTCTTATGATCAGTCAAGACCACCACGCGATGCTTAGCTCCTTCAAGCCAATGACACCACTCCTCGAATGCCCACTTCATGGCCAGCAACTCTCGATTGCCAACATCATAATTTCGCTCAGCAGGCGAAAACTTCCTGGAAAAGAAGGCGCATGGTTTCATCACCGAGCAATCAGAACTTCTCTGCGACAAAACAGCCCCCGCTCCAATCTCAGAAGCATCAACCTCGACCTGGAATGGAAGCGAAACATCTGGTTGACACAACACAGGGGCAGAAGAAAAACGACGCTTCAACTCTTGAAAAGCTTCCACAGCAGCAGAAGACCAATTGACCACATCAGCACCCTTCTTGGTCAAATCGGTCAATGGTTTAGCAATACTAGAAAAATTGCAGATGAAGCAACGATAAAAATTAGCAAAGCCCAGGAACTTTTGCAGACTTTTCAGAGATGTCGGCTGAGTCCAATCATGGATGGCTTGGACCTTAACAGGGTCCATCTCGACAGTAGAAGGGGAAAAAATGAACCCCAAAAATGAAACCTTCTGAACACCAAAGAGACACTTTGATCCCTTCACAAACAAAGAATTAGCACGCAGGACCTGAAACACCGTTCTGACCTGCTTCACATGAGACTCCCAATCATCTGAGAAGATCAAAATATCATCCAAGTATACAATCAAGAATTTATCCAGGTACTCTCGGAAGATGTCATGCATAAAGGACTGAAACACTGATGGAGCATTGGCAAGTCCGAATGGCATTACTAGGTACTCAAAATGGCCCTCGGGCGTATTAAATGCAGTTTTCCATTCATCGCCTCGCTTAATACGCACAAGATTATACGCACCATGAAGATCTATCTTGGTGAACCAACTAGCCCCCTTAATCCGAGCAAACAAATCAGATAACAGCGGCAAGGGGTACTGAAATTTAACCGTGATCTTATTCAGAAGGCGGTAATCTATACAAGGTCTCAGCGAACCATCCTTCTTGGCCACAAAAAAGAACCCCGCTCCTAATGGTGACGATGACGGGCAAATATGCCCCTTCTCCAAGGACTCCTTCACGTAGCTCCGCATAGTGGCGTGCTCAGGCACAGATAAATTAAAGTCGACCTTTTGGGAATTTACCACCAGGAATCAAATTGATAGCACAATCACAATCCCTATGCGGAGGTAGGGTATCGGACTTGGGCTCATCAAATACATCCCGGTAATCAGACAAGAACTCTGGAACCTCAGAAGGGGTGGATGACGAAATAGACAGAAATGGGACATCACCATGTACCCCCTGACAACCCCAGCTGGACACAGACATGGATTTCCAATCTAATACTGGATTATGGACTTGTAGCCATGGCAACCCCAACACGACCACATCATGCAGATTATGCAACACCAGAAAGCGAATAACCTCCTGATGTGCAGGAGCCATGCACATGGTCAGCTGGGTCCAGTACTGAGGCTTATTCTTGGCCAAAGGCGTAGCATCAATTCCTCTCAATGGAATAGGACACTGCAAGGGCTCCAAGAAAAACCCACAACGCCTAGCATACTCCAAGTCCATCAAATTCAGGGCAGCGCCTGAATCCACAAATGCCATGACAGAATAAGATGACAAAGAGCAGATCAAGGTAACGGACAAAAGAAATTTTGACTGTACCGTACCAATGGTGGCAGACCTAGCGAACCGCTTAGTGCGCTTAGGACAATCAGAGATAGCATGAGTGGAATCATCACAGTAGAAACACAGCCCATTCTGACGTCTGTGTTCTTACCGTTCAACTCTGGTCAAAGTCCTATCGCACTGCATAGGCTCAGGTTTATGCTCAGATAATACCGCCAAATGGTGCACAGATTTACGCTCACGCAAGCGTCGACCGATCTGAATGGCCAAAGACATAGACTCATTCAGACCAGCAGGCATAGGAAATCCCACCATGACATCCTTAAGGGCTTCAGAGAGACCCTTTCTGAAGATTGCTGCGAGCGCACCTTCATTCCATTGAGTGAGTACGGACCACTTTCTAAATTTCTGACAATATACCTCTATCTCATCCTGACCCTGACACAGAGCCAGCAAATTCTTCTCTGCCTGATCCACCGAATTAGGTTCATCGTACAGCAATCCGAGTGCCAGGAAAAACGCATCAATATTACATAATGCAGGATCTCCTGGCGTAAGAGAAAATGCCCAGTCCTGAGGGTCGCCACGTAAAAAAGAAATAATGATCCTAACTTGTTGAACTGGGTCACCAGAGGAGCGAGGTTTCAAAACCAGAAATAGTTTACAATTATTTTTGAAACTCAGAAACTTAGTTCTATCTCCAAAAAACAAATCAGGAATAGGTATTCTAGGTTCTAACATAGATTTCTGATCAATAGTGTCTTGAATCTTTTGTACTCTTGCCGTGAGCTGATCCACACATGAAGACAGACCTTTAATGTCCATCGCTACACCTGTGTCCTGAACCACCCAAATGTCTAGGGAAAAAAAAGGCAAAACACAGTGCAGAGAAAAAAAAATGGTCTCAGAACTTCTTTTTTTCCCTCTATTGAGAATCATTAGTACTTTAGGCCTCCAGTACTGTTATGATTAGGTAATTCAGTACCACAATGGACATAGAAGTCAGAGCACAAGCAGTGATCTGACAAAAACCCAAAAACATAGAACGAGCTCTGAGACGTGGGAACTCTGCTGACCGCAATCCCTAATCCTCTCCAACCACACTAGAGACAGCCGTGGATTGCGCCTAACGCTCCCTATGCAACTCGGCACAGCCTGAGAAACTAGCTAGCCTGAAGATAGAAAATAAGCCTACCTTGCCTCAGAGAAATACCCCAAAGGAAAAGGCAGCCCCCCACATATAATGACTGTGAGTTAAGATGAAAAGACAAACGTAGAGATGAAATAGATTTAGCAAAGTGAGGCCCGACTTTCTGAACAGAGTGAGGATAGGAAAGGTAACTTTGCGGTCAACACAAAACCCTACAAACAACCACGCAAAGGGGGCAAAAAGACCCTCCGTACCGTCTAACGGCACGGAGGTACACCCTCTGCGTCCCAGAGCTTCCAGCGAGCAAGAAAAACCAAATATGCAAGCTGGACAGAAAAAAACAGCAAACAAAAATAACACAAGCGAAACTTAGCTATGCAGAGCAGCAGGCCACAAGAACGATCCAGGAGGAAGCAAGTCCAATACTAGAACATTGACTGGAGGCCAGGATCAAAGCACTAGGTGGAGTTAAATAGAGCAGCACCTAACGACTTCACCACATCACCTGAGGAAGGAAACTCAGAAGCCGCAGTACCACTCTCCTCCACCAACGGAAGCTCATAGAGAGAATCAGCCGAAGTACCACTTGTGACCACAGGAGGGAGCTCTGCCACAGAATTCACAACAGAGGTTGCTTTCCCTGCTCCTTACCTGGAACCACTTAGTCGCACAGCTGGGTTGTTGGGGGAGGACTTTCTGCCCTGGACAGAGGGGACCATGTGACTACTGGGGCAGAGAGGAAGAGAGAGGGGTGTGGTCAGAAAAGAGCCGGAGAGCAGAGAGCGTGAGACAAAGGGGACAGTGCGCCAGAGAGAAAGCAGGCTGCAGCACCACGCTCCCAGAGAGAGAGTGCTCCCCGTGAGGGCACTGATGCTGACATACCTGCCGTAGTGAAGGCTGCATGTGAGAGTGTGGACTTGGAAGCCTCCGTAATCAGAAGACGTATCCCCTGACAGTGACCTGAGCGCTCAGGCCCGGTGACCGCAGTGACAAGCCAAGACCCCTGAGTGTGACAAGTAAACTGCTCAGTGTGTGTGTGTAGCATTGCTACTGCAGAGAGACTGCCAGGCTAATATACAGAGACTGTGCAGCAGAGTGGCTGTGTTACTTCCTGCTTCCAGCTTCACTGGGAGAAAAGACTGCAAAGACTTAACCCCGGAGTCTCCAGTTCCCAGGAGACAGAGGAGAGACTTCAGGATCTCAAGCACTGCTGGTGACTGTACCCACATTGGAATAAGAACCCTCTAGTCAGGACCTCCCTGGACTGATAAGTTACAAGAACACTCGATTCCGCTTAATTACGGTTTGCTTTAACTCTATCTCTATTAACCCTCTATTTACTCCCTGCGAGAAGAATCTTACTCCTGTTAATAAATTCCCCTCAACAGCTGGTCTGTCTGTTCCGTGGTGACATGGTGACATACTCAACCCTGCACTCTATTACACAAGTATATGACTTGTAATACTTGAAACATGTAGCATGAAAAATTTGAAACTTTCCTAAAATGTGTATTTTTTGTTCTTTAAATGTAAATTAACCAAATAAATGAGATCTGAGAAATAAAATATCAAATATGGAAATAGACTGTTACCAGTAATCAGACAAGGTGACATTGGCTAATGGTTGTTGTACTGGTTCTCTAGGTGAAGCAATACCACTGTTATAAAGGCCTGGGTGCACTCGGCATAGTCAGCTATTTTCAGAAGTGATGCTCAACCTATTCCCAGTTTAATGAACTGGTAACTGTGCCCCTGGCAGGCCCTTGTACTCTCTATTAATGACCTATTAATGATACCCGAACAGATGTCGACATGTCGCTTCCTATTTTAAAGATACAGAAATGAAATGAGAAAATCTAATTTTTAGATTCCCTTTAATTTGTTATGTAAAAGTTTACTATATATTTAGTATCAGCAAGAAAGAAACACAAAAAAATTTGGTTGGGTGTGTTTGGTTTAGAAAGGCTTAAAGCTAATCAGATTTCGGTGCACAGGGACCGGACTGTGCACTGGGTCTTCTCCTCCCTCTCTGTGATTCTCCGGCCCCTCCGTTGCCTCTGGTCTGCCTACATGAAATCTCATCAGTCACAGACAGGAGGCAGCAGAGGGGCCGGGAAATCAGTCATAGTGAAGAAAACCCAGTGCACAGTCCGGTCCCTGTGCATCAAGTTAGCAGAATACTTCAAATGGTGACTACAGTATAGAAGAACCACAAAGTGGATTTTTTCACCAAAGGTATCAGTTTAATCTGTTTTACAGCCATATCTTTTCTTTACATTACAAAAGCATGCTGACAGGTTCTCTTTAAGTTCCTCTGCACCCGTGATCCACAGCATCTGAACATCGCAACCTAAAAACGCATACTACTAGGGATCAGGTTAGCATAATCTGATATAAATACCTTAATGTTTTTTGGATAAGATGCTATTTTGCGCTATTTTCTCCCCAGTTTTTTTATCTTTAAGGACAGGGAGGCAAAATCATTCTGGAATAGAAAACAGGCCCCACAGAAATGGAAGCTTAAATTGTCCAAAATGTCTTGGTTTACTGAAGCACTAAGATTTTCTTTACAGTTGGCCTGATGCAGTCAGGCAGGTATCATTCTCCTGACAATTGCCAAACCCAGACTCGTCCATCAAACTACCAGATAGAGAAGTGTGAATCATCACTCCATAGGACACATTTTCTCTACTCCAGAGTCTAGAGCTGTACACCACTTTAACTCATGCTTGACATTGTGCTTGGTGATATAAGGCTATGATACTGCATAGAAACCTATAGAATTGCCCACCATGAATCCCCAGTTGCACAGTTTTTGGGCTGATATTAATGCTAGAGGAGGTTTGGAGCTCTGTAGTTATTGAGTCAGCAGAGCGTTGATGGCTTTTATTCTCTTTGCTCGTCAACACTCGATGACCCTGATCTGTTACTTTACATGGTCTCCACTTTGTGGCTGAGTTATTGTGGTTCCTAAACCCTTCTGCTATTCAATAACACCATTTACAATAGATCGTGGAATATTTAGGAGGTATGAAATTTCATGACATGACTTCTTATACTAGTGACATCCTGACATCCAATTACAAGACCACGCCATTATTAGTGAGCTCTTTAGAACAAGCCATTCTTTCACAAATGTTTGTACAGGCAGGCAGCATGGCAAAGAGCCGGATGTCATACACCATAGGCAGTGGGACTGAATGAAAACCCTGAATTTTAAAGATGATTAAAGGAACCCTCCTCCTCCTCCCATGAAAATGTGTATCCTCGTAATATATTGCAGTCATCATATTATACAGCACTGTGTACTTACAATTGCTCATTTTGCCTTTCTACCCAGTTAATTCTTCTGTTTTGCATTGGGTTTATGACATCACGTGATTAAAAATTGACTAGCTGAATCCTTCTAAGTTCTATGTAGAAACAGGAGGTAGATTTTCCCTGTATGAGCCATAATAACTGCAAAAGTCAATGGCAGGGGAAGGAGGAAGCAGCTGGGTCAGGAGTGGAAGAGGGGAATGATAAATGCAGGGACAAGAAGCTTTCTGTTTCTACACAGAGCAGAGATATGAGAAGAATTATCTGGGTAGAAAGGAAAATGAGCAATTGTAAGTACACAGTAAAATATAACATGATGACTGCAATATATTAAGAGGATAAAAACTGTGATGGGAAGAGGAATGCTTCATTAATAATTTTGCGCCACTGATGTCAGCCATGTAGTGAATGTGCATCCAAGTAATGTGAAATTATTGAGGAAATAAAAGAGCTGTCAAATGAGGTCCAAGCTAAATTCACCGAATTCTTGCCATAATACAAATGCACTCTGTGTTGTGCTCTTATGAAGGCATAATGAAAAAAAAGTATTCGGTCTGAGTAAAGTTTTATGCTCACCGCACAAACATATCCATGGCTCCTTGGAAAAGCGTATTGATTGCACTAGTCACGATTCAGTAAGCCTTGTTGCCGTTCGTTTACCGTACTTAGGAGCATAAGAAAAAAAATCATTGATTGCAAGGTTATCCTAGGTATTACTTTGATGTCAGATTGGTCTCACAGGTACTTTTGCAAGATAATGCCAAACCTAATTAAGGAAACTCCTGTCTTCGGCAGTCTTTAATTATGATAGCCTGTCTCCCCATGTCATCTATTCCTGCATGAGAGCACAGAAGATTTCAAATTACTAATGAGAGGGGAAAATATTAAAGCTTTACAGCCAGAAAACGCTGCTGGAATATAAAATGGCAAATGCAGAATTAATGAAAACAGAGTCATAATATATTACATTTTGCTCTCCATGCATTTTTATACATACACAGACTCCAATTAAGTGACCAAATCTATCTGCAAAGGAAAATTGCTCCATATTCAGCATATGACACCAAAAGCCTGTAAATGATATTATCTCACACTTTCTACAGCAGCGGTAACAATAATAAGAAGCTTCCAGAACTCTGTGACACTGCTGCCATCTTGAAGCTTCTTTAGACATGGATGGTGTGGTCTTACATATGCTCTTATTTTTGTTTCTTGCAACTTTATTCAATTAATGAATTTATCTAGGGTATTAGCTTTAATTTCCAGGTTCTGTAGCATAGTGGTTATCACACACAAAAGGTCCCTGGTTCGACACCGGGTAGAAACATGTTTTCCAAGGCAAAGGGGGATATCAGCAACCCAATGGCTTAATACTATCGAGATAAGAGTGGAGAAGACCCTGGTGGACATATCTAGACTTGCACAAGATCTTCCTACAGATCGATCATCCATCAAGTCGCCATGGCTCGTGATTGAGCTGAAGGCCGCTTAAAAAATATAGCTTTTCTTTACACTATCTCAGAACAGGGCTTCGTGCACTATGAAGCACAGCAGGATGAGACGTTATGAGCCAGCTTTCTATAGGTCTGGTAAGCCCCTTTAAAACACATCTATTACGACTGACATAGAAACTCTTGATAACTTTCAGTCTCACCGGGGTTAAAGGGGTTGTCCTCTTTATCTGTATTTTAAAAAATATATTGGGCCTATGAATTTGCAACACTAATATAAAAGTATTACAGGTTCTCATGCTCCTCACAGACTGCACAGCTCTTCCATCGTCAATGTGGCTGCTGGTGGAGGAGCATGTGATCAGACCGGTCCATCCGTCTCCAGCAATCGGAGGAGACTCATGGGCTGCCCCGATCTCATGCTCCTCTATCAGCAGCCTTTTTGAGAACAAGAGAGTTGCGCAGTGGGGCTGGGTTCACACTGCATTAGTGTGACCTGTTTAACGGACTACGTTACACCGCGGCATAACGCAGTGTAATGTAGTCCGTTAACGCCGCCATTACTTTCAATGGCGCATGCATCACTAGCGCACGCCCACATTGGGCATGCGCTAGTGATGCGCCGTCATTGAGTGACGGACCCGAGACGCGGGCTGCTGCGTTTCTGGGTCCGTCACTGCTAGCGCACTGCTAGCAGCTAGGAGATGCTCCATCTGCGCTAGCGCTGTGCAAACATCGGCACTTGCGCTAGTGCAGTCCGCTTAACAGATGTGTTGAACGGACTGCACAACGCAAGTGTGAACTTAGCCGAAGGTTGTATTAACAAGTGAAGAAGGAAAACCTGTAATCATTTATATTATTATTTATATATTACTAAGTACCACAAAATTATGTCCCCAGCACATCTGATAAGATAGGAATAAAATAGACACCCCCTTTAAGATGAAATGAATGACCTAAATTATGGTGAAGTTCCAGTTATACATCATTTCGGATAGAGTAATTAATAGAATAGAATAGAGTTCTTTTGTTAATGATTCCACCATTATCTATGTATAGGTTGAGTGCTTATTAATTGTCTTTGTGATGATTATAAGAGAACATTGTCAGAAAGCTTAAAGGGAACCCGTCATGTCCAGAAATCATAGATAGCTGCAGATATAAGTATAATCTCCAGGTAAACAATATTTAAACCCTGTGTATCCGGCTTACTGGAACAGCAGCTACAGGGAGAAAATGAAATTATGTCCTCCCTGTAGCTGCTCATTTCAATATAGTAAGTGCACTGTAATCACTCCCCAGCAATTTGATTGACAGTTAGCCCAGCAGCACTTGCATTGTATGTGTGCATCGTGTTTGCAGCACATTCACTTTAGTCAGCAGTGAGAATATAACTTCATTTTCTCCCTGTGGCTGCTGCCCCAGTAAGCTGGCAGGATTTAACTTCTATTCAGCTGCAGGTTACCCCAATATCTGTAGGGAAGTAGAGTTTCTCAATTGGACATGTTTCCTTTAATTTAGAACAATAGTTAACATTAATTATTTCAGTTCACATGGGTTTTGGAATAATGCGAACAATTTTTTTCTTGCATAGGAAAGCATTAGGGTTTCATGATGATGTAAAAATTGTGTGCTAGTGCAACAAGCACGTGTCCCTTATGGTGGAAAAAATATGTGATAATTGCATCATAGTTGAAATAGTTCCAGTCCTTGCAATATGTTTTTCCCCCTGCAGGTATACATTGAGGTTGGATTGTACTTCAACAAGTGAGCAATCACTTCTGTCATGGCGATCTTACCTTATAGTTTGTTTATTGATTATAATAAGTACATTTTAGACTTATAATAATGGTCTGAACTTATTTTATTAATCAGTGTAATTGATCGCCTTATTTTTTTTTGTGCTGCAGTTAGAAATTAAACCTTTTATAGAATTTAGTGCCGGATGCGATCCCTTCTCATTCATCTACCTATTAGCACAGATCACATTAGACAGATGCAGTGGGATTTTACCTATCATTAAAGGCCTTGTATCTTTTATTTTCTTCCTCACTCGTGCTACATAACATGGAGACTTCTCTCCAGCCGTCATATTCAATTTTCGTCTGTTGCTTACTTTGGGCAAATAGAAAAAAAAAATGAAAAAGTAATGAAGAGAGTTCCCAGTTGCACTTGAGAAGGCTCCACATATGTGCTAATTAGTCATTCCTTCTGAAAATATCAATTTATGTACGGGTGACACAGCCTGGCATAAATAATAAAACCGTCCCATGGCTCAGCCACGAAAAATGCATAAATCGGAATAGTTTCGGCTCATAACACCAAAAAATGAATCATAAGTGACTATCAAAAAAAAAAGTTGATAAAGGTTATGTATGTCTTGATTTGGTGTGTCTAGTAATATTTGGTGCAATCCTTTTTTTTTTATCGGATTGCACTTGTCCAATTTATACGCTCCTGAGAGCAAATCCGAAGTGTTGTCTCTATAGATGAGAACACTTATTCGGGTGGAATTTAATTTTCCCCGAATTTTACAAAAATTCGTATTTTCTAGAATACAGATATTTGCAATTTGTGCTGCACCAATTCAGCAATATGGCAGCCGGTCATGTTGTGCGGTCCAGTCCCAAATGCCGGCGGCAGTGCCGGGACATGATGGGAGAGACTCGCGCGAGTTTCTCACATTGAACCCGCAAGTTTGCCCAGGGCCCCCATCCCCAAAGGGACCCTGAGACTTTACAAACCAGAAACTGCACTGATAATGTCAGCCTTTCATTACCATTGCAGTTTCCAAAGGTAGATGGACCTTTAATGACATCATGGTCATATAACCAAAGGTCCTTCACCCTTGGGGAATATGGAGGAACTGAAGAGAAGAGGGGAGTCTAGCTGTACGAAGGAAAAGACAAGGGCCTGCTATGTTCTACTGTGTGTATGTAACAAGCAGTATTTGTGTATGTGTGTGCAACATAGAGTGTGTGTGTATGTGACAGTGTGTGTGTATCATACAGTATGTGTGTAGCCACATTTAAAAATATTGGCACTTCAGGCGAGCATTCGTTGGTGTAAACATTTCAGCAAAATGCTCGCTCATTGAGTGATTGGAGACATTTTGCTGGAACAAAAATCATCATCATTGGTACCACATTGGCTGGTGTGCACAGGGCATATGCTGCTGATAAAATGATACGGTATGGAGATAGAGTGAGCATTTTAGTAATCATTTTACTACCATCATTTTTCATCCGCCTGTGTAAAGAGGCTAGTAAACAGGTGCCTAATGACTCAAATATGTTAAATTGGGCCCCTGAAATCGGCTCCTACTAATGCACCCTAAATTTTTCTGCGTGATGATGCAATATGTTAGCATTTTAGGCCACCCTTTTAAAGGGAATCTGTTACCAGGTTTTTGCCAACTCATCTAAGAGCAGTATAATGTAGAAACAGAGACCCTGATTCCAGAGATGTGTCACTTATTGGTCTGCTGCCATGGAGTCCTCAATATTCATGAGCTCTGTTTAGCCCCGTGCCCCCAACTGATTGGCTTTCTGCCTATGCAAAGTGTACATAGAAAGCTGGCAATCAATGATGTGGGCAGGGTTATTGTTGTGAATTCTGTTGTCGAGCTCCCTCCTGTGGTCGTGAATGGTTCTTCGGCGAGTTCTGTCTATGGACTCCCTCTGGTGGCTGTGAGTGGAGCTGCTGCTTCTGAGGTTCCTTACACAGGTGATGTGGTTTATCCTGTGGTTGGCTGCTTTATTTAACTCCACTCAGATCGTTACTCCATGCCAGCTGTCAATGTTCCTGCATTGGTTCAGTTCGCTCTTGGATCTTTCTGGTGACCTGTCTTCTCCAGCAGAAGCTAAGTTCCTGATAGTTATTATTTGTTCATTGTTTCCTTGTCCAGCTGGTTATCATGATTTTGTCTTGCTGGCTGGAAGCTCTGGGATGCAGAGTGGCATCTCCGCGCCGTTAGTCGGTGCGGAGGTTTTTTTGCACACTCTGCGTGGTCTTTTGTAGTTTTTTGTGCTGACCGCAAAGATACCTTTCCTATCCTCTGTCTCTTTAGTAAGTCTGGCCTCCCTTTGCTGAAATCTGTTTCATTTCTATGTTTGTGACTTCATCTTAACTCACAGTCAATATATGTGGGGGGCTTCCTTTACCTTTGGGGAATTTCTCTGAGGCAAGGTACGCTTTATTTTCTATCTCTAGGGCTAGCTAACTCTTAGGCTGTGAAGAGGCGTCTAGGGAGAGTCAGGAACGCTCCACGGCTATTTCTAGTGTGTGTGATAGGATTAGGGGTTGCGGTCAGCAGAGCTCCCACATCCCAGAGCTTGTCTTGTGTCAGTTTAACTATCAGGTCGTGCCGGGTGCTCTTAACCACCAGGTCATAACAGGTTATACAGAGCTCAGCATTCAGAGAACTGCTAGATCTGCAGCAGATAAAACAAGCTTTTTATCAAAACGACAGCACATAGCTTAGTATGTCACATATCACTGGTATCAAGGTTTCTGGCCCTACATTATGCTGTTCTCCAGTAAGGTAGTAAATACCTGGTGACAGATTCCCTTTAATTTTTGCCCAAAGCCACACTTTTTCTAAAACTATCCCTGGGTACTGGGTATGGCTCATAATGGCAAGATCAACTGTTTGGGAAGAGTGACGGGAGCTGGTAACACAATAATAAACAGGTTATATTAAATATTAAATGGGTTAAAAAAGCAGCCAGTTAAGAAAAATAAAATGACGGTATGTAAAAGAGGATAAATACAAAATTAAAAGGAATGGTTCATGTTTTTGACTGTAATGTAATTTGTTTTAATTCTGTATGTAACAGAATAAATTGTGGAATATTGCTGAAAAATATCTAGAAAAACCAAAGTACCAGTTGTTCTGAAAAGTTGTCCTTTACCTGCAAAAACTATTCAAAGAGCAAATGAAGAGCATAAATTATCTTGCCTGTAAAGCTAAACTTTATTGGCAGCAAAGTGACATTGAGAACTCAAGGGGATATCTCTGATGTTTTGGGAGCTGTAAGCAGGAAAGAAATATCCAGTGATCTCGGAGGTGTAATTATGCAGCACTGTGCCTTTGTCTTGATGTTCTTTATACCAACACCTCTAGATACAAAGGTTGATGCATTAAATATAGATCTCTCATCTTCAAAAAAATAAGTTTTTTTAAGAAACACGCAGCAAAAGAGATGCAGGTATTTTTCTCTTAGGCATTAGTCTGACAATACCAAAAGAAAGTTATTGCTGGTTATTAGTACAGATAATATACGATAATCCTGAATATATAAAAGATCTACGCAAAGATAAATTAAGAGCACAAATAGTGATTGGTATGCTACAGCTTGATCATTCCTTTCTAATGATTAATCTTTGAGGACAACTTCAAGAAGCATCCCTGCACCCCACACATTATTGTCTGTCACACTCTGCACCTCTCTTATGGATAGTGAACTTCTTCTGTGCTCATTTTCTTCTTCTTCTTCTTTGTAGACTCTATCTTGAATTTCAGATTTCACTCTGCTTCTTTCTCCTCTGTGCTCTGCTATCCATCACATAATGCATCAGCATCACTGCTGTGGTAATGGTGTGATTACCTTATCCTCTAGATTATCCTAAAGGAGCTAATAGATTATCAGTGTAGAGTCAGGGAGGCTGAACCGTGATTTCCTACATTATAACTCTGTGACACTAGCTGTGTAATTATCTTCTTATATTAACCCCTTTACCCCCAAGGGTGGTTTGCATGTTAATGACCGGGCCAATTTTTACAATTCTGACCACTGTCCCTTTATGAGGTTATAACTCTGGAACGCTTCAACGGATCCCAGTGATTCTGAGATTGTTTTCTTGTAACATATTGTACTTCATGATAGTGGTAAAATTTCTTCGATATAACTTGCGTTTATTTGTGAAAAAAACGGAAATTTGGCGAAAATTTTGAAAATTTCGCAATTTTCCAACTTTGAATTTTTATTCTGTTAAACCAGAGAGTTAAGTGACACAATATAGTTAATAAATAACATTACCCACATGTCTACTTTACATCAGCACAATTTTGGAAACAAAATTTTTTTTTTCTAGGAAGTTACAAGGGTTAAAATTTGACCAGCAATTTCTCATTTTTACAACAAAATTTACAAAACCATTTTTTTTAGGGACCACCTCACATTTGAAGTCATTTTGAGGGGTCTATATGGCAGAAAATACCCAAAAGTGACACCATTCTAAAAACTGCACCCCTCAAGCTGCTCAAAACCACATTCAAGAAGTTTATTAACCCTTCAGGTGTTTCACAGCAGCAGAAGCAACATGGAAGGAAAAAATTAACATTTTACTTTTTAGTCACAAAAATGTTCTTTCAGCAATAATTTTGTTAATTTCCCAAGGGTAAAAAGAGAAAATGGACCTCAAGAGTTGTTGTCCAATTTGTCCTGATTACGCTGATACCCCACATGTGAGGGGGAACCACTTTTTGGGCGCATGGCAGGGCTTAGAAGGAAAGGAGTGCCGTTTGACATTTTCAAGCTAAAATTGGCTGGAATTGAGATCGGACGCCATGTCGCGTTTGGAGAGCCCCTGATGTGCCTAAACAGTGGAAACCCCCCACAAGTGACCCCATTTTGGAAACTAGACCCCCTAAGGAACTTATCTAGTTGTGTCGTGAGCACTTTTATCCCCCAAGTGCTTCACGAAAGTTTATAACGCCCGGGCGTGAAAATAAAAAATCCTATTTTTTCCACAAACATGATGGTTTAGTCCCCAATTTTTTATTTTCTCAAAGGTAAAAGGAGAAATTGGACCCCAAAAGTTGTTGTCCAATTTGTCCTGAGTACGCTGATACCCAATATGTGGGGGGGAACCACTGTTTGGGCGCATGGCAGGGCTCACAAGGAAAGGAGCGCCGTTTGACATTTTCAAGCTAAAATTGGCTGGAATTGAGATCGGACGCCATGTCGCGTTTGGACAGCCCCTGATGTGCCTAAACAGTGGAAACCCCCCACAAGTGACCCCATTTTGGAAACTAGACCCCCTAAGGAACTTGTCTAGTTGTGTGGTGAGCACTTTTATCCCCCAAGTGCTTCACGAAAGTTTATAACGCCCGGGCGTGAAAATAAAAAATCCTATTTTTTCCACAAACATGATGGTTTAGTCCCCAATTTTTTATTTTCTCAAAGGTAAAAGGAGAAATTGGACCCCAAAAGTTGTTGTCCAATTTGTCCTGAGTACGCTGATACCCAATATGTGGGGGGGAACCACTGTTTGGGCGCATGGCAGGGCTCACAAGGAAAGGAGCGCCGTTTGACATTTTCAAGCTAAAATTGGCTGGAATTGAGATCGGACGCCATGTCGCGTTTGGAGAGCCCCTGATGTGCCTAAACAGTGGAAACCCCCCACAAGTGACCCCACTTTGGAAACTAGACCCCCTAAGGAACTTATCTAGTTGTGTCGTGAGCACTTTTATCCCCCAAGTGCTTCACGAAAGTTTATAACGCCCGGGCGTGAAAATAAAAAATCCTATTTTTTCCACAAACATGATGGTTTAGTCCCCAATTTTTTATTTTCTCAAAGGTAAAAGGAGAAATTGGATCCCAAAAGTTGTTGTCCAATTTGTCCTGAGTACGCTGATACCCCATATGTGGGGGGGAACCACTGTTTGGGCGCATGGCAGGGCTCAGAAGGAAAGGAGCGCCGCTTGACATTTTCAAGCTAAAATTGGCTGGAATTGAGATCGGACGCCATGTCGCATTTGGACAGCCCCTGATGTGCCTAAACAGTGGAAAACCCCCACATGTGACCCCATTTTGGAAACTAGACCCCCTAAGGAACTTATCTAGGTGTGTGGTGAGCACTTTTATCCCCCAAGTGCTTCACTAAAGTCTATGATGCCCGGTGTGAAAATAAAAAATTCTATTTTTTCCCCCACAAAAATGATCTTTCAGCCCCCAATTTTTTATTTTCCCAAGGGTAACAGGAGAAATTGGACCCCAAAAGTTGTTGTTGAATTTGTCCTGAGTATGCTGGTACCCCATATGTGGGAGAAAACTACTGTTTGGGCACACTTCGGGGCTCGGAAGGGAAGTAGTGACGTCTTGGAATGCAGACTTTGATGGAATTGTCTGCAGGCATCATGTGCCATTTGGTGAGCCCCTGATGTGCCTAAACAGTAGAAACTCCCCACAAGTGACCCCATTTTGGAAACTTGACCCCCTAAGGAACTTATCTAGGTGTGTCGTGAGAATTTTGAACTTCCAAGTGCTTCACTAAAGTCTATGATGCCCGGTGTGAAAATAAAAAATTCTATTTTTTCCCCCACAAAAATGATCTTTCAGCCCCCAATTTTTTATTTTCCCAAGGGTAACAGGAGAAATTGGACCCCAAAAGTTGTTGTCCAATTTGTTCTGAGTACGCTAGTACCCCATATGTGGGAAAAAACTGTTTGGGCACTTCGGGACTCAGAAGGGAAGCAGTGACGATTTGGAATGCAGACTTTGATGGACTAGTTCTGAGGGCGTCATGTTCCGTTTGCAGAGCCCCTGATGTGCCTAAACAGTAAAAAAAAAACACAAGTGACATCATTTTGGAACCTAGACCCCCAAGGAACTTACTTAGATGTGCCCCCTCTTTGGAACTAATCTACTGGTTCCTGTTAAGTAAATTAGTAGTGCATGGAGGTGTGGTACAATTTGAAGCAGTCCTTCATACACAGGCCAGGTTTGTCGGGGCAGGTGTCGCATTGATAGATGGTGTCCTTGCGTACTCCTCTTTTGTAGCACACTCGGCACCTTTTTTGCGGCTTACTTTTTCTATCAGTTGGCGGGACCACCCCTGGAAAATGCTGACCTGGTATGATACGAGCACCCTCAGTCCCGGAAGTACTGGGGCCCGCTCCTTCCCTCGTGCCAAATATCAGGGCCTTAACCACTACCTCCTGGAACTGAAGGTACGACGTATCAGTGTGTCGTGCACATCGTGACAGCAGGAAAGCGTTGAGCATTGCCATTTGTACGATGTACACGGACAGCTTTTTGTACCACACCTTGGCCTTCCTCAAAGCACTGTACGGTTGGAGGAGTTGATCGGAGAGATCAACGCCCCCCATGTTTTTGTTGTACCCCAGTACACAGTCCGGTTTGCAGACCTGTGTTGAGGTACTCCGTACACTGCTGAGGGCACTGCCATCACCGTGTATGGTGGTCAAGAGAAGGACATCCCTCTTGTCCTTGTACTTGACCACCAGCAGGTGGTCGCTACATTGGGCTTTGCTCTCACCTTTTCTGAGCATCTGCCCAAGTAGCGTCTTCGGGAGGTCTCTCTGAATTTTGCGGACAGTACCGCAGGCTGCGGTACCTCGCGCAGAGAGGGATTTGTAGAGTGGGATGCTGGAATAAAAGTTATCGGTGTAGAGGTGATAACCTTTATCCAGCAGTGGGTGCACCAAATCCCACACAATTTTCCCACTCACTCCCAGGATGGAAGGACAATCAGGCGGTTCAATCCTGCTGTCCTTCCCTTCGTACACTCTAAAGCTGTAGGTGTACCCTGAGGTACTCTCACACAGCTTGTAGAGTTTGATTCCGTACCTGGCCCTTTTGCTGGGCAGGTATTGACGGAATCTGAGCCGCCCCTTAAAATGAACCAAGGACTCATCCACACAGATGTCCCTTTTGGGCACGTACACTTCAGCAAACTTTTTGCTGAAGTGTTCGATGACCGGCCGAACTTTGTACAGACGGTCAAAATTGGGGTAATCTCGTGCGGGACACCGTGCATTATCGTTGTAATGCAAAAACTTATGGATGGCCTCAAAACGCGTCCAAACCATGACCATTCGGAACACTGGAGTGTTATATAAAATATCTACACTCCAATATTGCCGAATTTCTGGCTTCTTCACGATCCCCATATGGAGGACCAGGCCCCAAAACAGCATCATTTCAACTGCGTCCACAGGAGACCAGTTAGAAAATGATGAACGGGGGTTTTGCTCCAAAAATTGCCGAGCATACAAATTAGTTTGCTCCACCATGAGGTTAACGAAAGCCTCAGAGAAAAAGACTTTGAAAAAGTCTATTTCTGTGAGGCCGGTGGTGTCAAACTTGATTCCTGATTCTGCCACAAAATCAGGAATCAGTGGCTCGTAATTTTCGGGGGGCGAGGTCCATATGGGGTCCGAAGAGGGTCGCGCTGGTTCATTTTCAGGAGTGGGCGCTGCCTGATCTTCTCTCCTGGGGCGTCTGCGTGGCGGTTCCGCAGGACCCAAGGAGGAAGATGAGGAGGAGGAAGAGGATGAAGAATCTGAAGAGTAAAGGAATGTGGGATCCTCTCCCTCGCTATCAGTGTTGGAGGCAAGGAAAGCATATGCCTCCTCCAATGAATAGCGCTGCTGGGACGAACGGGACATTTTTTGTGTGATTATGGTGCTTGGGTGTAATATTTATTGATAACTGTGTACGTGTGGGGGGGGATAGTGTTTGGTGCAAACTATTCTGAAAGGAAAAAGCTAAAGGGAAAAAAAATACCTGTAAAAGGAAAAGTCTAAAACAGCAGGCCTTAGCTCTGATAAGTGAACTGCGTCACTTATCAAAGTTCGGCGGCTGCTGGGTGTGTGAACGGGGATGTGTAAAAAAATAAAAAAAATGAAAGGCACGGGTTCAGATGCAGCGGCGGGGTGCGTGGATGGGGATGTGGGAAAAAAAAAAAAGAAATGAAAGGCACGGGTTCAGACGCAGCGGCGGAGTGCGTGGACGGGGATGTGGGAAAAAAAAAAAGAAATGAAAGGCACGGGTTCAGACACAGCGGCAGAGTGCGTGGACAGGGATGTGGGAAAAAAAAAAAGAAATGAAAGGCACGGGTTCAGACGCAGCGGCGGGGTGCGTGGACGGGGATGTGGGAAAAAAAAAAAAGAAATGAAAGGCACGGGTTCAGACGCAGCGGCGGGGTGCGTGGACGGGGATGTGGGAAAAAAAAGAAAAGAAATGAAAGGCACGGGTTCAGACGCAGCGGCGGGGTGCGTGGACGGGGATGTGGGAAAAAAAAAAAAGAAATGAAAGGCAAGGGTTCAGACGCAGCGGCGGGGTGCGTGGACAGGGATGTGGGAAAAAAAAAAAGAAATGAAAGGCACGGGTTCAGACGCAGCGGCGGAGTGCGTGGACGGGGATGTGGGAAAAAAAAAAAAGAAATGAAAGGCACGGGTTCAGACGCAGCAGCGGGGTGCGTGGACGGGGATGTGGGAAAAAAAAAAAAGAAATGAAAGGCACGGGTTCAGACGCAGCGGCGGGGTGCGTGGACGGGGATGTGGGAAAAAAAAAAGAAATGAAAGGCACGGGTTCAGACGCAGCGGCGGGGTGCGTGGATGGGGATGTGGGAAAAAAAAAAAAGAAATGAAAGGCACGGGTTCAGACGCAGCGGCGGGGTGCGTGGATGGGGATGTGGGAAAAAAAAAAAAAAAGAAATGAAAGGCACGGGTTCAGACGCAGCGGCGGGGTGTGTGGACGGGGATGTGGGAAAGAAAAGCGAGCACGAGTGTTGATCGGTGAACTGCGTCACCAATCAACGCTCGGCGGCTGCTAAATTTGGGCACGGACGGACGCGGCGCAAAGTGGGGGTGGAGGGGGAAGGGGAAGGGGGGGAGGGGTAAGGGGGGGGTGAAGTAAGATCGGGCCGGGATCGGGGATGAACACTTACGGTTGTAGTCTCTCTTCTTTCTTCTGTCTTCTTTCTTTAGCAAGAATTGTGGTGTCACAGGCTACTGTGGCACCACAAGTCTCAGCACAGGAGGGGATCTGTCAGCGTGACCGCTCTTCAGGAATCCTCACCAAGTGTGAGGATTCCTGAAGAGCAGTCAGACAGGTCAGGGACAGGTGAGACAGGTCACAGAGCGGTCACACCGCTGCTGTGACCTGTCATTGGTGGGATGGAATGATCACATCGATCCCACCAATCAGAGGTGGCCCTGGTGACGCCGGTGTCGCTAGGCACCAGCCTATGATCGGAGCTCACAGCTCCGATCATAGGCAGGTCACCGGCAGGTCACCAGCAAGTGACCGGCAGGTGACCGGCAGGTCACCGGCAGGTCACCATCAGGGCACAGCGCGGGCACACCGCTGCTGTGCCCTGATTGGCAGAGCTGCAGGAGGTGGTGGGGGAGGTGGCAGGCAGATGAGGCTGGATTTCCAAGCAGGGCACAGCGCTGTAACACCGCCGCTGTGCCCTGCGATCGGCGCGATCGACGGCGATTGATGTAATCGTCGATCGCGCCGATCCGGCGGGACTGTTCCTGATTGGCGCGATCGACGATCACATCGATCGCGCCAATCACAGCTGCAGGATCCGGAGCCTTCCTCAGCTGCCCTGCGGCTCCGGATCAGGCACTTTCAGGCAGGGCACAGCGCGGTAACACCGCCGCTATGCCCTGCGATTGGCGCGATCGATGTGATCGTCGATCGCGCCAATCCGGGGGTTTTGGCCGGTGCCTGGGTTGCCAGGCACCGGCCCCAGGATCGAGTACATCGGTACTCGATCCTAGCCTGGAACCTCACTGTTTCAGCCAAGCTGATTGGCTGAAACAATGAGAAAGGCTGTGATTGGCTGTTCAGAATTGAACAGCCAATCACAGCGATCGGGAGGCGGGGGAGGGGACGCCATACCCCAGGATGCCGAGGCCATCTTCCCTGAGGTAAGATGGCGTCGGAATTTTAATGTGATCACCGCGACTTAAGTCGCAGTGTCGCATTAAAGGGCATGACGTACTATCCCGTCCCTGGTCATGGGGGCCCACCCCACCTGGACGGGATAGTACGTCTGATGTCAGAAAGGGGTTAAACTAGATGGTGGCCCGATTCTATCGGGTATTCTAGAATATGTAGGTAGTATATAGCACAGGCTACGTGCTACATTGCACAGTGAAGTAGTATATAACACAACCGACGTAGTATATAACATAGCTACGTAGTATATAACAGAGCTACGTAGTATGTAACACAGCGTACGTAGTATATAGCAGAGCTATGTAGTATATAACACAGCCACGTAGTATATAACATAGCCACGTAGTGTATTGTACAGGTATCTAGTATATTGGTCAGCCACGTAGTATATAACAGAGCCACGTAGTATATAGCAGAGCCACATATTATATAACAGCCACATGGTATATTGTAGAGCCACGTAGTATATTGCACAGGCACGTAGTATATAACACAGTCACGTAGTGTATTGCACAGCTACGTAGTGTATTGCACAGCTGTGTAGTATATTGGTCAGCGACGTAGTATATAGCAGAGCCACGTAGTATATTGTAGAGGCACGTAGTATATTGCATAGCTACATAGTATATTGTACAGCCACGTAGTATATTGGACAGTCATGTTGTATATTGCACAGTCACGTTGTCCCTGCAGGGACGCCAGCACACCGGATCCGCAGCACAAACTGGGATTTTTTCCCCTTCCCTGACTTACTTTTTCTCTGCATTTACGCCAAACTTTTTTTCCTGGAGCCTGCCTCATGCTACTATCTGTCCCGCAATTTCGGGGTACCTTCCACTTTTTTCTTTCTACAACAAGTGAGGTTTGACAAAGGCCCACAACAGGGCCGAAACGTTACCTCAGTACCTTTATACGATTGTGGTGACCCCAGCTTTGCAATATCACTGTGGTGAACATAATAAATTACTTCTCTGCATATGATAAAAACAAAAACTCGAGTGCGGCTGTTTTTTACTTATTTGACATGACCGTGATGTCACGGCAGGTCCTTCTCGCATAGCATCCTTGGCACCGGAACCTGCCGCTTGCACTGCCGAGGACAGCGCGACGTCGGAGGGTGAGAATAACCTTTTTTTTTTAAATTATTATTATTTGTAACATTAGATCTTTTTACTATTGATGCTGCATACGCAGCATTAATAGTAAAAAGTTGGGGACACACAGGGTTAATAGCAGCGGTAACGGAGTGCGGTCCGTTACCGCTGGCATTAACCCTGTATGAGCGGTGACTGGAGGGGAGTATGCGGGCGCCGGGCACTGACTGCAGGGGAGTAGGGAGGGACTAATCGGACTGTGGCCATCGCTGATTGGTCGCGGCAGCCATGACAGGCAGCTGGCTAGACCAATCAGCGACGCGGGATTTCCGTTACGGAAGTTGCAGACAGACAGACAGACGGAAGTACCCCTTAGACAATTACATATATACAGTAGATAAAGGATATTTGTTGATCCTTAGAGAAAGTGTGTTATATATTCCATGCAATTTCATCACACAGAAAGTTCTGGTAATTAAAAGTATGATAAAGTAAAGATATGTAATTCACAGGTTAAGGAACATCATGTGATCACAAGACCTAAAGGAGGAGAAATATACCATGAATTTCCAGATAGAAAGCACAACTTTGTAAGGTAATATAAACTGAATTATTGCTATATGGGAATTAGTGTCAGAATGGAGTTAAAAAAAAACTTTAAAGAAGCTCTCTCATTAAAGTTTTTTATCCTCTCAATATATTGCAGTCATCATATTATACAGCACTGTGTACTTACAATTGCTCATTTTGCCTTTCTACCCGGTTAATTCTTCTCTTTTCTCTGCTCTATGTAGAAAAAGGAAGTCTCTTTTCCCTGGAAAAATCATTCCTCTCTTCAATTCCTGACCCAGCTGCCAGGGGTGTTTGCAGTGACTTATTACTCATACAGGGAAAATAGACCTCCTGTTTCTACATAGAGCGTAGAAGGATTCAGATAATCAGTTTTTAACCACATGATGTCATAGACCCAATGGAAAACAGAACAATTATCTGGGTAGAAGGGCAAAATGAGCAATTGTATGTTCACAGTACTGTATAATATGATGATTGCAATATTATGAGGATAAAAACGTTGATCGGAGTGCTTATTTAACCCCTTCACCGGGCCATATTTTTTGCGTTTTCATTTTCCTGGTTTTGGCTTACAAATACTGATGTAAAATATTGACCAAATACTGAATGTGTGAACATAGCCTTAGGGTTCAATAAAAAATTGCAATTCGAATGTCTTTTTATGATAATGGTATTGTTTGAGTGGCATTCGTGTCTCAGCCTGCCGTACACGTTCTGACTATGTCCATGTACTGTGCCGTCATTCTCCATTACTGCACCGGACTCATTAAGATAATTTATTAAATAAATATACCTTATAATTCCATGGTGTATTAACTACTGTAAGCTGATAGCACTGTAATTAATATGCATAAATGAGAGCAGCATGAGATATATTTTGAATTAACAGGTTGCATTTTGATCCATTGCTTTATTATTTGCTGCATAGGCCTCTTGCTTTAGAAAAGGTCCTGCCCCAAAATATTGCAAGTGTGTTTCCATGACCAGCTCTGCTCTCAAAGTGACACCGTTAGCATTATCTGTGCCTGTAACATTAATATTTTAATCAAGATGGAATATACTCTTCTTCCCACTGCTTGTGAGATCAAGAAAGAGATTTCATTTTTTCGATAGCACCTTGTGAATGTATGTCCACTAAGCTCATTTATATTGAAGATTTGTTAGAAGCTTTATACTGTCAAATTTTGGCATTTCATGACAGATTGAAGCATTTTAATCCCTATCGGATAATTTATTAAGCACAAACACTTTAAAGGGAATCTGTCAGCAGGTTTTTTTTTTTTGCTATGTAATGTCAGAGTAGTACTGTATAATGTAGTGGCTGAGACACTGATTTCAGTAATGTGTCACTTATTAGGTTATGTGCTATTGTTTTAATACAATGAGTGTTTTATCATCAGCAGATTACCACTACAGGACTGGGTGTCTCTTGCATCCTGGTCCAACCCTGCCCCCAACACTGATTAGAAGCTTTTTATTAATATACTGTACAATGTACAAAGAAATCTGCCAATCAGTGGTGTAGGCACAATCCTGGTATCAAGGTCTCCTCTACATCAGGCTGCTCCCAGATGAAGTAGCAAAAACCTGCTGACAGATTTCCTATAAATGTATAATTAGCAATTTGAAATGCACGTGTTGTATGTTATAAATGGAGTGAATATAAGCAATTTTGAAAAAAAAGAAAGAGTCTGAATTCTTATATTATTGGATGCACCTCTTTGTTGACTGATATTCCATTTTACCTCTCTTTTTAGGTGACTTCTCAGAATTAGCTATCATGTGTACGTGCAGGAGGAATAGCAATATTTCTGACAATTATATGAAGTGCATTTTTTTTATATCAGATCTCCCCTTAGCAGTCTCTATTCCTAATTATGAGTTGCCTTTAAGCTGGTGGGTGGAGACCAGCTGCTATGATGCCTCCCATGCAGAGCACATTGATACATGGAATTCCTACTTTCCTGTCCTGTGCCTCACCCATACATAATGGATCTTTAATGTGGAAAGAGATTGCATTGTTTTCTCTTTACTTTAACCTTTTCTGTCACCATAATATATCTGTACGCCATGGTATGAGGGTGGGTGTATGGAGCAGGCTCAGGTGGTGAACCTGCTCCATACAGAGCAGATGCTGGCTGTGTTTTACAACCGGTATCTAGCTTTAAAAGCAGTACTTGAAGCTAACCCATTTAACCTGTATGCTGTAAAAAAAAAAATATCCTACCTCTTCAGGGCAACTGTTATGAAAGGCAATTCAGTATCACAATGGACATGGAGGTCAGAGCACATACAGTGATCTGACAATAACCCAAAGTAATAGAACGAGCTCTGAGACGTGGGAACTCTGCAGACCACAATCCCTGATCCTCTCCAAACACAACTAGAGGCAGCCGTGGATTGCGCCTAACGCTACCTATGCAACTCGGCACAGCCTGAGAAACTAACTAGCCTGAAGATAGAAAAAATAAGCCTACCTTGCCTCAGAGAAATACCCCAAAGGAAAAGGCAGCCCCCCACATATAATGACTGTGAGTAAGATGAAAAGACAAACGTAGGGATGAAATAGATTCAGCAAAGTGAGGCCCGATATTCTAGACAGAACGAGGATAGGAAAGATAACTTTGCGGTCTACACAAAACCCTAAAGAAAACCACGCAAAGGGGCAAAAAGACCCTCTGTACCGAACTAACGGCACGGAGGTACACCCTTTGCGTCCCAGAGCTTCCAGCAAAACAAATAGACAAGCTGGACAGAAAAAATAGCAACAAATAGCAAAGAAGCACTTAGCTATGCAGAGCAGCAGGCCACAGGAATGATCCAGAGAAACACAAGTCCAACACTGGAACATTGACAGGAAGCATGAATCAAAGCATTAGGTGGGGTTAAGTAGAGAAGCACCTAACGACCTTACCAGATCACCTGAGGGAGGAAACTCAGAAGCAGCAGTACCAGTTTCCTCCACAAACGGAAGCTCCCAGAGAGAATCAGCCGAAGTACCATTTGTGACCACAGGAGGGAGCTCTGCCACAGAATTCACAACAGGCAACCATACATTTTTTAATTGGATTCAGGTCTGGGTTTTGGCTAGGCCATTCCCAAACTTTTACAGGTTCCCTTTAAGCCCCATGTGTCATTACTCCATCCCTCAATTGTATAACTGGGAAGCTGCTGTACTTCTCATTTAGGGTTTAGCTCCAATCCCTTAAGCAGGGTATCAGCTGTATGTTGTACGTACAATTAACACCAACTGCTGATGGTGCAGATTCTGAAGCTTCTGAAATCAGATTCTTAAAGCGCAATCATTAACAATCCCAAAAAGGGAAGAAAAGGAAACATTTAAGGAAACCAGGATGGATGAAAAAAGAACTTGAACATATCCTAAAAAGGAAGAAAGAAATGATTATCAAAAGGAAAGAGGGAGGCATAATTAAAGAAGAATATAATGCTGTCTACATAACCTGCAGGGCATGCATCAGATTATCTAAAGCTGATAATGAATTAAGAGACATCAAAAGCAATAAGAAAGGATGTGGGGGTATGTCAAAGAAAAGCCAAAGATGCTATAGGATTTTTACAGGATGAAAACGGTGAAGTGGTAAAAAATGATGTTGAGAAGACCAAACTTTTAAATTCCTATTTTGCATCTGTTTTCTCTCAGAAAGTATATGTAACTATCAACTGATCTTCACTGTACTATTAAAGGAATAGAAGACTCCACACTATCTATAAACAGAGAGATAGTGAGAGAATAATAAGCTAAAATAAATGAATTCAAGTTTCCAGGTCCAGGTGAATTACATCCTAGAGTACTGAAGGAGATAGCAGAGGAAATTATTGAATCACTCTCCATAGTCTTTGAAAATTCTTTTAGAACAGGAGAAGTCCCAGAAGGCTAGAGAAGAGCAAATGATCACCCTGTCTTCAAAAAGGAGAAGAAAGTGGGCCCAGGAAACTATAGGTCTATGAACCTTACTTCTATACCAGGAAAGATCTTTAAACAAATTATTAAGCAGCATGTATGCAAGTACCTAGATAAGAATGAAGTGATTAACCAGAGCCAGCACAGCTTTATAATTAATAAGTCATGCCAGACTAACTTACTTTCCTTCTCTGAAAGAATCACTGACTGGGTGGATCAGGGAAATGTGGTAGATATAGTATATCTTAACTTCAGCAAAGCATTTGACAAAGTATCTCATACTATCCTTATTGAAAAAATGACCAAATATGGGATTGACAAGGCAATTGTTAGGTGCATTCATAACTGGATTAACTCCTTCCCGACCTATGACGCATACGCTGCATCAAGAAAGTCGGTGCCAATCCGACCTGTGACGCAGTGTATGAGTCATGAAGGGATCCCGTCCCTGCAGATTGGGTGAAAGGGTTAACTCCAATTTCACCCGATCTGCAGGGACAGGGGAAGTGGTACTCCCCAGGGGGGGTGGCTTCACCCCCCCTACCCGTGGCTACAATAGCTATGATTGGCTCTTGAAAGAGCGATATGTAATACAGTTATATGAATAAGTTTGGGCACCCCTATTAATCTTAAGCTTAATGTTTTATAAAAAATTGTTTTTTTTGAAACAGCTATTTCAGTTTCATATATCTAATAACTGTTGGACACAGTAATGTTTCTGCCTTGATATGAGGTTTATTGTACTAACAGAAAATGTGCAACCTGCATACAAACAAAATTTGACAGGTGCATAAGTATGGGCACCCTTATCATTTTCTTGTTTTAAATACTCCTACCTACTTTTTACTGACTTACTAAAGCACTTTTTTTAATTTTCTAACCTCATTGAGCTTTGAACTTCATAGCCAGGTGTATGCAATCATGAGAAAAGCTACTTAAAGTGGCAACTTGCAAGTTGTTCTCCTGTTTGAATCTCCTCTGAAGAGTGGCATCATGGGCTCCTCAAAACAACTGTCTAATGATCTGAAAACAAAGACTATTCAACATAGTTGTTCAGGGGAAGGATACAAAAAGCTGTCTCAGAGATTTAACCTCTCAATTTCCACTGTGAGGAACATAGTAAGGAAATGGAAGAACACAGGTACAGTTCTTGTTAAGGCCAGAAGTGGCAGGCCAAGAAAAACAGCAGAAATGCAGAGAAGAAGAATGGTGATATCAGTCAAGGATAATCCTCAGACCACCTCCAGAGAGCTGCAGCATCAACTTGCTGCAGATGGTGTCACTGTGCATCGGTCATCTATACAACGCACTTTGCACAAGGAGAAGCTGTATGGGAGAGTGATGCGAAAGAAGCCGTTTCTGCAAGCACGCCACAAACAGAGTCGGCTGAGGTATGCAAAAGCAAATTTGGAGAAGCCAATTTCTTTTTGGAAGAAGGTCTTGTGGACTGAAGAAACCAAGATTGAGTTGTTTGGTCATACAAAAAGGCGTTATGCATGGTGGCCAAAAAACACAGCATTCCAAGAAAAACACTTGCTACCCACAGTAAAATTTGGTGGAGGTTCCATCATGCTTTGGGGCTGTGTGGCCAATGCCAGCACCGGGAATCTTGTTAAAGTTGAGGGACGCCTGGATTCCTCTCAGTATCAGCAGATTCTTGACAATAATGTTCATGAATCAGTGTCAAAGTTGAAGTTACGCAGGGGATGGATCTTTCAGCAAGACAATGATCCAAAACACTGCTCCAAATCTACTCAGGCATTCATGCAGAGGAACAATTACACTGTTCTGGGATGGCAATCCCAGTCCCCAGACCTGAATAACATCTGTTAGATCATTTGAAGAGGGCTGTCCATGCTCGGCGAACATCAAACTTAACTGAACTGGAATTGTTTTGTAAAGAGGAATGGTGAAAAATACCTTCATCCAGGATCCATGAACTCATTAAAAGCTACAGGAAGCGACTAGAGGCTGTTATTTTTGCAAAAGGAGGATCTACTAAATATTAATGTCACTTTTCTGGTGGGGTGCCCATACTTATGCACCTGTCAAATTTTGTTTGAATGCAGATTGCACATTTTCTGTTAGTACAATAAACCTCATTTCAAGGCAGAAACATTACTGTGTCCAACAGTTATTAGATATATGAAACTGAAATAGCTGTTGCAAAAAAAACAATTTTTATAAAACATTAAGCTTAAAATTAATAGGGGTGCCCAAACTTTTTCATATAACTATTTCACCTATGAAAACTGGTGAAATATTACAATCCAGCCATGGCCGATGCTGCAATAACATCGGCCATGGCTGGAAACCCTGATCTGCACCCCCCCCCACCGCCACGATCTCCTCCTCAGTCCTCCATTCTGTGCTCCGCTTCCCTCCATCGTCCTGTCCACTCCCCCATCCTCCTGTCCGTTCCCTCATGTTCAGATCCCATCCCCCCATGCTCCAAACTCCCCCCTCATACTTACCGAGCCTCCCGGTGTCCGTCCGTCTTCTCCATGGGCGCCGCCATCGTCCAAAATGGCGGGCGCATGGGTATTGCGCCTGCTGAATTGCCGGACGGCAGATTTGTTCCAGGTACATTTTGATCACTGTGATAAAACCTATCACAGTGATCAAAACAAAACAAAAAAAATAGTAAATGAACCCCCCCTTTATCACCCCCATAGGTAGGGACAATAATAAAATAAAGAAAATATTTTTTTTTCCACTAGGGTTAGGGTTAGAACTAGGGTTAGGGTTAGAACTAGGATTAGGGTTAGAACTAGGGTTAGGGCTAGGGTTAGGGTTAGAACAAGGGTTAGGGATAGAATTACGCTATGTGAACACGGTGCGGATTTGGCTGCGGATCCGCAGCAGATTGGCCGCTGCGGATTCGTAGCATTGTTCCATCAGGTTTACAGTACCATGTAAACCTATGGAAAACCAAATCCGCTGTGCCCATGGTGCAGAAAATACCGCGCGGAAATGCTGCGCTGTATTTTCTGCAGCATGTCAATTCTTTGTGCGGATTCCGCAGCGTTTTACACCTGTTCCTCAGTAGGAATCCGCAGGTGAAATCCGCACAAAAAACACTGGAAATCCGCGGTAAATCCGCAGGTAAAATGCAGTGCATTTTACCTGCGGATTTTTTAAAAAATGGTGCGGAAAAATCTCACACAAATCCTTAGGGTTAGGGTTGGAATTAGAGTTAGGGCTAGGGTTGGAAATAGGGTTAAGATTAGGCTTGTGGTTAGGGTTATGGTTAGGGTTAGGGGTGTGTTGGGGTTAAAGTTGTGGTTAGGGTTGGGATTAGGGTTGGGGTTGAGATTAAGGTTAGGATTAGGGTTGGGATTAGGGTTACGGGTGTGTTGGGGTTAGGGTTGTGGTTATGTGTGTGTTGGGGTTAGGGTTGGAGTTAGAATTGAGGGGTTTCTACTGTTTAGGCACATCAGGGGTCTCCAAACCCAACATGGTGCCACTATTGATTCCAGCCAATCATGCGTTCAAAAATTCAAATGGTGCTCCCTCCCTTCCGAGCCCTGACGTGCGCCCAAATAGTGGTTTTACCCCATTGGTTTACCCCAAATATGGGGTACCAGCATACTTAGGATAAACTGGGCAACAACTATTGGGGTCCAATTTCTCCTTGTACCCTTGCGAAAATAAAAAATTGCTTGCTAAAACATCATTTTTGAGGAAAGATAAATAATTTTTTATATTTACATCTCTGCGTTGTAAACTTCTGTGAAGCACTTGGGGGTTCAATGTGCTCACCACATATCTAGATAAGCTTCGTGGGGGGGTCTAGTTTCCAAAATGGGGTCACTTGTGGGGGATTTCTACTGTTTAGGCACATCAGGGGCTCTGCAAGCGTAACATGATGTCCGCAGACCTTTCCATGAAAGTCTGCATTCCAAAACATCACTACTTCCCTTCTGAGCCCCGACGTGTGCCCAAACAGTGGTTCCCACCACATATGGGGTATCAGAGTACTCGGGACAAACTAGATAACAACTTTTGTCGTCCAATTTCTCCTGTTACTCTTGTGAAAATAAAAAATTGCAGGCTAAAAAATAATTTGAGGAAAGAATAATGATTTTTTATTTTCACTGCTCTGCGTTATAAACTTCTGTGAAGCATTTAGGGGTTTAAAGTGGTCACCCCAAATCTAGATTAGTTTCATGGGAGGACTAGTTTCTAAAATGGGGTCACATGTGGGGGAGCTCCAATGTTTAGGCACACAGGGGCTCTCCAAACGCGACATGGTGTCCGCTAACGATTGGAGCAAATTTTTCATTCAAAAAGTCAAATGGTGCTCCTTCCCTTCCGAGCCATGCCGTGTGCCCAAACAGTGGTTTACCCCCACATCTGAGGTATCAGTGTACTCAGGAGAAATTGCCCAATACATTTTAGGATCCATTTTATCCTGCTGCCCATGTGGAAATGAACAAATTAAGGCTAAAATAATTTTTTTTTTAAAAAAAAGGTACTTTTTCATATTTACGGATCAATTTGTTAAGTACCTGGGGGTTCAAAGTGCTCACTATGCATCTAGATAAGCTCCTTGGGGGGTCTAGTTTCTAAAATGGGGTCACTTGTGGGGGAGCTCCAATGTTTAGGCACACAGGGGCTCTCCAAATGCAACATGGTGTCCAATAACGATTGGAGCTAATTTTTCATTCAAAAGTCAAATGGCGCTCCTTCCCTTCTGAGCCTTGCCGTGTGCACAAACAGTGGTTTGTGACCACATATGAGGTATGAGTGTACTTAGGAGAAATTGTCCAACACATTTTAGGATCCATTTTATCCTGTTGCCCATGTGAAAATGAAAAAATTGAGGCTAAAATAAATGTTTTGAGAAAAAAAAATACTTTTTCATTTTTACGGATCAATTTGTGAAGCATTTGGGGGTTCAAAGTGCTCACTATATGTCTAGATATCTCCTTGGGGGGTCTAGTTTCCAAAATGGGGTCACATGTGGGGGAGCTCCAATGTTTAGGCACACAGGGGCTCTCCAAATGCGACATGGTGTCCGCTAAAGATTGGAGCCAATTTTTCATTGAAAAAGTCAAATGGCGCTCCTTCCCTTCCGAGCTCTGTCGTGCGCCAAAACAGTGGTTCCCCCCACATATGGGGTATCGGCGTACTTAGGACAAATTGTACAATAACTTTTAGGGTCCAGTTTCTGTTTTTACCCTTGGGAAAGTAAAAAAAATGTTGCTAAAAGATCATTTTTGGACTAAAAAGTTAAATGTTCATTTTTTCCTTCCATGTTGCTTCTGCTGCTGTGAAGAACCTGAAGGGTTAATAAACTTTTTGAATGTGGTTTTTAGCACCTTGAGGGGTGCAGTTTTTAGAATGGTGTCTCTTTTGGGTATTTTCATCCATATAGACCCCTCAAACTGACTTCAAATGTGAGGTGGTACCTAAAAAAAATTGTTTTGTAAATTTAGTTGTAAAAATGAGAAATCACTGGTCAAATTTTAACCCTTATAACTTCCAAGCAAAAAAAAAAATTTGTTTCCAAAATTGTGCTGATGTAAAGTAGACGTGTGGGTAATGTTATTTATTAACTATTTTGTGTCACATAACTCTCTCGTTTACCAGAATAAAAATTCAAAATTTGAAAATTGCGAAATTTTCTAAATTTTCGCCAAATTTCCATTTTTTTCACAAATAAACGCAAAAATTATTGACCTAAATTTACCACTAACATGAAGCCCAATATGTCATGAAAAAACAATCTCAGAACCGCTAGGATCAGTTGAAGCGTTCCTGAGTTATTACCTCATAAAGGGACACTGGTCAGAATTGCAAAAAACGGCCAGGTCATTAAGGTCAAAATAGGCTGGGTCATGAAGGGGTTAATGATCGGACCCAAAGAGCTGGCATAAATGGCTGAACAACCTGTTGGAAGATTGTCTCAAGTGGGGTACCACAGGGCTCTGTACTGGGCACTGTGCTGTTCAACATCTTTATCAATGATTCAGGTGAAGGAATTGAGGGTAAACTGATTAAATTTGCTGATGACACAAAGCTAGGAGGCATATCTAATACTAAAGATGAGAGATATAAACAAACTGCAACTGTGGGCACCAACTAACAGAATATCTTTTAACAGGAAATCCTACGTCTGGGGAAAAAAGCATATACAGAATGGGAAGAATAGGGCTAAGCAACAGCACGTGTCAAAAAAGGTACCGTCACATTAAGCGACGCTGCAGCGATATAGACAACGATGCCTATCGCTGCAGCGTCATTGTTTCGTCGTTGTGTGGTCGCTGGAGAGCTGTCACACAGACAGCTCTCCAGTGACCAACGATGCCGAAGTCCCCTGGTAACCAGGGTAAACATCGGGTTACTAAGCGCAGGGCCGCGCTTAGTAACCCGATGTTCACCCTGGTTACCATTGTAAATGTAAAAAAAACAAACACTACATACTTACATTCCGGTGTCTGTCGCGTCCCTTGCCGTCACCTTCCCTGCACTGTGTAAGCGCCAGCCGTAAAGCAGAGTGGTGACGTCACCGCTGTGGTCTGCTTTACGGCCGGCCGGCGCTGACACAGTGCAGGAAGCTGACGGCGAGGGGACGCGATGGACACCGGAATGTAAGTATGTAGTGGTTTTTTTTTTTACATTTACAATGGTAACCAGGGTAAACATCAGGTTACTAAGCTCGGCCCTGCGCTTAGTAACCCGATGTTTACCCTGGTTACAAGTGAAGACATCGCTGAATCGGCATCACACACGCCGATTCAGCGATGTCAGTGGGTGAACCAGCGACGAAATAAAGTTCTGGCCTTCTAGCCCCGACCAACGACATCACAGCAGGATCCTGATCGCTGCTGCATGTCAAACACAACGATATCTCTATCCAGGACGCTGCAACGTCACGGATCGCTATCGTTATCGTTCTAAAGTCGCTCAGTGTGAAGGTACCTAAAGACTTGGATATACTAATAGATCACAGACAGAACATGAGTCAACTGTGCGATACAGTAGCAAAAAAGACAAACACAGTTCTGGGGTGCATTAACAGAAGCATACAGTCTAGATGATTTGAAGTAATTATCCCCCTCCACTCCTCTTTGGTCAGACCTCATCTGGAATACTGTGTCCAGTTGTGGACGTCACATTTTAAAAAAAGACATGAACACACTGGAGCAAGTTTAGAGAAGAGCAACCAGAATGGTGATCGGTCTGTAAACCATGTCCTATGAGGAAGGGTTAGAGGATTTAAGAATGTTTAGCTTGCAAAAGAGAAGATTGAGAGGAGACTTAATAGCTGTGTGCAAATATCTGTAACACTGTAGAGGGATCAGCTTTATTCTCATTTGCACAAAGAAAGACTAGAAGTAATGGAATGAAACTGAATGGAAGGAGACAAAGATTAGATGGAATGGATGGAATAGGCTGCCTCAAGAGGTGGAAGTCTTCAAACAGAGGCTGGACTGATATCTGTCTGTGATTATTTAGTGAATCCTTCCTTGAGAAAGGGGTTGGACCAGATGACCTAGGAGGTTCCTTCCAACTCTACCATTACATGATTTTGTAAACCTGTACCATCCCCATACTGCACATATATATTTTCTTGCATGTAGGTCAAGAAAGGGTGAATACTTGAATGCAGCGTGGTGCCAAATGTCAATCAGGTGTATACTTTGTATAAATAAAATATATGTCGAAAGCAAATATATACAGTGGTTCTTGAAAGTTTGTGAACATTTCATAATTTAAAATGTTCTGGATAAATGTGACCTAAAACGACATCAGATTTTCACACAAGTTATAAAAATAGATAAAGAAAAACCAATGAAACAAATATGTCCAAAATATTAGGCTTTGACGTTAATTATTGGAAAAATTAGCCAATATCACATCTGTGAGTGACAAAACTATGTGAACCTTTAGGATTAGCAGATAATTTGAAGTTTAGATTAGCTGGTGTTTTAAATCAATCGGGTGTCAATTAGGTGTTAGTGGGTGAGCCTGTTTTATTTAAAAAGCTTGTCCACCACTAGGACAACCTCTTCTCAATCTGAATACGTACCCCATTAAAATAAAAGCACTTATAAACCTCCCATGCCTTTCCAGGAGTGTGGGCAATCGCTGTCCCGGGGCTCACGTGAGGTTGTTACAGCACATAAGCACTGCACCCAATCAGTACTGGCTTCACTGTCCCCACCTTTGTATGTATCGATCATCATCAAGCAGTCAGGGCTGCTGTGGCTTTCTGACTTCATCTTGATGTTCGATTTGTCTGAACCGTGGACAGTGACTCCAAGGGTGATTGGGTATAGGGCTCACGTGACATAACAACCTCACATGAACCCTGGGAACGCGAGTGCCGACACGACTGGAATGGTGCCGACACCCCAGGGGTGAATATAATTGTTTTTGTTTTAATGGGGGCAAACATTCAGATTGAGAAGAGGTTGTTCTATTAGTGGACAACCCCTTCAAAGAACTGGATTCTATTTAAGTCTGATTTTTGCAACACATGTTTGTATAAGTGTATGACGGCACAAACAAGTGAGACTTCTTAGGATTTCAGAAGAAGAGTTGCTGCTTATCAATCTAGAAAAGGTTAGAAAACTATCTTTAAAGAGTTTGGACACCACCAGTCCATAGTCAAACAGATTGTGTACAAATGGAGAAACTTCAAAGCCACTATTACCCACCCAGGAATGATCAACCAACAAAGATCACTCCAAGGGCAAGGTGTGTAATAGTCTCTGAGGTCACTAAGGAACCTAAAGGTACTTCTAAGGCTGGGTTCACATTGCGTTAAACCTGTCCATTAGACGGACTACGTTACATTGAATCCAATATCGGGCACATCGCTAGCGCATGCCCACAATGGGCGTGCGCTAGTGATGTGCCGTCATTGAGTGACAGACCCCGAGACACGGGCTGCAGTGTTTCCAGGTCTGTCACCGCTAGCACAGATAGAGCTATCAGATTCTCTATCTGCACTAGCGCGCTGCCATACCGGCACTTGCATTAATAGCAGCCCGTTAATGTATGTGTTGAATGGGCTGCTGTTAACGCAATGTGAACCTGGCCTAAGTAACTAAAGTCCTCTCTCACATTAGCAAATGTTAAAGTTTATGAGCCCTACATCTAGAGGACACTAAACAACAATTGTGTGCATGGCAAGAACATTGTTGCCCGTCTACAGTTTGCTAAATATCACATTGCCAAGCCAGAAAGATTTTGGAAAGAGTGTTTTTGACCAGAGGAAACCAAAATAGAGCTTCGGTGTTTAAATCAGAAGCATTATGTTTGGAGAAAGAAAAGCCCAGTGTTACAGCATAAAAAACATCATATAATCTGGGAAACACAATGTTGGTAGTATTATGGGCTGTGTTGCTGCATCTGTGCCAGTACTGCTTGCCATCATTGATGAAACAATTAATTCTTAATTATACCGGCAAATTCTAAAGCAACATATTAGGACAGCTGTACATGAGCTGAATTTCAAGTAAATATAGGGCATGCCGCAAAACAATGACTCAAAGCACACAAGTCGTTCTACGAAAGAATGTAATCCTAGAAAAATGTGGAAGGACCTGAAGTTAGGAGTTCATGGGAGAAAACCCACCAACATAACAGAGTTGAAAATTTACAGAGAGGAACAATCTAAAATTCCTTTAAAGGGATCTGCAGGACTAAATAACAATTCTAAGTAAGGTTTAGATGCAGTTATTACTGCATGAGAGGGTCATGCCAGATATTGGCAGCAAAAGTTCACTTTTGTCATTCACAGATGTGATTTTGAACTATCTTCCTCAATTTAACAATGATGTTTAATATAGTTTGATTTGGTTCTATATTGCTTGATTTGACTCTCTCTCTACTTTTAGGTATTTTGTGAAAATCTGAGGTCGGTTTAATGCCAAAACATGGACACTTTTGAAGGATTCACAAACTTTAAAGCACCACTGTATGTGTATTTTTGTTTCATTTCCTTTTAGTGAGTTATACTTTGAATGACATATTTTTTTCATAGCACACTTGTAATAAAGACTTATACAATAACTGTGAATGCATGTCCATAAAATATACATGAAAATCAATGATAAGTCTACAAGCTGGCATGATGTACACTATTAAAAGTTGTGTCCATTGTTCTTTTCTAATGTGTGGCAAAGATGGTGCATTTTCCAATGCTTTTTGGGAAAATAATCATGGTAAATAACAGGGGGAGGGAATTTTAAGAGCTTTTAGAATGTTTTAGGTACACACAGTATAATAAACTAATCACTCAAGTGTCATAATGTGAATTATAACTTGCAAAGAGTAAACTCCATTAATATGTAACCAGGATAGCATAAAGCATTGTAGTCAGAAATAGGCAGTTCAGTTAAAAGCTTAAAGTAGATATTACATTCTGAAAGAAGGATCTTTAAATTGCATGTCTAAAAATATAAATAAATTGTCGAGTCCACGTGGTCTTGTGAATTATCACAGAGCATTACACGGTTATAGGAAATGGAGAAATGTCTTACTTATGGAGTTAAATTATGTTACATTAAGGATGTCAGGACTGAAGGCTGACAACCGCCTCACTTCTAACAATGTCACATTTCTTTTATATTTGCAGTTTCTGGTTATTGTGATTCCAAGACTTTTATTCTTTCCTTCAAATAAAACATAAATAATACATTATTACAATCTAATTGCCACCATAAGGCTACAGAGACACATCAGTGTGAGTTTACTATCCATGAGATATGCAGCCTATTTTTCTTCGTTGTATCCTAGCTGCTTCCGTTTTTTTTTATCATCCGTTTTTAAAACTGAAGCAGGTAGACTGTCTGAACTTTTTTTTGCCCATTGATTCTTAACAATGCATCAGTTAAAAATGGATGAAACTCAAGTTGAAACTGAAAGGGAGAAGATACAGATTAGATATTCGAAAAAAATTTTTGACAGTGAGGGTGATCAATGAGTGGAACAGGCTATATCGAGAGGTGGCGAGTTCTACTTCAATGGAAGTCTTCAAACAGAGGTTGGACAGACATCTGTCTGAGATGGTTTAATGACTCCTGTATTGAGCAGCGGCTTGGACATGATGACCCTGGAGGTCCCTTCCAACTCTAACATTCTATTCTATTTCATTCAAGCTCATCAAATTTTTTTGCCAGAAGTCTAGAATAAAATAATTTGATAAGTGACATTTTTTTGCAACTCAAGGTTGCTTAAACATTTTCAGACTTTTGTCACTTTCACACCAGTTTCACCCAGCTTGTCTCAGTCATAGCTGGAGCTGGGGCAGGGTGGCACCAAAGCTTGTCTAATATATCATGAGCTGTGGCATACCTTAGATTTGTGGCGAGGCTCAAACCATTTTTTAGACACATCTGATTCATTAGAAGGTGAGTCAAACATGCCTCCTCGTCAAGACTGGCATGAATAGCATTGGTCTTAATGAAATGGGGCCAAGATCTTCAGAGTTTCATCCATTTTATACAGATTTCCATAAACTTTAGTAGTCAAGACAAACGAGATATGCTCTCATTCTCAAGGACCAGACACAAGGATCTATTTTTAAAACAGATGTCTGGATGGATCAAATAAACTCTAGCAGTCCATGTGCTTTCTGTTAGAATCTATTTCGTTTGTGGTTTTCAGGCTGCTGGTCTTTTTCCTCTGGTGCTGGGTCTGTCCTAGGTCAGGTGATTGTATCACCCTTTATTACCCAGCACCTGCCTCCCAATCCTTGCTGGACAAAAGTGTTATTCCGCTAGTGTTCTGGCTTGGTGCCTTGTTAGCTTTCTGTGTTTGATATTGTGCAGTTCTGGGATATCTAGTTCTGCCAGTTTTGTTTTTTTTTTTCCATTTGTTTCTGCGGCTGCCTCTATTTTCCTACTAGGAGGTTACCTGTTTTTGTTCCCAGTCCCTAGATCGTTCAGGGACACCCTTCCCCTACCTGTAGGTCTTCCTTTGAGTTTAGCCTAGGAAACGTCAGTGGGTCTATTCACAAGGAACAGGTCGCCCACTCCATCGTAGGGTTTCAGCCTAGTCCTAGTACAGGGTCAGCTTTTCCCCCTTCGCTCTAGTCCTGAGCTGCAGATCTGTAACACTTTCTTGGAAAAAAAACAGGCTTCACTAGGACATGTCACATGCATTCGTGAATGTATCCTTTAGACTATGGTAACAAGTTGCTTTTTAGGTGCCTTTTCTTTCTGCAGTCAAAACCTGATCTCTTGGCAGTAATAATGCTGCAGCCAAAACGCAAGCTTTAGTGCATTTTTTGCAAACTTATCTTCCTGTGGTTTTGCTGTGTTTTTCAAGATCCCAAAGTTTAGCTTTGATTCCACCTTGCAAGCATAACAATACAAGGTGTTCGGCCACCAATGTAAGACATATTTGAAAACATAAAACATTTTTACGAAAAAAGGCAATTTGATCAAATTATTTTGGGAAAAGGTTTTATATGTTTATGAGATTGAGTATTGCTTATTTTTTTAACCCATATCAATAATTTAATCATCACTAATTCAATTAAACTGCTAGGAGTGGGGAGAAAGAAAAGGATTGCCTTAAAAAAGTTTTCATGCTTGAAAAAAAAGCTACTATTCTGAACCAAAAAAATGGACTCATGGATGAATACACAATTCAAAATGGGGAAGGTGAATTAGTCAGGCATTGCTTACTTTAACACATATCACTAATTATTTAATTATCATTATTTTAATTAAACTATGCTTGGACAGAGGAGGAACAAAAGGATTGCTTTAAAAAAAATTAAGTGCAAAAAACATTGCAATAAAAAAAATACTTAAACCTAGAACACCCAGGCTTATGAGATGATACCAAGACGTTATGGTCTATACTTTTGAAAATCACAAAAATAAATGGGTTTCACATCCTGCTGTACCTGTGTTTTTTTCACCAAAAACGCAGCAAAAACTGATAGCAGCATTGTTGTCTGTTGCAGTCTATGGGTGAAAAAAAAACTGAAAAAGTGGCAAAAAAATTGACAACGCAGCAGTTTTCCAATTCAGCCAGCAAAAAAAACCAAACGTGAGCCTGAGATTTCTGAAATCTCATAGCTTTTGCTGAAACCGTAAAAATCAGCATTTAATATGTATAAAAAAGGCAACAAAAAACTCTGCAAATACATAATGTGTGACTATACCTTAAGGTGATTTTCTGCATAAGACTTAAGTTTCATTCAATAATGTCTCCATACAAACTATAATGCTGTATTATACCATCATAGATTGATTGTTCAAGATTAGAAAAACATAGCTGCCTTATTCCAAAAACAGCAAGACCCTTGTCTACAGTTTGTGTGTGCTGTTGCATTCACTTCTTCAATTGAGCTGAGCTGCCACACATGACCAAGACTAAAGGTAGGGGTGGCACTGTTTTTGGAAGATGGACACCATGTGTTTCTAATTGAGTTTTTTGAAGGAAAGATGACAAATCTTTTATGGAAGCTTCATTCATCTCAATAGTCATACCTATCTTCAAAATGTTTATTTTCTTTATATTTTTTCACATAACTTCTTCAAAAGACAAAGACATTCATAAAAGTTTTGGACTGAACTTTCATCTTGACAAGGTCATGGAATGCACCGATGCGGCCATCACCATCGGAATGCTAATGGATCTATTTTAACAAAACCTTTATAAAAAGAAATTCACCTGTTTCAGTTGTTAAACTTTTAAACTTTTTTATATAAAGTGGTTCTTTTTAGGATTTAATAATAGAAAATGTTATCTGCCGCAGATTACATGACCTGCTTATTTGCATACCAGCATTTCGGGAATAATTTGCTTGACCCACATATTCAGGTGTGTCTCACAAAATTAGAATATCATCAAAAAGTTAATTTATTTCAGTTCTTCAATAAAAAAGAGTGAAACTCATATTTAATGTAGAGCCATTACAAGCAGAGTGATCTATTTCAACTGTTTATTTCTGTTAATGTTGATGATTACGGCTTACAGCCAATGAAAACCCAAAAGTAATTAATTGAAGTAATTGAACAAATTAAATAAATTAACTTTTTGATGATATTCTAGTTTTGTGAGAAGCACCTGTAAATGCATGGCATTGCATTGTGTCCTGATATGCAAACCCAATACATATCAGCATATCAGATTGCATACAGGACTTGGAAATGTAAGGGAAGAGTTTTTTTGAGCCCATTAAAGGGTCTGGGATTAGTGAGATTAAATTTTAATTTATAATGTACCAAGTACTTGATCTGTGCCATATACCCCTGAAGGGAAAACAAATTGCTCTTCTCTCATCCCTTGTTTTTAACTTTTGCTTGCTTCAGGTTATTTTTGTTTTGCTATGTCTCTTGCTTCATTTTTCTTGTTTTGTTGAGAGGGATTGGTCATTCTGTAATTAAGTGAACAGAGTGGATTATTTTTTTGGCTTGAGTTAAACCAATTTACCATATAATGCATTCATAAATTTTAAAGTTGAACAGTTTTAAAGTTTATATAAAAAAAAAAATAATAAAGAGGCATGGCAAAATGTTATACCCATTAGGTCCCGCTCACATGTTCAGCATTTCGTCAGTGTTTTACTCCAGTTTTTGTAAGCCAAAAGCAGGTGTGGGTGATAAATACAGAAGCGGTGATGTGTTTTTATTATACTTTCCCTCACTCCTGGATTTGGCTTACAAATGCGGATGTAAAAAAATCACCAAATACTGAACGTGTGAAAGTGGGCATAATGTCTGTGTTTAGGGATGAGCAAATATATTTGAGTACAATTGAATTTCGCTTGAACTGTACACAAAACCACATTCACCAAAATGCGGATTTCTTGTAACTTGCTTCTGCGGTAAGTGGAGGAGGAAGTGGTGATATATTGCAATTCCGCTGTTGTTTTTGGAGTATTTGTTACACCGTTAATTTTGTGATGAGATCTCTAAGAAGCATGATTGCCCTAGACAATGCAATTATGGCGATACCAAATTTGAGTGAATTTTTTCTATTTAAGTAATGAAACAAAATTCTGAATTTTGTAAAAAAAAAAAAAAAATTATTTAGTGTAGCCATTGTTTGATAAACTTATCTTTTTTATTTTTGTGAAGGCAGACTTATTGGTTTTGACTGGACAACTCATGGTGAGCCAACATTTTTATTGATACCAATTTGGGTTACATATGATATTTTGATCACTTTTTTTAGAGAGGTGTAATGACATTTGGATAGATCAGAATTTTACAGACATGGAGATACACAAGAATAATTTCAAGATGGTAACAACAAGAGCCTACAGCAGGTTCCTGGCTCCCATAGTAATCCATCGGTGCCCCGCAATCGCATCATGGGGGCTGATGGGAGACAAGAATTTCCCCGGCATCCGCTTTATTTTAATGTTGCTCTTAGGAATTGATAGCTATGTCTGAATGGATAACAGCTCAGCTGTTAGACAAAGATGCTGGCTTCGTGACTAGGGTTGAGCGAAACGGGTCGAACATTTTCAAAAGTCGCCGACTTTTGGCTAAGTCGGGGTTTCATGAAACCCGATCCGACCCCTGTGCGGGGTCGGCCATGCGGTACGCGACTTTCGCGCCAAAGTCGCGTTTCAATGACGCGAAAAGCGCCATTTCTCAGCCAATGAAGGTAAACGCAGAGTGTGGGCAGCGTGATGACATAGGTCCTGGTCCCCACCATCTTAGAGAAGGGCATTGCAGTGATTGGCTTGCTGTCTGCGACGTCACAGGGGCTATAAAGAGGCGTTCCCGCCGACCGCCATCTTACTGCTGCTGATCTGAGCTTAGGGAGAGGTTGCTGCCGCTTTGTCAGAAGCAGGGATAGCGTTAGGCAGGGTCCATTAACCACAAAACCGCTTGTGCTGCAGCGATTTGCACTGTCCAACACCACCCTCGGTGTGCAGGGACAGTGGAAGTTTTTTTTTTGTTTTTTTTTTCCCCTCAGCGCTGTAGCTCATTGGGCTGCCCTAGAAGGCTCCCTGATAGCTGCATTGCTGTGTGTACGCCGCTGTGCAAACCAACTGCTTTTTTCAAAGCACAAATCCTCTTGTTCCTTCCTTTCTGCACAGCTATCTTTTTTGTTTGTCCACACTTTTTATTTCATTTGTGCATCAGTCCACTCCTTATTGCTGCCTGCCATACCTGGCTGAGATTACTGCAGGCAGGGAGATAGTAGCTGCCTGCCATACCTGGCTGAGATTACTGCAGGCAGGGAGATAGTAATTGTAGGACACTCCCTGTTTTTTTTTTTTTTTTTTTTTTTGGTGGGAGATTAAGATTGGCAATTTGGCATTTCTGCTAGAGTGCCATCCCTGTGTGTGCCATCTCTCTCACATAGTGGGCCATAGAAAGCCTTTTCATTTTTCTGTATTTTTTTTTGTGGGGTGTATAAATTCTCCCTGATAAAAATACAGTGGGAGATTAATATTGGCCTTTGGGCTTGTGTGCCAGTCCTGAGTGTGCCATCTCTCTCACAAATAGTGGGCCATAGAAAGCCTATTTTATTTTTTTTGGGGTTTTATAAATTCTCCCTGAAAAAAAGGGAGATTAATATTGGCCTCTGGGCTTGTGTGCCAGTCCTGAGCGTGCCATCTGTGCCAGCCCTGAGCGTGCCATCTCTCTCACAAATAGTGGGCCATAGAAAGCCTATTAATTTTTTTTTTTGGTTTTATAAATTCTCCCTGAAAAAAAGGGAGATTAATATTGGCCTCTGGGCTTGTGTGCCAGTCCTGAGCGTGCCATCTGTGCCAGCCCTGAGCGTGCCATCTCTCTCACAAATAGTGGGCCATAGAAAGCCTATTTAATTTTTTTTTTTGTTTTATAAATTTTCCCTGAAAAAAGGGAGATTAATATTGGCCTCTGGGCTTGTGTGCCAGTTGTGAGCGTGCCATCTGTGCCAGTCCTGAGCGTGCCATCTCTCTCACAAATAGTGGGCCATAGAAAGCCTATTTAAATTTTTTTTTGGTTTTATAAATTCTCCCAGAAAAAAAGGGAGATTAATATTGGCCTCTGGGCTTCTGTGCCAGTCCTGAGCGTGCCATCTGTGCCAGTCCTGAGCGTCCCATCTCTCTCACAAATAGTGGGCCATAGAAAGCCTATTTTATTTTTTTTGGGGGTTTTATAAATTCTCCCTGAAAAAAAGGGAGATTAATATTGGCCTCTGGGCTTGTGTGCCAGTCCTGAGCGTGCCATCTGTGCCAGCCCTGAGCGTGCCATCTCTCTCACAAATAGTGGGCCATAGAAAGCCTATTTATTTTTTTGTTTTGTTTTATAAATTTTCCCTGAAAAAAGGGAGATTAATATTGGCCTCTGGGCTTGTGTGCCAGTTGTGAGCGTGCCATCTGTGCCAGTCCTGAGCGTGCCATCTCTCTCACAAATAGTGGGCCATAGAAAGCCTATTTAAATTTTTTTTTCGTTTTATAAATTCTACCAGAAAAAAAGGGAGATTAATATTGGCCTCTGGGCTTCTGTGCCAGTCCTGAGCGTGCCATCTGTGCCAGTCCTGAGCGTCCCATCTCTCTCACAAATAGTGGGCCATAGAAAGCCTATTTTTTTTTTTTTTTGGGTTTTAGAAATTCTCCCTGGAAAAAAAAAGGGAGATTAATATTGCCCTTTGGGCTTGTGTGCCAGTACTAAGCGTTCCATCTCTCTCTCTCTCTCTCTCAGTCAGTGGGCCATAGAACGCCTATTTTTGGTTTTATTTGTTTTCTAAATTCTCCCTGAAAAAATCATTTTATTTTATTTGGTTTCTAAATTCTTCCTGATAAAATCACATTTTTTTTATTATTTTTTTTTCTAAAGTCTCCCTGAAAAAAAAAAAAAAAACAGTGGGAGATTAATATTGGCCTTTCTGCTTGTGTGCCAGTCTTGACTCCTGGGTGCGTCATCTCTCAGTCAGTGGGCCATAGAACGCCTATTTTTGGTTTTATTTGTTTTATAAATTCTCCCAGAAAAAATCATTTTATTTTATTTGGTTTCTAAATTCTTCCTGATAAAATCACATTTTTTTTATTATTTTTTTTTCTAAAGTCTCCCTGAAAAAAAAAAAAAAAAACAGTGGGAGATTAATATTGGCCTTTCTGCTTGTGTGCCAGTCTTGACTCCTGGGTGCGTCATCTCTCAGTCAGTGGGCCATAGAACGCCTATTTTTGGTTTTATTTGTTTTATAAATTCTCCCAGAAAAAATCATTTTATTTTATTTGGTTTCTAAATCCTTCCTGATAAAATCACATTTTTTTTATTATTTTTTTTTCTAAAGTCTCCCTGAAAAAAAAAAAAAAAAACAGTGGGAGATTAATATTGGCCTTTCTGCTTGTGTGCCAGTCTTGACTCCTGGGTGCGTCATCTCTCAGTCAGTGGGCCATAGAACGCCTATTTTTGGTTTTATTTGTTTTATAAATTCTCCCAGAAAAAATCATTTTATTTTATTTGGTTTCTAAATTCTTCCTGATAAAATCATATTTTTTTTATTATTTTTTTTTCTAAAGTCTCCCTGAAAAAAAAAAAAAAAAAACAACCAAAAAAATCAGTGGGAGATTAATATTGGCCTTTCTGCTTGTGTGCCAGTCTTGACTCCTGGGTGTGCCATCTCTCTCTCTCTCTCTCTCTCTCTCTCTCTCTCTCTCTCTCCAATTGTGGTCCATAGAAAGCCTATATTTTTTTTCCTTGATTTGGGTTCTAAAATCTACCAGAGAAAATAACTACATCAATCATTGGTAGAAAAATATTGGCCTCTGGGTTTGTGTGCCACTCCTGACTCCTGTGTGCGTCATCTCTCAGTCAGTGGGCCATAGAACGCCTATTTTTGTTTTTATTTGTTTTATAAATTCTCCCTGAAAAAATCATTTTATTTTATTTGGTTTCTAAATTCTTCCTGATAAAATCATATTTTTTTTATTATTTTTTTTTCTAAAGTCTCCCTGAAAAAAAAAACAAAAAAAAAAAAACAGTGGGAGATTAATATTGGCCTTTCTGCTTGTGTGCCAGTCTTGACTCCTGGGTGTGCCATCTCTCTCTCTCTCTCTCTCTCTCTCTCCAATTGTGGTCCATAGAAAGCCTACATTTTTTTTCCTTGATTTGGGTTCCAAAATCTACCAGAGAAAATAACTCCATCAATCATTGGTAGAAAAATATTGGCCTCTGGGCTTGTGTGCCACTCCTGATTCCTGTGTGCGTCATCTCTCACTCAGTGGCCCATAGAAAGCATATAGTTTGTTACATTTGTTTTCTAAATTCTCCCTGCAAAAATCTTTTTTTTTTTTTTGGGGGGGTTTCTAAAGTGTTCCTGAAAAAAATAAAAATAAAAAAAAAATAATAGTGTGACATTAATATTAACATTTGTGCTTCAGTGACAGTCCTGCGTGTGGGGCATCTCTCTAATTTGCAGCCACCAAAAAAAGAGTGTGTAACATTGGGCCTGATTTTCGCTGTGGTCTCACCAACCTGTAAAGGGGTAGCTAAATCATACTGAAGTTATAGCTCACCGTGTAAGTTGTGTGACTGCAACAAATAACGTTAGTTTGGTTACGTTTTTAAAACAATGAGGAAGTCTAGTGGAAGAGGACGTGGCCGGGGGCGTTCATTGTCAGCTGGTAATGAGGGTAGTGGTAGTGGTGGAGCATCAGGTGGTCGTGGGGGAAAAAATATTGCACCTAAGTCTGGAGCTGTGGAGCCAGGTTCGTCGTCCGGCTACACAAGGCCTCGAACGCTCCCTTTTCTGGGATTAGGAAAACCGCTTTTAAAGCCGGAGCAGCAAGAGCAAGTTTTGGCTTATCTTGCTGACTCAGCCTCTAGCTCTTTTGCCTCATCTCGTGAAACTGGTAAAAGTAAAAGCAGCGCGTCGTTAGTGGATGTTCACGGTCAGGGACAAGTCACTTCCTTGTCCTCTTCAGCAAAAACAACAACAGAGAAGAATGCAGCAGGCGACACAACGGGTTACTCCATGGAGCTCTTTACACATACCGTCCCTGGCTTAGAAAGTGAAGCAGTTAACAGTCCATGCCCATTACAAATTGAATCTGACATGGAGTGCACTGACGCACAGCCACAGCCAGACTACTATGCTGGTCCTTTGACTCAGACCACAACATTGCCCTCGCAGGGTGCTGATCAAGAATCAGACCCTGATGAGACTATGTTGCCCCATCACGAACGCTATACCACCGAACGACACGGTGACACAGACGAAGTTGCGCAGGAGGTACAAGAAGAGTTATTAGATGACCCAGTTCTTGACCCCGATTGGCAGCCATTGGGGGAACAGGGTGCAGGCGGCAGCAGTTCTGAAGCAGAGGAGGAGGAGGGGCCGCAGCAGGCATCAACATCGCCACAGGTTCCATCTGCCGGGCCCGTATCTTGCCCAAAACGCGTGGCAAAGCCAAAACCTGGTGGAGGACAGCGTGGCCATCCGGTTAAAGCTCAGTCTGCAATGCCTGAAAAGGTATCCGATGCTAGAAAGAGTGCAGTCTGGCATTTTTTTAAACAACATCCAATTGATCAGCGCAAAGTCATCTGTCAAAAATGTTCTACTTCCTTAAGCAGAGGTCAGAATCTGAAAAGTCTCAATACTAGTTGCATGCATAGACATTTAACCACCATGCATTTGAAAGCTTGGACTAACTACCAAACGTCCCTTAAGGTTGTTGCACCCTCGGCCAATGAAGCTAGTCATCAACGCAACATCCCTTCCGGCAGTGTAGGACCACCATTTAGCGCACCACCTGCTGTATCTGTGCAGGTATCTTTGCCAGGCCAAAGCAGTCAGGGTCAGGGAATCACCAGTTTCGTAGTAGGAAACACTGCATCTAGGGCACCGGCGGCAACAATACCATCTCCCACCGTCTCTCAGTCTGCCATGTCCACCGGCACCCCCGCTAGTTCCACGATCTCCAGCTCTCCAGTCCAGCTCACCCTACATGAGACTATGGTTAGAAAAAGGAAATACTTAGCCTCGCATCCGCGTACACAGGGTTTGAACGCCCACATAGCTAGACTAATCTCGTTAGAGATGATGCCCTACCGGTTAGTTGAAAGCGAAGCTTTCAAAGACCTGATGGACTACGCTGTACCACGCTACGAGCTACCCAGTCGACACTTTTTTTCCAGAAAAGCCATCCCAGCCCTCCACCAGCATGTTAAAGAGCGCATCGTCCATGCACTCAGGCAATCTGTGAGCACAAAGGTGCACCTGACAACAGATGCATGGACCAGTAGGCATGGCCAGGGACGTTACGTGTCCATCACGGCACACTGGGTAAATGTGGTGGATTCAGGGTCCACAGGGGACAGCAAGTTTGGGACAGTTCTGCCTAGCCCACGGTCTAGTAAACAGTTGTCTGTAGCCGTTCGCACCCCCTCCTCCTCCTCCTCCTCGTCCTCCTGCAGAAGCAAGAGCTCGTCCACAGACCGCAGTCGCACAAACACTCCATCCGCACCTGCCACTGTTGCACACCAGGTCTCCCATTATGGGGCAGCTACTGGCATACGTCAGCAGGCTGTATTGGCTATGAAGTGTTTGGGCGACAATAGACACACCGCGGAAGTTCTGTCCGAGTTCTTGCAGCAAGAAACGCAGTCGTGGCTGGGCACTGTAGATCTTGAGGCAGGCAAGGTAGTGAGTGATAACGGAAGGAATTTCATGGCTGCCATCTCCCTTTCCCAACTGAAACACATTCCTTGCCTGGCTCACACCTTAAACCTGGTGGTGCAGTGCTTCCTGAAAAGTTATCCGGGGTTATCCGACCTGCTCCTCAAAGTGCGTGGACTTTGCGCACATATCCGCCGTTCGCCTGTACACTCCAGCCGTATGCAGACCTATCAGCGTTCTTTGAACCTTCCCCAGCATCGCCTAATCATAGACGTTGCAACAAGGTGGAACTCAACACTGCACATGCTTCAGAGACTGTGCGAACAGAGGCGGGCTGTTATGTTTTTGTGGGAGGATACACATACACGGGCAGGCAGTAGGATGGCAGACATGGAGTTGTCAGGTGTGCAGTGGTCGAAGATTCAAGACATGTGTCAAGTCCTTCAGTGTTTTGAGGAATGCACACGGCTGGTTAGTGCAGACAACGCCATAATAAGCATGAGCATCCCCCTAATGCGTCTGCTGATGCAAAGTTTGACGCACATAAAGGATCAGGCGTCTGCACCAGAGGAAGAGGAAAGCCTTGATGACAGTCAGCGATTGTCTGGTCAGGGCAGTGTACATGACGAGGTACCGGGCGAAGAGGAGGTGGAGGATGAGGAGGATGATGGGGATGAGTATATTTTTAATGAGGAAGCTTTCCCGGGGGCACGGGAAATTGGTGGCGTGGCAAGGCCGGGTTCTGGTTTTTTGAGGGACACAAGTGACGTAGATTTGCCTGCAACTGCCCCTCAACCAAGCACAACCGCAGATTTGACAACGGGAACTTTGGCCCACATGGCGGATTATGCCTTGCGTATCCTCAAAAGGGACACACGCATTACAAAAATGATGAACGATGACGATTACTGGTTGGCCTGCCTCCTTGATCCTCGCTATAAAGGCAAATTGCAAAATATTATGCCACATGAGAACTTGGAACTAATATTAGCAACAAAACAATCAACTCTTGTTGACCGTTTGCTTCTGGCATTCCCTGCACACAGCGCCCGTGATCGTTCTCACATGAGCTCCAGGGGCCAGCAGACCAGAGGTGTTAGAGGGGCAGAAATCAGAAGTGGCGTTGGCCAGAGGGGTTTTCTGACCAGGTTGTGGAGTGATTTTTCTATGACCGCAGACAGGACAGGTACTGCAGCATCAATTCAAAGTGACAGGAGACAACATTTGTCCAGTATGGTTACAAACTATTTTTCATCCCTTATCGACGTTCTCCCTCAACCGTCATTCCCATTTGATTACTGGGCATCCAAATTAGACACCTGGCCAGAATTGGCAGAATATGCATTGCAGGAGCTTGCTTGCCCGGCAGCTAGTGTCCTATCAGAAAGAGTATTCAGTGCTGCAGGTTCAATACTAACAGAAAAAAGGACTCGTCTGGCTACCCAAAATGTAGATGATCTAACCTTCATTAAAATGAACCACAACTGGATTTCAAAATCTTTTGCCCCACCCTGCCCGGCTGACACCTAGCTTTCCTATGAAAAGGTCTTGCCTGTGGACTATTCTGAATGACTTTTCCAATCTCGTAATTTTCTTCACCTGATTGTCCAGCATACGACATGTTTCCACCTCACGAAATGGCCAAACTCCCCACACGGGGCCGTGCTATCGCCACTTTGCGCTTGGACCCTTGAGAGTGCTGTTTGTCTGAAGAGGTGGGTGTGGCCGCTTTTGGTCGACGGCACTGCCACTGGGTCCCTCATAGTACAATAAAGTGTCTCTGGCGGTGGTGGTGCGCACCCAACGTCAGACACACCGTTGTAATATGAGGGGCCCTGTGCCTGTAACGCCGGCCACAAGACAGTTCCCCCCCCCCAGCTCAAACAGTGCTCTACCACTAGCAAAATTATCTCTCACAGCTTCACCAATGTGTAGTCTAGGCGCTGACATCCTTCAATGCCTGGCACTGACAATACCATTGTTTTGACATTTTTGTTATGTTAGGCCTTCGAAGCCTGTCTGCGGTCCCTTCTTTCTACAACTACTACACTGACCAGGCCACTGCTGGCCGTGTTACCCTGGAACCAATTTAAAAGTGCCTACAGTCAGCCCAATTTTGTTATGTTAGGCCTTCGAAGACTGTCTGCCGTCACTCCTTCCACTAGACTTCCACTGACCATACACTGCTGCCCATGTACCCCTGGAACCAATTTAAAGTGCCTACAGCCAGCCCAATTTTGTTATGTTAGGCCTTCGAAGCCTGTCTGCGGTCACTCCTTCCACTAGACTTCCACTGACCAGACCACTGCTGCCCGTGTACCCCTGGAACCAATTTAAAAGTGCCTACAGCCAGCCCAAGTTTGTTATGTTAGGCCTTGGAAGCCTGTCTGCGGTCACTCCTTCCACTAGACTTCCACTGACCAGACCACTGCTGCCCGTGTACCCCTGGAACCAATTTAAAAGTGCCTACAGCCAGCCCAAGTTTGTTATGTTAGGCCTTCGAAGCCTGTCTGCGGTCCATTCTTTCAACTACTACTACACTGACCAGGTCACTGCTGCCCGTGTACCCCTGGAACCAATTTAAAAGTGCCTACAGCCAGCCCAAGTTTGTTATGTTAGGCCTTGGAAGCCTGTCTGCGGTCACTCCTTCCACTAGACTTCCACTGACCAGACCACTGCTGCCCGTGTACCCCTGGAACCAATTTAAAAGTGCCTACAGCCAGCCCAAGTTTGTTATGTTAGGCCTTGGAAGCCTGTCTGCGGTCACTCCTTCCACTAGACTTCCACTGACCAGACCACTGCTGCCCGTGTACCCCTGGAACCAATTTAAAAGTGCCTACAGCCAGCCCAAGTTTGTTATGTTAGGCCTTCGAAGCCTGTCTGCGGTCCATTCTTTCAACTACTACTACACTGACCAGGTCACTGCTGCCCGTGTACCCCTGGAACCAATTTAAAAGTGCCTACAGCCAGCCCAAGTTTGTTATGTTAGGCCTTGGAAGCCTGTCTGCGGTCACTCCTTCCACTAGACTTCCACTGACCAGACCACTGCTGCCCGTGTACCCCTGGAACCAATTTAAAAGTGCCTACAGCCAGCCCAAGTTTGTTATGTTAGGCCTTGGAAGCCTGTCTGCGGTCACTCCTTCCACTAGGCCTCCACTGACCACACCACTGCTGTCCGTGTACCCCTGGAACCAATTTAAAATTGCCTACAGCCATGTGTTATTATTTTAGGCCTTCGATGCCTGTCTGCGGTCACTCCTTCCACTAGGCCTCCACTGACCACACCACTGCTGTCCGTGTACCCCTGGAACCAATTTAAAATTGCCTACAGCCAGCCCAATTTTTTTATTTTAGGCCTTCGATGCCTGTCTGCGGTCCATTCTTTCAACTACTACTACACTGACCAGGTCACTGCTGCCCGTGTACCCCTGGAACCAATTTAAAATTGCCTACAGCCATGTGTTATTATTTTAGGCCTTCGATGCCTGTCTGCGGTCACTCCTTCCACTAGGCCTCCACTGACCACACCACTGCTGCCCGTGTACCCCTGGAACCAATTTAAAATTGCCTACAGCCAGCCCAATTTTTTTATTTTAGGCCTTCGATGCCTGTCTGCGGTCCATTCTTTCAACTACTACTACACTGACCAGGTCACTGCTGCCCGTGTACCCCTGGAACCAATTTAAAATTGCCTACAGCCATGTGTTATTATTTTAGGCCTTCGATGCCTGTCTGCGGTCACTCCTTCCACTAGGCCTCCACTGACCACACCACTGCTGTCCGTGTACCCCTGGAACCAATTTAAAATTGCCAACAGCCATGTGTTTTTATTTTAGGCCTTCGATGCCTGTCTGCGGTCCATTCTTTCAACTACTACTACACTGACCAGGGCACTGCTGGCCGTGTTACCCTGGAACCAATTTAAAAGTGCCTACAGCCAGCCCAAGTTTGTTATGTTAGGCCTTGGAAGCCTGTCTGCGGTCACTCCTTCCACTAGGCCTCCACTGACCACACCACTGCTGTCCGTGTACCCCTGGAACCAATTTAAAATTGCCTACAGCCATGTGTTATTATTTTAGGCCTTCGATGCCTGTCTGCGGTCACTCCTTCCACTAGGCCTCCACTGACCACACCACTGCTGTCCGTGTACCCCTGGAACCAATTTAAAATTGCCTACAGCCAGCCCAATTTTTTTATTTTAGGCCTTCGATGCCTGTCTGCGGTCCATTCTTTCAACTACTACTACACTGACCAGGTCACTGCTGCCCGTGTACCCCTGGAACCAATTTAAAATTGCCTACAGCCATGTGTTATTATTTTAGGCCTTCGATGCCTGTCTGCGGTCACTCCTTCCACTAGGCCTCCACTGACCACACCACTGCTGCCCGTGTACCCCTGGAACCAATTTAAAATTGCCTACAGCCAGCCCAATTTTTTTATTTTAGGCCTTCGATGCCTGTCTGCGGTCCATTCTTTCAACTACTACTACACTGACCAGGTCACTGCTGCCCGTGTACCCCTGGAACCAATTTAAAATTGCCTACAGCCATGTGTTATTATTTTAGGCCTTCGATGCCTGTCTGCGGTCACTCCTTCCACTAGGCCTCCACTGACCACACCACTGCTGTCCGTGTACCCCTGGAACCAATTTAAAATTGCCTACAGCCATGTGTTTTTATTTTAGGCCTTCGATGCCTGTCTGCGGTCCATTCTTTCAACTACTACTACACTGACCAGGGCACTGCTGGCCGTGTACCCCTGGAACCAACATCAGAAAATATAAAAATAAGTATTTTGCTTATAAAAAAGAAAATACTGGTGAGATATCAAATGCAGACATTTTAACATTAAAAACAAACACACAACTAAAATCTGGTACAGTACTAAAAATGGCCACCAGCTACAATTACTTTCTCCTGCAAGTAGTTAACTGAAAGTTTTTTTAAATTGAAAACACACATATGGCATCCACCGAGTGTTGTCCTGTCGCGTCTTCTTTATATTATTGCCGAGAAGATGCAAAATAATGAAAATAATAAAATCATTAATTACCAAAATAATAGAGAAAGTCAACACCACATTGCAAATAAACATTCATTCCAAATAAAGAAGCAGGGCGCGTCCGAGGGTGAGTATATACCTAATAAGAATCTAATCACCCTCGGACGCGCAATGCTTATTTCCAACAGCCTTCCTTCCTAAGAATCAGCCCTTCCGTCGTGTAGAGAGACGTTGTGTTACACTCCAAGGTGTTCCCCAGGTTGCCTTTCCTGAGCTTCGATCTTCCGGCTCTCGTTTAGTAGTTCTTGGAAACTACACTGCATTAGGCCTTCAAATTGGGTATGGGGTGTAGAGAGAGGGTGTGTTACACTCCAAGGTGTTCCCCAGGTTGCCTTTCCTGAGCTTCGATATTCCGGCTCTCGTTTAGTAGTTGTTGGAAACTACACTGCATTAGGCCTTCAAATTGGGTATGGGGTGTAGAGAGAGGGTGTGTTACACTCCAAGGTGTTCCCCAGGTTGCCTTTCCTGAGCTTCGAAATTCCGGCTCTCGTTTAGTAGTTGTTGGAAACTACACTGCATTAGGCCTACAAATTTGGTATGGGGGAAACATTGGCGCATCTGCGGTCCCTCCTTCCTCTAGGCCTCCACTGACCTGTCTACTGCTGCCCGTGTTCCCCTGGAACCAATTTTAAATTGCCTACAGGCAGCCCAATTTATTATGTTAGGGCTTCGAAGCCTGTCTGCGGTCCCTCCTTCCACTAGGCCTCCACTGACCTGTCTACTGCTGCCCGTGTACCCCTTGAACCAACATCATAAAATAAAAAAAAAAGGATTTTGCTTATAAAAAAGAAAATACTGGTGAGATATCAAATGCAGACATTTTGACATTAAAAACAAACAAACAGCTAAAATCTGGTACAGTACTAAAAATGGCCACCAGCTACAATTACTTTCTCCTGCAAGTAGTTAACTGAAAGGTTTTTTAAATTGAAAACACACATATGGCATCCACCGAGTGTTGTCCTGTCGCGTCTTCTTTATATTATTGCCGAGAAGATGCAAAATAATGAAAATAATAAAATCATTAATTACCAAAATAATAGAGAAAGTCAACACCACATTGCAAATAAACATTCATTCCAAATAAAGAAGCAGGGCGCGTCCGAGGGTGAGTATATACCTAATAAGAATCTAATCACCCTCGGACGCGCAATGCTTATTTCCAACAGCCTTCCTTCCTAAGAATCATCCCTTCCGTGGTGTAGAGAGACGTTGTGTTACACTCCAAGGTGTTCCCCAGGTTGCCTTTCCTGAGCTTCGATCTACCGGCTCTCGTTTAGTAGTTGTTGGAAACTACGCTGCATTAGGCCTTCAAATTGGGTATGGGGTGTAGAGAGATGGTGTGTTCCACTCCAAGGTGTTCCCCAGGTTGCCTTTCCTGAGCTTCGATCTTCCGGCTCTCGTTTAGTAGTTCTTGGAAACTACACTGCATTAGGCCTTCAAATTGGGTATGGGGTGTAGAGAGAGGGTGTGTTACACTCCAAGGTGTTCCCCAGGTTGCCTTTCCTGAGCTTCGATATTCCGGCTCTCGTTTAGTAGTTGTCGGAAACTACGCTGCATTAGGCCTACAAATTGGGTATGGGGTGTAGAGAGAGGGTGTGTTACACTCCAAGGTGTTCCCCAGGTTGCCTTTCCTGAGCTTCGATATTCCGGCTCTCGTTTAGTAGTTGTCGGAAACTACGCTGCATTAGGCCTACAAATTGGGTATGGGGTGTAGAGAGAGGGTTTGTTACACTCCAAGGTGTTCCCCAGGTTGCCTTTCCTGAGCTTCGATCTTCCGGCTCTCGTTTAGTAGTTGTTGGAAACTACGCTGCATTAGGCCTTCAAATTGGGTATGGGGTGTAGCGAGAGGGTGTGTTACACTCCAAGGTGTTCCCCAGGTTGCCTTTCCTGAGCTTCGATCTTCCGGCTCTCGTTTAGTAGTTCTTGGAAACTACACTGCATTAGACCTTCAAATTGGGTATGGGGTGTAGAGAGAGGGTGTGTTACACTCTAAGGTGTTCCCCAGGTTTCCTTGCCATTGCTTCGGTCTTCCGACTCTCGTTTAGTAGTTGTAGAAAAGTACACTGCATTAGGCCATACAAAATGGGTATGGGGTGGAGAGAGATGGTGTGTTACACTCCAAGGTGTTCCCCAGGTTGCCTTTCCTGAGCTTCTATCTTCAGGCTCTCATTAAATTGTGGTTAAATGGAACAACTGCATTTGGCGTACTAGTTGGTTTGGGGCCTACTATCGGTGTCTGCCACTCCTTGCTGTTCTCCTCCACTGAACAAAGCTGTGCCGCCTGTTTACTACGGTTGCCAATTTTGAACTGCATTTCGACTACTTACTGATTTGGCCCTACTCTCTGTGTCAGCCTCTCATTCCAGTTGTCCTCCACTGCAATGCCCCCTGGTTATTCCTGTGTTACCAATTTTGAACTGCATTTAGCCCACTTTCTTCTTTGGGCCTATATCTGTGTTTCCACTTCATCGTGCCCATTGCCCAGCCAGTGATAGATGAGTCTGCTGGTACATTGACCCATAACGCAACATTCCCCGTGCACGCTACACAACAACATTGTGACCCTGCTGAAAGTCAGGTTGCTCTTCCCGCATACCATACCACCTTACACGGGGACAAAGAGGAAGGTGCAGATGAAAGTGCAGGTTCCTTCATCAGGTGGGGGGAGGAATACTAGTTGGCGACGTCACTGGCACAGGGCCTCTCATAGTACGCAAAAGTGTTGCTGCCGGTGGGAGGCGCCCCCGCCGTGCAAACACACCGCTGTACTTTGAGGGGCCCTGTGCCAGTGCCAATGCCAACGAGTGGGCCCCCCCTGCTTGCTCAGGTTCACAGCACTTGCAAAGTTGAAATACTTACCTCTCCCTGCTCCACTGCCGTGACGTGGTCCAGATTTCCTGGGCCCACTAATTACTTGAACCAGCCCTACCCCCCACAACTTTAGCCAAATGACCCCCAATTTCAAATGCCTTCCAATTATTATAAGGTAAATTACGCTTGACAAGCTTCATTAAGAAGAATGGATGGTTTTGACATTAAAATGGGCACTCTAGGTGTTTTCCTGGCCCCCACTCACTGCCGACTATGCTGCCCCATTGACTTGCATTGGGTTTCGTGTTTCGGTCGATCCCGACTTTACGTCATAATCGGCCGATTTCACTCGACCCGACTTTGGACATAGTCGGGTTTCGCAAAACCCGGCTCGACTCTAAAAAGGTCAAGGTCGCTCAACTCTATTCGTGACATAACTGGCATATTCCGCGTATTGTCGTAGTTCTGCACTTTCAAACTCCTTCCCAGGACATTTATTCAGATTCTAATTAGGGATAAGTGAACGTGTTCGGTGGTACTCGGATATCACTCAAGTATCTGGGTGCTCGGATGTGTTCTGCACTCCCTGAGCATTGGCTGGTGCTCTGATTTAATGCTCCAATACTTGACCTGCATGTTTGGTGCCTGTAACACAGACAATAAACATGCAGGGATTGCCTGCCAGTCTCGGTAATGCCATAGCCATCTTGGTCGTGGCATTACTGTGATTGACTGGCTGTATTACCTCATCAAAACCTCAAACAATGTACTGCACAGAATATGTCATCCATACAGTTTACCATGATTTGTGTTAAATTGTTAAATTATGGTGGCACTAAACTCCCAAAATCCTTAAAAAAATTTTCTGTATTGAATTTCTTATCCATACAGTTTACTGTGCTTTGTGTTAAATTACGGTGGCATTAAACTAAAAAAAACCTTTTTAAAATTTTCTGTATTGAATTTGTCATCCATACAGTTTACTGTGCTTTGTATTAAAATACGGTGGTTTTAAAAAAATTAAAAAAAATACTTTGCCTGCTGCAGGTGACCACATTTTCATTTGATCAAAAAAATGTATTTTCAATTAATCAAGGAAATTTGGTTTCCAGAGATATAGCAATTAGAAAATGTGCATAGTGTGTGGTAGGGGACAGGGAAGTGGAAGTGGTGATGATGGTGCCTGCAGACGTAAAGATGTGGGGCAGGTGCGACTGCGCCTGTTGCTGGAGCACAAGAAACACACCCATCCATGACACATTCCTGTCCCACTTTGCAGGAAGGCACAGGACACCATTAGTGAAGCTACACTAGTGCAAACAGGTGGTCAGTTGGATAGAAGATAATGCTTCTAGCATGCTTCCAGCACCACCCAGGTTTCAGCACAGGCCAGCCGCACAAGCCAAGAGTCTGGATCTCTTAAAAGAGTTGTCCGGTCAAAGCCAATAAGTCTGCAGACACTCTGTGTGACTGCAGACTTATGAATCCCTCCAGTGCACGCACTGTGTGCTGCTGGAATTAGCCGGTTTCAGACGGAGGGTATGTATGAATTATACATACCCCCGGTCAGTGGGCGTGGCCTCACTTTCCTTGTATGGCTGTGCCCTCTAGTCAGAAATACCCACTTGTCCGTCTGCATCACTGAAGGAAGCGTGGCCTCGACTCTATAGAAGTATATGGAGCAAGGCTGTTCCCACTGGCTGGAGTTATGTATAACTCATACATACACCCCAATCCCGAGTCTGAAACCAGCGAATTCCCACAGAGCACACTGTGTGCGTGTGGGGGATTCATACATCTGCAGTCACACAGAATGGAGTGACCAGAGAGAAAAGTCAGGCAACTGTTCCACAGAGCACTGACACTCATGAATTTATCAATCAAAGAGTTAGGTGTTCCTCAGTCTGGTACTTTTTTAAAGAAAGTTTTGAGACAAAAAAAACCTGGTCATTTGCAACCTGTGCCATGCCAAGATCATAAGGGGCCTGACCACTAAGAGCCTAAACACCACAGCATGATCAGCCACATGTCATCTAAGCATCCACCTCATTAGGCTGAACTACTGGGTCCACAATTGTTGCCAGTAAGTGACACCACTGCCTCTTCCCCATGTGCTAGGTGCTTCCCAGTCCAATGTTCATGACACTGGCACAGATGCTTCACACCCTGCACCTGTTCTTGCACATTATGAGGCACCATCATCAGGCACTTCCAAATCCTTTTCTCTGCACAGTGTTCAGCTGTCCCTACCCCAGGCCTTGGAATAAAAGAGAAAGTTCCCAACCACCCACCCACGGCCCAAACGCTAAATAGGCACATTTCAAGGTTGTTTGCCATGGAAATGTTGCAGTTTAGGCTTGTTTTCACTGAGAATTTCCACTGACTTATGGCACCAGCTGTTTTTCAGTACTCGGTCCCCAGCCGCCACTATTTCTCCCGATGTGGCGTCCCCGCTTTGTATCAGCACGTGTCCAGGAACATCACCCATACCCTTACCAACACAGTTACTGGGATTGTTCACTTAATGACTGACATGTGGACAAGCACTTGTGGCCAGGGAGGCTACATTTCCCTGATGTCACTCTGAGTGAACATTTTGGAGGCAGGGGCCGAGTACCACCCTGGCAGGGCACTTGTGATTCCGACACTAATGATTGTTGGCCCTACTTCTATCATGGTTTCCTCCAGCTCATACACCAGTTCCTGCACCACCTCGTACTCCTCCTCATCCTCCATCTCCGATATGTTATCTCAGACCACATCATCCACATCAGTTGAAAGCTGGAAGCTCTGCAGAACTGCCACAGTGATACGGCAACAGGTGGTACTGAAGCTAACTTGTCTAGGAGACAAAAAAACACATACCACCTCAGAGTTGTTGAAATGAATAACAGACCAGACAGATCTGTGGCTCTTGCCACTGAACCTACAACCAGGCATGCTTGTGTGTGATAATGGCCGTAACATTGTGGCACCTGTGAAGCTGGGCAAGCTCACACACATACCATGTTTGGCCCACATGTTCAACTTAGTGGTTCAGCAGTTTCTGAAAACTTACCCAGATTTACCAGAGCTTCTTGTCAAGGTACGCCGTGTGAGCGCCCATTTCCGCAAAGTCACCTTCCACAACTCAGGGAGTGCTGCAAATGCCAAGCTCACCAACTGGTGTCCAACGTGATAACGTGCTGGAATTCCACACTGCCCATGCCGGCAAAGCTTTGTGAGCAGCAGAGGCCAGTTGTTGAATACCAGCTCCAATATGCCCTTAGCAACTGAAGAGTGGGCATGGATGTCAGACATCTGTGTAGTTCTCCAAGACTTTGAGTACTCCACAAAGATGGTGAGTGGCGATGACATCATAAACAGCACAACAATGCCACTTTTGTGCCTACTTATACAGTTGCTGCTCACTGTTAAAGCTGAAACTTTGCATGCAGATCAGGAGGAGATGGAGAAAGTTATGAGACAAGGAGATTCTTCTCAGCCCAGCCTCATCACATCTGCTCTGCACAAAATGGGTAACAATGAGGAGGAGGAAGCTGAGAAGGAACAGGAGCTGGTTGCTAACGTAACAGATGCCAGTACCCACACAAGCTTAGTCCTGTCTCTCCTACATGGATGGGTTGAGGAGGTTAATGAGGAGGAATAAAGGGATGAGGAGGAGATGGAGAGCTGTCATCATGGTGGAGACAGGGAAGTGTTGGGTGCATGGAGTTTGGCACATATGGACAACTTTATGTACTGCTGCCTTTCCCGTGACCCTTGCACTATATTCTTCTTGGACAAAAATAGAGTATTGGTTGTTAATCCTGCTAGACCCATGCTACAAGGAGAACCTTGCATCTCTTCTTCCTGAGGTGGAGAGGTGTACTAAAGTGGTGCTATACCAGAAGGCCATTTTGGAAAATATGTGGAAAAAATTCCCAACAGACAATGCTAGCCACAGGGGGGAAAGTTTCCATGCCCAACCAAGGAGGAGAGGCGAGGTAGACATACAACAGGTACAGCAAAGACAGTGCTACACTGTCAAGACCGGGGCCAATTTCATGACAACCTTCCAGCATCCATGCCCTGAGTTTTAAAAGATGATCAAGCAATACTTTACTGACCAAACCAGCATACTCCCTAATTCCTCTGCGACCTTCAAAAATTGGGTCTCAATGCTGGACACCTGGCATGAGCTGTCCCTCTATGCCTTGGAGGTGTTGTGCTGCCACTAGCATCTTGTCTGAGCAGGTTTATAGTGCCGCCGGGGGGCATCTGAACAGACAAGCACTTTCGTCTGTCAACAGAAAATGCTGACAGGCAGACTCGGATAAAAATAAACAAAGCTTGGAATAATCCTGACTTTTCTACACCACCAGATGACAGCAACAATAGTTTTTAATCTTCAATATTTGAATGAGGCCCTCCAGTTGTCTTCAAGAATCTATAGATGACCCTGCTTGTAAATTTTTGTCAGGCTTTGCACTGTATTAAGAGCCTTTATGAGTGTGAAAGTACCACAACTACACTTTCTTAATATTTGAATGAGACACTACAGTTAGTGCCTTTAAGGGTGTATGGATGATCCTGTTTTTAATTTTTGTCTGACTTTGCACTGTGTGCAGAGCTTTTATGAGTGTAGGAGTGCCACAACTACACTTTGTTCACAATATTTGAATGTACTTAAATACTAACAGGCAATTGTAGCTTACCTGCCTGTTGGTCTGGTGCTGTTCTTCCCCAGCACAGAGTGGTGACATATCGCTCCTGCCTGGGATTCAGAAGCATCTGCTGGCATCATGTATACAGAGTAAAGTTTTCTTTTCCGCTCTGCTGTGTTGATGGGGCAGGACTTTTGACATCATTGTGATTGATAGCCAGATCTCCACTGCCTAATTGGGGGAGCTTGCTCTCAATCAGAATGATGTCGGAAGTCAAGCCCCATCACGTCAGCAGACGCAGCTGAACCCCAGCAGGAGTGGTCTGTGACTGCTCTGTGTTGGGGAAGAATGGTGCCATGCACAGCAGGCTGGTTAGCTGCAATTACCTGCCTGTCACTGCTTAGGCACATTTTTTTTTAATTAAGTCCGAGATACCCCCTTTAAAGTATTTGAATGCTAATGATTGGAATGTCAAACTGACTTTTAAAATTATTAAAGAAAAAATTGATTTTCTTGATTTGCAAATTATAGTTGACCCATGAGGAGGTATCCATAGTACCATTTTTTGTAAAAAGACCAGCGCGAATTCAGTACTTCATGCAAAATCTATACATCCAGGACATACCATTAGAGCAGTGGTCCCCAACTCTGGTCCTCAAGAGCCACCAACAGGTCATGTTTTCAGGATTTCCTTAGTATTGCACAGGTGATAATTGCATCACCTGGATAGGCAAGCATTCAATAGCCTGTGCAATACTATGGAAATCCTCAAAACATTAATCCTACAGATAACTTACGGAGTATAAACACACCCAAATGTAAAAGTTGCTAACAAATTTATTAAATCTCCTGTTACATAAATGACACAATTACAAAAAAGTCACAGACTTGACATAAAATGTACACGAGTAGTTCATGTGCGGCAGACAGAACACGCCGGCCGGGGGCCGCCGGACGGACGCTGACACCTGGACTAACGCGGGTAAGACAGGCTATGCACCTTTCTACTATTCTAAGATGCCATTCAGTTTATAAAATGTAGTGCTATTGGGCAGATGTAGGAGGCACTATGCACTTTATTTAGGAAAGGATATTTTGAAGGACTACTACATCCCTGATAGGCTTTTGGGTATTTGCCTAGTCTGCACCCGAGGTGGTATATGTGGCGTGTTCTGTCTGCCGCACATGAACTACTCGTGTACATTTTATGTCAAGTCTGTGACTTTTTTGTAATTGTGTCATTTATGTAACAGGAGATTTAATAAATTTGTTAGCAACTTTTACATTTGGGTGTGTTTATACTCCGTAAGTTATCTGTAGGATTAATCTAATATTGGAGTTCCCCCGGTATTTATTTCTAGTCCATGATAGGGAGTTTCCCTGAATTTGATATGCATTGAAATATGCATCAGTGGTATGTATATCAAATCCTCAAAACATGACTTGTTAGTGGCTCTTGAGGACCGGAGTTGGGGAACACTGCATTAGAGCAAACCCCAAAGGACAATTTATCAGGGCCAGGATAATTTGTGTCTCCAATAATAAATTTGAGATCCAGGCCAAAGATTTGACCTCAAGGTAACTTGAATTCTCAGAGAGACAGACAAATTTGGGAGTACAAACGTCTGACAACCTTTACCACACTAACAGTTCTACTTCACGTCACTTGTCTTATCTATTGCATTATCCTGTGTCCTGTTGTGTATAAATATGTGACACTTCATATTTTGTGTTCTTCTATGCCTGATGAAGAGACCTCGAAAGCTTGCAATTTGTTACCATATTTTCAGTTAGCCATTAAACGGTATCAACCACTGATGACTCTTAAATTTGAATATTATTTAAACCCTTAATGACACCCAATATGTCTTTTAACTGTATATTACATAAGGGAGATTCAATTAAGAAATGACCCCAAAAAGAGTGTTTATATAAAGAATATAAATTTATTTAACCATAAAATATACACAATTATAACAGGGTAAAACTAATCATGCAGGGTAGGGGGAGTAGCTATCCACATATCATAATGGTATCAGTATTAATCAATACGCAGCCAAATCTCAATGACTACCAAACAAATTCCCTAATAGGAATATCCTAGGCATTTCTTAAGCAGCACAGATGTAAAAGAGTCTTAATTAGCCCTATAAAACCAGCGTGCATCCGTAGACATAGAGTAACTTAGTGTAACCAGTATCAGCAAGTGCTGTGTCTAAGGATAGCGCTGTAATGACAAAATATGGGCGAAAGAATATAGAGAATAGTGTGTAAGCATAAATACCTATTGAGCAATGTGGTAGCCGGACCCCTGCCTGCCGCCTCAACGCGCGTTTCGCCGGTCTTCTTCAGGAGGCGTGGTTTAGGTCATGTGTGTGTCGCATTATATAGTGCTAAACAACCAATAGAGACTCAGGGCCGCTGTAAAAATCGGCGCATGCGCGGATGTCGAGGCGCGTGAAAGGGCACTTCCCGCAGCGCCCGTGGAGCGCAAGCGGTCAACCGTCGCTAAGCGACGGCGACTACGTGCAGTCACAGTGGGCGTGTTAGGAAGACCCAGGACGCCTCGATCCCGGGCATGCGCACAAGCCGGCAAGGAGTATAGTATGAATATCCTAAGACTGCTCTCTATGTAAGATCTAGCTATCTGCTCTATGCATGCATGGGAGAGATAGCAGCCAAGGCACAAAACCCGAGCATGCCACAATCCCGGGCATATATATAGCCTAAGCACAAAGTGCCGATATGCATAAAAGAAAATTCTAACCAATATAATGCAGCATCATAAATCTTACACATATACTAATGTAGTAGTTATAAGGGGATATCATATACATTGCCTCAAAAAATATAATAGACTATAACCAATCAACAATTAAGAGATACAAGCGAAAAAAAAAAAAATTAAACAGATATTCCTCAGATAGTGAAATAAATATATACGTGCTATAATTATGCTAATAAAAAATAAATAATATTAGCGATATATAAATAAATGTGAATATAAATAAGTTAAAGATGGATATAATGTAAGCTATGAGTATATTCTATATAATCAGGTTAGCACAAATAAAGTGCTAATAATTAAATATATGTGTGTATAATGTGTATAAAATAAAATATCTGTATATGATATCAATAATTATAGCATAGTATAAATATATACAGGGTGGAGCGCGGTAATTTGCTGATTTGGGAATGAAATAAAAAAATTATGATCATTAGAAAAATTTATTTTATATTTTAATTATACTGAACAGTAATGGAATTTTTAAATTACATGGTTTTAAATAGTGTATCTGGCAAATGTCGACCTTCGCTATCCACACACTGCTGCATACGTTTTCTGAAGTTTTCATGAACTCTAACAAGCATGTCCACTGGTATTCTGCCAATTTCAGCTTCAATATTGTTCCTTAGGTCTTCCAAGGTGTTGGGACGGTTGATATACACCTTAGACTTCAGGTAACCCCAAAGGAAAAAATTGCATGGGGCTAAATCTGGTGAGCGTGCTGGCCAGTTCACATCTCCCCTCAAAGAGATAAGCCGTCCAGGAAACATTTGCCTCAAACAATTCATGGTAACCCTCGCTGTGTGTGCAGTGGCACCATCCTGTTGGAACCATGTATCCTCTAGTTCCATTGCCTCAAGAGCCGGCTGAAAATAATCCTGTATCATAGACAAGTACCGTTCGGAGTTCACAGTTATGGCACGACCATTATCCTGAAAAAAGTAAGGACCAATGATGCCTACTCGTGATATGGCGCACCACACAGTGACGCGGTCCGAATGCAGAGGTCTCAGAGATTGCAGTACTGCTGCTCTAACTCTCTCGATGTTTTGTGGTGTTGTAATCCTTCTCTCAGGTCCCCTTCGTACACATGACACATTCCTTGCTGTTCTGAATGCATTCACCCAATTTACAATTGATTGCCGTCCAGGAACACGTCCGCGTGGAGGAACGGCGAATTGTAAACGAAAAGCACGCTGCACTGCAATGATCGAGTGGGCATTTGAAAAATACGCTTCAACACAAAATGACCTCTCCTCACGTGTCCACTGCATGATGGCAACTGAAAGGCAGAGGAATACAAATCTCCCATCAGCCACTGTAAGCCACACCCACTCTCCCCTCTCTTCGACCGACAGTGCTGCCACAGCATGCAGTGCAAAAAAGCAAATTACCGCGCTCCACCCTGTATAAAGATCATACGGCATTAAAGAAGTATTAAGAGATTGCCATAATAGTAAAAGACCAACATATATATAAATAGATATAAAAATAAGCATCATAGTGAATGGATATTCATATTTTCTATTTTTATTCTTTTCTTCCTGTATCAGGACTGAAGAGCCGTTATTGTCTACCGAAAGTTCATTTAGTGGATCGGTGATATGAGGCAGCCTCAGTGGCGTAGGAAGGGGGTGCGGGGGGGGCGGTCCGCCCCGGGCGGCACAATGCTGGGGGCGGCCGGCGCTGCAGGAGAAGAAGATGGAAAAAAAAAAAAAAAAAAAAAAGACTCCCCTTTAAATCTTCGGGCGGCGCCGTCCGCCGCCACGACCAGGGCCAGCTCCCCCCACCCCCGGGTCCCGCCCCCGCCCCCGCCCCCCGCTCTATACTCACCTCTCCTGGTTCCTGCGGCGCCGGCAGCTGCAGCGTCCTCTGACTCTGCGACATCTCAGAGCAGAGGGCGCGATGACGTCACTACTGTGCGCGCCGCTCTGCCTCTCTGTCCTGAGCGTCGCAGAGCCGGAGAGACGCTGACTGCACCGGACTTGCGCTGGGAACGGGAGAGGTGAGGATTTTACTTTTTTTTTTTTTTTCTTTATGTCTGACTGTCTGGGGCTGGGGCAATGCTGGACACACTGGGGCAATACTGGAGACCATGGGGCAGATTGCTGGACACACTGGGGCAATACATGAGACCATGGGGCAGAATGCTGGACACACTGGGGCAATACAGGAGACCATGGGGCAGATTGCTGGACACACTGGGGCAGTACTGGAGACCATGGGGCAGAATGCTGGACACACTGGGGCAATACAGGAGACCATGGGGCAGATTGCTGGACACACTGGGGCAATACTGGAGACCATGGGGCAGATTGCTGGACACACCGGGGCAATACTGGAGACCATGGGGCAGATTGCTGGACACACCGGGGCAATACTGGAGACCATGGGGCAGAATGCTGGACACACTGGGGCAATACTGGAGACCATGGGGCAGATTGCTGGACACACTGGGGCAATACTGGAGACCATGGGGCAGATTGCTGGACACACCGGGGCAATACAGGAGACCATGGGGCAGATTGCTGGACACACCGGGGCAATACTGGAGACCATGGGGCAGAATGCTGGACACACTGGGGCAATACAGGAGACCATGGGGCAGATTGCTGGACACGCTGGGGCAATACAGGAGACCATGGGGCAGATTGCTGGACACACTGGGGCAGTACTGGAGACCATGGGGCAGAATGCTGGACACACTGGGGCAATACAGGAGACCATGGGGCAGATTGCTGGACACACTGGGGCAATACAGGAGACTATGGGGCAGATTGCTGGACACACTGGGGCAATACAGGAGACCATGGGGCAGATTGCTGGACACACTGGGGCAATACAGGAGACCATGGGGCAGATTGCTGGACACACTGGGGCAATACAGGAGACTATGGGGCAGATTGCTGGTCACACTGGGGCAATACTGGAGACCATGGGGCAGAATGCTGGACACACTGGGGCAATACTGGAGACCATGGGGCAGAATGCTGGACACACTGGGGCAATACTGGAGACCATGGGGCAGAATGCTGGACACACTGGGGCAATACTGGAGACCATGGGGCAGAATGCTGGACATACTGGGGCAATACTGGAGACCATGGGGCAGATTGCTGGACACACCGGGGCAATACTGGAGACCATGGGGCAGAATGCTGGACACACTGGGGCAATACAGGAGACCATGGGGCAGATTGCTGGACACACTGGGGCAATACTGGAGACCATGGGGCAGAATGCTGGACACACTGGGGCAGTACAGGAGACTATGGGGCAGAATGCTGGACACACTGAATACTGGAGACCATGGGGCAGATTTCAGGACACATTGAGGCAATGCTGGAGACCCTGGGGCAGACTTCTGGACATACTGGGGCAATACTGGAGACCATGGGGCAGATTGCTGGACACACCGGGGCAATACTGGAGACCATGGGGCAGAATGCTGGACACACTGGGGCAATACAGGAGACCATGGGGCAGATTGCTGGACACACTGGGGCAATACTGGAGACCCTGGGGCAGATTGCTGGACACACTGGGGCAATACTGGAGACCCTGGGGCAGATTTCTGGACATACTGGGGCAATACTGGAGACCATGGGGCAGATTGCTGGACACACCGGGGCAATACTGGAGACCATGGGGCAGAATTCTGGACACACTGGGGCAATACTGGAGACCCTGGGGCAGATTGCTGGACACACTGGGGCAATACTGGAGACCCTGGGGCAGATTTCTGGACACATTGAGGCAATGCTGAAGACCCTGGGGCAGACTTCTGGACACACTGGGGCAATGCTGGACACTGGGGCAGATTGCTGGACACACTGGGGGTAATATACTGGACACACTGGGGCAATGCTGGACACTGGGGGTAATATGCTGGACACACTGGGGCAGACTGCTGGACACACTGGGGAAAGGCTGGACACTGGGGCAGATTGCTGGACACACTGAGGGCAGATTGCTGGACACACTGGGGGTAATATGCTGGACATACTGGGGCAGATTGCTGGACACACTGGGGGTAATATGCTGGACACACTGGGGCAGATTGCTGGACAACATGGGGGTAATATGCTGGACACACTGGGGCAGATTGCTGGACAACATGGGGGTAATATGCTGGACACACTGGGGGCAGGACTTGAGGCATGGGCAGAATGTAGATACGGGGCATGATTGGAGACACGGGGCAGGATTGGATCATGGGGCAGGACGGATACGATGGAGGCTGGTGGGGCAGGATGGGGAGATCATATGGGGTAGAATGGATACTCATGAGGGCAGGATACGACAACATATGGCTGGAGCCAGGAATGAGATAAACGGGGCCAGGGTGGGGAATATTATTACCATAGGGGATAATTAAGGGATATTATTACTGCAGTGATGTATTTATTTTATTTTTTGAGTATACTGTTTTAAATGGGGGGGCGGTCCTGTTACTGTGCAGAGTGACACTATATCACCTTTTTTTCTTCATGTGGTGTAATGTAGAAGTTGTGAAAAATTAAGTAATGTGTTCTGCAAGCGGAGCTCGAGATAACTGTGTTATTTCCTGCAGAAACGAGTCCTGGCTGGAAGGAATGATGGCGGTCTGTGCTGGATGAAAGATGAAGGACTTCACCTAGAGACGTCACTGGTGAGTCAGTGTTACCTATACACTGACACTATACACTGTATACTATATAGAGGTCCTGTGTATAATGTCACCAGTGATCTCTGTATTACCTCTACACAGACACTGCATACTAAGTACAGATCTCCTGTGAATACTGGCACTTATGGTGATAGTATTGTGGTTTTTTTTTATTACTGATCAGTATTGTAGTATTCAGTCACTATGTGGTGGTAATATGTGGTCTGGAAATGGTGCGGTGGTATTTGTCCCTTGTATGTAGTATTATTCGGTCACTATGTGGCCTGGTCATGGTGTGGTGGTATTAAGTCACAGGTGTGGCATGTGGGGGTGACACCATTAGGCCCAGTTTAAGTTCTACAAAACAGGAAAACCATTTTTGGTAACCTTTGTGTGTATTGAGCTGGGGGGGGGGGGCGCCAAACTCGGGATCAGCCCCGGGCGGCAAAAGCTCTAGCTACGCCTCTGGGCAGCCTTTTTAACTACGCAGTCAATCATCACTCCTCACAGTTCATATCCAAGGTGAGTGTAATATATATAAGCACTATATAAATATAGAAAAGAAGGATATTAAAAATTAATCAAAGACAATTAAGAACAATGAACATACATGACAACTATCACAAATATAATAAAAATTAAAAATCCAGAGTATATTCCAAGGAATAATAAAGGAATTATAAAAAAGAGCTAAATCTGTGACTTTCATTAAGTCCATTGGGTACCAATGTATTGAGACGAAAAATCCATCTACTCTCAACCTGAGAGAGGATTTTGAACAAATTACCTCCCCTTATACCAAGATTTACCTGATCAATAGCCAAGACTTGAAGGCCCTTTGCATCTGATTCATGAGCTGTTCTAAAATGTCTGGGGAGAGTTTTTAATTGATCTCCCTCCTTGCTTTCTTTTGATTTTTCAATGTCGCGTACATGCTCGCGTATTCTGACACGAAGCTCTCTAGTCGTCATACCAATGTACATTAGGTTGCATGGGCAACGTGCGAGATAGATCACGCCTTGGGATGAACAAGTAAGATATTTCCTGATTGAAAATTTCTTTGATCCCTCTGAGTTGGAGAATTCTTTACTTTTTATAGTATTTGTACAGGCTTTGCATCTTTTGCAAGGAAAAAAGCCTTGAATTTCTCCGAAAGACATTCGTTTGTATTTGAGTTTTTTTTGAACTATAATGACTTCTAACTAGGAGGTCAGATAGATTTTTAGATCTTTTAGCCGTAATCAGCGGTTTGGGGGTGAGTATCTTGTTCAAAATTGGATCGATCCGCAGCACATTCCACCGATCATGTATGATTTTAGTAAACTGTTTCCACTGATTATTATAGGGCGTAATGAGTCTCACATCCTTGTTAGATGATTCTTGCTTTTTCTTATGAGAGTACAGCAGTTGGTTTCTGGTTGAGCTTCGTGCTTTATTGTAAGCTTGTCTAATTGGACGATGTCCATACCCTCTTTCTCTAAATCTAGCATAGAGCTCTTTTGCTTGTTCTTCATATGCTTGTTCAGTTGAACATATTCTTTTAGCTCTCACATATTGACTCATAGGAATAGATTTAATCGTAGAGGGTAGGTGAGATGAAGTCGCATGTAGGATCGAGTTTGTTGCCGTCGGTTTTCTAAAGATCGTTGTAGAAATTGATCCTTTAGAATCCACCGAAATATCGATATCTAAAAATGTGACTCTACGTCCATATGAGTAGGTCAGATAGATATTCATATCGTTGTTGTTTAACTGAGACATTAAGACGTTGAGTTCTTCTATGCTACCCTCCCATACAAAAATAATGTCATCGATATATCTTGACCAATTGTGTACTTTTTCAATACCAGGTATGGATGAGCATTGGAAGATATCACGTTCCCATAATCCTAAAAAAAGGTTGGCATATGAGGGGGCACAAGCCGCACCCATAGCCGTACCTTGCAATTGAAGAAAAATTTGATCTTTAAAAGTAAAGCAATTATGGGTTAAAATGAACTCTAAAAGGGTCAGTAGAAGTTCAACCAAAGGTCTTTCCATATTACTGTTATTAAGAAACCAAGAGATTGCAGCTATACCCTGAGAGTGCCGTATTGATGAATATAGAGCCTCTATATCTGCGGTCACTAGGATCATATTATCATCTAGATGGAGTTGGTCAAGTCTTTTTAAGGCTGCCGTTGTGTCTAATATATGGGATGGCAGAGTCGTGACGATTGGTTTTAAATAATGGTCAATAACTTTACAAATTATTTCATTGAGACTATCATTGCCTGACACAATGGGTCGGCCGGGGGGATCTAGAGGGTCTTTATGTAATTTGGGGAGGAGATAGAATGTTGGTAGTTTAGGTTTTAAAGTCTCAATTGTTTCGAGTAGTTTTTTAGGAATAATTCCCATAGTATAGGCCTCCATTAGTATATTAACCAATTCATTCTGATGTTGTTGAAGAGGGATATAGGTTAGTTTTCTATAACATTTATCATCTAGTAATATTTTAAATGCCTGTTTTTCGTACAGTTCATTAGGCCAAATTACTAGATTTCCCCCTTTGTCAGCCCTTTTGAATGTAACATCCTTCCATCCCTGCAGTTCTTGAATGATTTTTTTCTCCCTCAAGTCAGATACATTAGGATAGTATTTATGATTGATTTCCTCAATGTCTTTAGTAACTAATTTTACGAAGATCTCAACTGCGGGGCATATATTTATATTAGGAAATTTTTTAGATTTATCGAAAATAAAGGTAGGAAAATTGCTCACCCTTTCCTCCTGGTCATTTTCTTGCAATAGAGATTCCAAGTGTCTCCAGCTCTTCCTCATTATTCAGAGCTAAACCCATTTTAGTTTTTTCATGGAATCTTTTTAAGATGATTTTTCTTGCGAACAGATGGACATCTTTTACTGTGGTAAAGGGGTCTAGATGTTGTGGGGGAGAAAAAGTTAAACCCTTTTCAAGTAAAGACATATGTTCGTTAGACAAAATATGCGAGGATAGGTTTATTACCTTGGGATGGTCCTTCCTTTTCTTATTATAAGCTGTCTCCTGTCTCCCCTGATAGCCTTTCTTTCCTCCAAATCTAGTTTTCATCTGTCTGTAACTGAGCTGTTCATGTCCATGAGTTGAAGTCATACTGCTTGCAGTTGATGTAGTTGAAGAGATAGATGGACTTCGCGTACGAAGTTTCTCCTCATTTTGCCCTCTATACTGCCAACGAAATATCTTTTTTTGTTCATAATCTTGTTTATCACGTGAAAATTTCTTCACTTTGGCAGCACTGATCTGCTGCTCCCATTTTTCAATATCCAGATTAATCTCGTTATAGAATTTATTTAATTCCTCAGGAGTTAGTTTTCCTGCTAGTTCTTTTTGTAGGTCATTCAACTGACCGTCTATATCTTCTAATAACGAGGTGTTCTTACAATTAATAATTTCCATGAATGTCATTGAGCAGGATGAAGCAGTGTCTACCCATTTATTCGTTAACTCTGCATCATCTAATCCAAAAGTAGGATATAGTTGTATCCGAAGGCCTCGAGGGATAATTCCTTGTTGTATATAATTCTCTAATGTTGACAATCCAGCAGCTGTTGGCTGTACACTATAGCTGACAACTTGCTGCATTAGCCACGATCAGTGTTTGCACCGTCCAAATCTGTTTAACCCCTTAGATGCTGCTGTCAATAGTAAAACATCATTATAAATGGTTAGCAGAGTGGGGGGGCTTCCTATTTATCCCCATCGGCCCCCAGAGATCATGATTGTGTGGTCCTGATGTTTGCCATGGCAATTCACAACCAAATTCTGGCCTTAGCATCTGACGGCCATTGTAACCTGTTCAGAAGTTAGAGGCATTTAGGTGGTAAAAACACATATTTTCATTTCTGTCATGCCACTTTGCATTAATTCCTGAAAAGCACCTGAAGGGTTAATAAACTACCTGACAGCTGTTTTTAAAATGGTATATGTTTTGGGGGTTTCCCAATATAGGGGTCCACTAAAGGCACTTTAAACATTGATGGGTCCTTAAAAAAATTCATTTTGTAAATTTTCTTGAAAAAATGAAAAATTACTGCTACATTTTTAAACCTCCTAAAATGCTAACAAAGTAAAATAACATTTTACAAATGGTGCTGATGTAAAGCAGAATGTGGGAAATGTTATTTTTTAATGTTTTGCTGTGGTATGATCATCTGGATTAAAGGGATAATCATTCAAAGCTTGAAATTGCAAATTTTTTTACATTTTTCTCAAATTTCTGATATTTTTTATAAATAAACACAAAACATATCAACCTAAATTTATTATTATCATAAAGTATAATGTGTCATGAAAAAACAATCTCAAAATCACTGGGATTTGTTGAAGGATTCCAGAGTTATTACCACATAAATTGACACTGGTCAGTAGAGTTGAGCGACCTTGACCTTTTTAGAGTCGAGCCGGGTTTCGCGAAACCCGACTATCTCAAAAGTCGGGTCGAGTGAAATCGGTCGATTATGACGTAAAGTCGGGATCGACCGAAACACGAAACCCAATGCAAGTCAATGGGGCAGCATAGTCGGCAGTGAGTGGGGGCCAGGAAAACACCTAGAGTGCCCATTTTAATGTCAAAACCATCCATTCTTCTTAATGAAGCTTGTCAAGCGTAATTTACCTTATAATAATTGGAAGGCATTTGAAATTGGGGGTCATTTGGCTAAAGTTGTGGTGGGTAGGGCTGGTTCAAGTAATTAGTGGGCCCAGGAAATCTGGACCACGTCACGGCAGTGGAGCAGGGAGAGGTAAGTATTTCATCTTTGCAAGTGCTGTGAACCTGAGCAAGCAGGGGGGGCCCACTCGTTGGCATTGGCACTGGCACAGGGCCCCTCAAAGTACAACGGTGTGTTTGCATGGCGGGGGCGCCTCCCACCGGCAGCAACACTTTTGCGTACTATGAGAGGCCCTGTGCCAGTGACGTCGCCAACTAGTATTCCTCCCCCCACCTGATGAAGGAACCTGCACTTTCATCTGCACCTTCCTCTTTGTCCCCGTGTAAGGTGGTATGGTATGCGGGAAGAGCAACCTGACTTTCAGCAGGGTCACAATGTTGTTGTGTAGCGTGCACGGGGAATGTTGCGTTATGGGTCAATGTACCAGCAGACTCATCTATCACTGGCTGGGCAATGGGCAGGATGAGGAGGAAACACAGATATAGGCCCAAAGAATAAAGTTGGCTAAATGCAGTTCAAAATTGGTAACACAGGAATAACCAGGGGGCATTGCAGTGGAGGACAACTGGAATGAGAGGCTGACACAGAGAGTAGGCCCAAATCAGTAAGTAGTCGAAATGCAGTTCAAAATTGGCAACCGTAGTTAACAGGCGGCACAGCTTTGTTCAGTGGAGGAGAACAGCAAGGAGTGGCAGACACCGATAGTAGGCCCCAACCCAACTAGTAGGCCAAATGCAGTCTAACATTAACAACCACTTAACGAGCGCCTGAAAACGGAATTTCAGGACAGGAAACCAGGAGAACAGCAAGGAGCGGCAGACACTGTTAGTAGGCCCCAAACCAACTAGTAACGCCAAATGCAGTTGTTCCATTTAACCACAATTTAACGAGAGCCTGAAGATAGATGCTCAGGAAAGGCAACCTGGAGAGCACCTTGGAGTGGAACACACCATCTCTCTCCACCCCATACCCATTTTGTAGGCCTAATGCAGTGTAGTTTTCTACAACTACTAAACGAGAGTCGGAAGACCGAAGCAATGGCAAGGAAACCTGGGGAACACCTTGGAGTGTAACACACCATCTCTCTCCACCCGATACCCATTTTGTAGGCCTAATGCAGTGTAGTTTTCTACAACTACTAAACGAGAGTCTGAAGATCGAAGCAATGGGAGGAAACCTGGAGAACACCTTGGAGTGTAACACACCATCTCTCTCCACCCCATAGCCAATTTGGAGGCCTAATGCAGTGTAGTTTCCAACAACTACTAAACGAGAGCATTAAGATCGAAGCTCTGGAAAGGCAACCTGGAGAACACCTTGGAGTGGAACACACCATCTCTCTTCACCCTATACCCATGTTGTAGGCCTAATGCAGTGTAGTTTTCTACAACTACTAAACGAGAGTCGGAAGACCAAAGCAATGGCAAGGAAACCTGGGGAACACCTTGGAGTGTAACACACCATCTCTCTCCACCCCATACCCAATTTGTAGGCCTAATGCAGCCTACTTTCCGACAACTACTAAACGAGAGCATGAAGATCGAAGCTCAGGAAAGGCAACCTGGGGAACACCTTGGAGTGTAACACACCCTCTCTCTACACCACGGAAGGGCTGATTCTTAGGAAGGAAGGCTGTCGGAAAGAAGCAGGGCGCGTCCGAGGGTGATTATATTCTTATTAGGTATATACTCACCCTCGGACGCACCCTGCTTCTTTATTTGTAATGAATGTTTATTTGCAATGTGGTTTTGACTTACTCTATTTTTTTGGTAAATAATGATTTTATTATTTTCATTGTTTTGCATCTTCTTGGCAATAATATAAAGAAGACGCGACAGGACAACACTCGGTGGATGCCATATCTGTGTTTTAAATTGAAAAAAACTTTCAGTTAACTACTTGCAGGAGAAAGTTATTGTAGCTGGTGGCCATTTTTAGTACTGTACCAGATTTTTGTTGTATGTGTTGGTTTTTAATGTTAAAATGTCTGCATTTGATATCTCTCCAGTATTTTCTTTTTTATAAGCAAAATACTTATTTTTATATTTTCTGATGTTGGTTCCAGGGGAACACGGGCAGCAGTAGACAGGTCAGTGGAGACCTAGTGGAAGGAGGGACCGCAGACAGGCTTCGAAGCCCTAACATAATAAATTGGGCTGGCTGTAGGCAATTTAAAATTGGTTCCAGGGGAACACGGGCGGCAGTAGACAGGTCAGTGGAGGCCTAGTGGAAGGAGGGACCGCAGACAGGCTTCGAAGCCCTAACATAATAAATTGGGCTGGCTGTAGGCAATTTAAAATTGGTTCCAGGGGAACACGGGCAGCAGTAGACAGGTCAGTGGAGGCCTAGTGGAAGGAGGGACCGCAGACAGGCTTCGAAGCCCTAACATAATAAATTGGGCTGGCTGTAGGCAATTTAAAATTGGTTCCAGGGGAACACGGGCAGCAGTAGACAGGTCAGTGGAGGCCTAGTGGAAGGAGGGACCGCAGACAGGCTTCGAAGCCCTAACATAATAAATTGGGCTGGCTGTAGGCAATTTAAAATTGGTTCCAGGGGAACACGGGCAGCAGTAGACAGGTCAGTGGAGGCCTAGTGGAAGGAGGGACCGCAGACAGGCTTCGAAGCCCTAACATAATAAATTGGGCTGGCTGTAGGCAATTTAAAATTGGTTCCAGGGGAACACGGGCAGCAGTAGACAGGTCAGTGGAGGCCTAGTGGAAGGAGTGACCGCAGACAGGCTTCGAAGGCCTAACATAAGAAAAATGTCAATACAATGGTATTGACAGTGCCAGGCATTGAAGGATGTCAGCGCATAGACTAAACATTGGTGGAGCTGTGAGAGAAAATTTTGCAAGTGGTAGAGCACTGTTTGACCTGGGGGGGGACTGTCTTGTGGCCGGCGGTACAGGCCAGGGCCCCTCATATTACAACGGTGTGTCTGACGTTGGGTGCGCACCACCACCGCCAGACACTTTATTGTACTATGAGGGACCTAGTGGCAGTGCCGTCGACCAAAAGCGGGCACACCCACCTTTTCAGACAAACAGTACTCTCACGGGTGCTGGCGCCAAGTGGCGATACCACGGCCCCGTGTGGGGACTTTGGCCATTTAGGGAGGTGTTAACATGTCAGATGCTGGACAATCAGGTGCTGCAAATTACGAGATTGGAAAAGTCGTTCAGAATAGTCCACAGGCAAGACCTTTACATAGGAAAGCTAGGTGTCAGCCGGGCAAGGTGGGGCAAAAGATTTCGAAATCCAGTTGTGGTTCATTTTAATGAAGGTTAGATCATCTACATTTTGGGTAGCCAGACGAGTCCTTTTTTCTCTTAGTATTGAACCTGCAGCACTGAATACTCTTTCTGATAGGACACTAGCTGCCGGGCAAGCAAGCTCCTGCAATGCATATTCTGCCAATTCTGGCCAGGTGTCTAATTTTGATGCCCAGTAATCAAATGGGAATGACGGTTGAGGGAGAACGTCGATAAGGGATGAAAAATAGTTAGTAACCATACTGGACAAATGTTGTCTCCTGTCACTTTGAATTGATGCTGCAGTACCTGTCCTGTCTGCGGTCATAGCAAAATCACTCCACAACCTGGTCAGAAAACCCCTCTGGCCAACGCCACTTCTGATTTCTGCCCCTCTAACACCTCTGGTCTGCTGGCCCCTGCAGCTCGTGTTAGAACGATCACGGGCGCTGTGTGCAGGGAATGCCAGAAGCAAACGGTCAACAAGAGTTGATTGTTTGGTTGCTAATATTAGTTCCAAGTTCTCATGTGGCATTATATTTTGCAATTTGCCTTTATAGCGAGGATCAAGGAGGCAGGCCAACCAGTAATCGTCATCGTTCATCATTTTTGTTATGCATGTGTCCCTTTTGAGGATACGTAAGGCATAATCCGCCATGTGGCCCAAAGTTCCAGTTCTCAAATCTGTGGTTGTGCTTGGTTGAGGGGCAGTTTCAGGCAAATCCACGTCACTTGTGTCCCTCCAAAAACCAGAACCCGGCCTTGCCGCGCCAAACTTTGCATCAGCAGACGCATTAGGGGGATGCTCATGCTTATTATGGCGTTGTCTGCACTAACCAGCCGTGTGCATTCCTCAAAACACTGAAGGACTTGACACATGTCTTGAATCTTCGACCACTGCACACCTGACAACTCCATGTCTGCCATCCTACTGCCTGCCCGTGTATGTGTATCCTCCCACAAAAACATAACAGCCCGCCTCTGTTCACACAGTCTCTGAAGCATGTGCAGTGTTGAGTTCCACCTTGTTGCAACGTCTATGATTAGGCGATGCTGGGGAAGGTTCAAAGAACGCTGATAGGTCTGCATACGGCTGGAGTGTACGGGCGAACGGCGGATATGTGAGCAAAGTCCACGCACTTTGAGGAGCAGGTCGGATAACCCCGGATAACTTTTCAGGAAGCACTGCACCACCAGGTTTAAGGTGTGAGCCAGGCAAGGAATGTGTTTCAGTTGGGAAAGGGAGATGGCAGCCATGAAATTCCTTCCGTTATCACTCACTACCTTGCCTGCCTCAAGATCTACAGTGCCCAGCCACGACTGCGTTTCTTTCTGCAAGAACTCGGACAGAACTTCAGCTGTGTGTCTGTTGTCGCCCAAACACTTCATAGCCAATACAGCCTGCTGACGTTTGCCAGTAGCTGCCCCATAATGGGAGACCTGGTGTGCAACAGTGGCATCTGCGGATGGAGTGGTTGTGCGACTGCGGTCTGTGGACGAGGTCTCGCTTCTGCAGGAGGACGAGGAGGAGGAGGAGGGGGTGCGAACGGCTACAGCCAACTGTTTCCTAGACCGTGGGCTAGGCAGAACTGTCCCAAACTTGCTGTCCCCTGTGGACCCTGCATCCACCACATTTACCCAGTGTGCTGTGATGGACACGTAACGTCCCTGGCCATGCCTACTGGTCCATGCATCTGTTGTCAGGTGCACCTTTGTGCTCACAGATTGCCTGAGTGCATGGACGATGCGTTCTTTAACATGCTGGTGGAGGGCTGGGATGGCTTTTCTGGAAAAAAAGTGTCGACTGGGTAGCTCGTAGCGTGGTACAGCGTAGTCCATCAGGGCTTTGAAAGCTTCGCTTTCAACTAACCGGTAGGGCATCATCTCTAACGAGATTAGTCTAGCTATGTGGGCGTTCAAACCCTGTGTACGCGGATGCGAGGCTAAGTACTTCCTTTTTCTAACCATAGTCTCATGTAGGGTGAGCTGGACTGGAGAGCTGGAGATCGTGGAACTAGCGGGGGTGCCGGTGGACATGGCAGACTGAGAGACGGTGGGAGATGGTATTGTTGCCGCCGGTGCCCTAGATGCAGTGTTTCCTACTACGAAACTGGTGATTCCCTGACCCTGACTGCTTTGGCCTGGCAAAGAAACCTGCACAGATACTGCAGGTGGTGCAGAAAATGGTGGCCCTACACTGCCGGAAGGGATGTTGCGTTGATGACTAACTTCATTGGCCGAGGGTGCTACAACCTTAAGGGACGTTTGGTAGTTAGTCCAAGCTTGCAAATGCATGGTGGTTAAATGTCTATGCATGCAACTTGTATTGAGACTTTTCAGATTCTGCCCTCTGCTTAAGGTAGTTGAACATTTTTGACAGATGACTTTGCGCTGATCAATTGGATGTTGTTTAAAAAAATGCCAGACTGCACTCTTTCTAGCATCGGATACCTTTTCAGGCATTGCAGACTGAGCTTTAATCGGATGGCCACTCTGTCCTCCAACAGGTTTTGACTTTGCCACGCGTTTTGGGTAAGATACGGGCCCGGCAGATGGAACCTGTTTCGATGTTGATGCCTGCTGCGGCCCCTCCTCCTCCGCTTCAGAACTGCTGCCGCCTGCACCCTGTTCCCCCAATGGCTGCCAATCGGGGTCAAGAACTGGGTCATCTATTACCTCTTCTTGTAGCTCGTGCGCAACTTCGTCTGTGTCACCGTGTCGGTCGGTGGTATAGCGTTCGTGATGGGGCAACATAGTCTCATCAGGGTCTGATTCTTGATCAGCACCCTGCGAGGGCAATGTTGTGGTCTGAGTCAAAGGACCAGCATAGTAGTCTGGCTGTGGCTGTGCATCAGTGCACTCCATGTCAAATTCAACTTGTAATGGGCATGGACTGTTAACTGCTTCACTTTCTAAGCCAGGGACGGTATGTGTAAAGAGCTCCATGGAGTAACCCGTTGTGTCGCCTGCTGCATTCTTCTCTGTTGTTGTTTTTGCTGAAGAGGACAAGGAAGCGACTTGTCCCTGACCGTGAACATCCACTAACGACGCGCTGCTTTTACTTTTACCAGTTTCACGAGAGGAGGCAAAAGAGCTAGAGGCTGAGTCAGCAAGATAAGCCAAAACTTGCTCTTGCTGCTCCGGCTTTAAAAGCGGTTTTCCTACTCCCAGAAAAGGGAGCGTTCGAGGCCTTGTGTAGCCAGACGACGAACCTGGCTCCACAGCTCCAGACTTAGGTGCAATATTTTTTTTCCCACGACCACCTGATGCTCCACCACTACCACTACCCTCATTACCAGCTGACAATGAACGCCCCCGGCCACGACCTCTTCCACCAGACTTCCTCATTGTTTTAAAAACGTTACCAAACTAACGGTATTTGTTGCTGTCACACAACTTACACGGTGAGCTATAACTTCAGTATGATTTAGCTACCCCTTTACAGGTGGGTGAGACCACAACGAAAATCAGGCACAATGTTACACACTCTGTTGTTGGTGTCAACAAATGAGAGAGATGCCACACACGCAGGACTGTCACTGAAGCGCAAATGTAAATATTAATCTCCCACTGATTTGTTTGTTTTTTTTTAAAAGGGAGACTTTAGAAAAAAAAAAATAATAAAAAAAAATGATTTTTTAAGGAAGAATTTATAAACCAAATAAAATGAAATGATTGTTTCAGGGAGAATTTAGAAAACAAATAAAAAAAAAATAGGCTTTCTATGGCCCACTGAGTGAGAGAGGACGCACACAGGAGTCAGGAGTGGCACACAAGCCCAGAGGCCAATATTTTTCTCCCACTGATTGATTTAGTGATTTTTTCAGGTAGATTTTGGAACCCAAATCAAGCAAAAAAATTAATAGGCTTTCTATGGCCCACAATTGGAGAGAGAGAGATGGCACACCCAGGAGTCAAGACTGGCACACAAGCAGAAAGGGCAATATTAATCTCCCACTGATTTGATTTTTTTTTTTTCAGGGAGACTTTAGAAAAAAAATACAAAAAAATGAATTTTTCAGGAAGAATTTAGAAACCAAATAAAATAAAATGATTGTTTCAGGGAGAATTTAGAAAACAAATAAACAAAAAATAGGCTTTCTAGGGCCCACTGAGTGAGAGAGGACGCACACAGGAGTCAGGAGTGGCACACAAGCCCAGAGGCCAATATTTTTCTCCCACTGATTGATTTAGTGATTTTTTCAGGTAGATTTTGGAACCCAAATCAAGCAAAAAAATTAATAGGCTTTCTATGGCCCACAATTGGAGAGAGAGAGATGGCACACCCAGGAGTCAAGACTGGCGCACAAGCAGAAAGGGCAATATTAATCTCCCACTGATTTGATTTTTTTTTTTTTTTTCAGGGAGACTTTAGAAAAAAAAATACAAAAAAATGAATTTTTCAGGAAGAATTTAGAAACCAAATAAAATAAAATGATTGTTTCAGGGAGAATTTAGAAAACAAATAAAAAAAAAAATAGGCTTTCTATGGCCCACTGAGTGAGAGAGGACGCACACAGGAGTCAGGAGTGGCACACAAGCCCAGAGGCCAATATTTTTCTCCCACTGATTGATTTAGTGATTTTTTTAGGTAGATTTTGGAACCCAAATCAAGCAAAAAAATTAATAGGCTTTCTATGGCCCACAATTGGAGAGAGAGAGATGGCACACCCAGGAGTCAAGACTGGCACACAAGCAGAAAGGGCAATATTAATCTCCCACTGATTTGATTTTTTTTTTTTTTTTCAGGGAGACTTTAGAAAAAAAAAATACAAAAAAATGAATTTTTCAGGAAGAATTTAGAAACCAAATAAAATAAAATGATTGTTTCAGGGAGAATTTAGAAAACAAATAAAACAAAAAATAGGCTTTCTAGGGCCCACTGAGTGAGAGAGGACGCACACAGGAGTCAGGAGTGGCACACAAGCCCAGAGGCCAATATTTATCTCCCACTGATTGATTTATTGATTTTTTCAGGTAGAATTTAGAACCCAAATCAACAAAAAAAATAAATAGGCTTTCTATGGCCCACTATTTGTGAGAGAGATGGCATGCTCAGGACTGGCACACAAGCCCAGAGGCCAATATTAATCTCCCACTTTTTTTTTTTTTTCCCAGGGAAAATTTATAAACCCAATAAAAAAAATAATAAATAGGCTTTCTATGGCCCACTATCTGAGAGAGAGAGATGGCATGCTTAGGACTGGCACACAAGCCCAAAGGCCAATATTAATCTCCCACTGATTGATTTATTGATTTTTTCAGGTAGAATTTAGAACCCAAATCAAGCAAAAAAAATTAATAGGCTTTCTATGGCCCACTGAGTGAGAGATGGCACACACAGGAGTCAGGAGTGGCACACAAGCCCTGAGGCCAATATTTTTCTCCCACTGATTGATGTTGTGATTTTTTCAGGTAGATTTTGGAACCCAAATCAAGCAAAAAAATAAATAGGCTTTCTATGGCCCACTGAGTGAGAGATGGCACACACAGGAGTAAGGAGTGGCACACAAGCCCTGAGGCCAATATTTTTCTCCCACTGATTGATGTAGTGATTTTTTCAGGTAGATTTTAGAACCCAAATCAAGCAAAAAAATAAATAGGCTTTCTATGGCCCACTGAGTGAGAGATGACACAGACAGGGATGGCACTCTAGCAGAAATGCCAATCTTAATCTCCCACAAAAAAAAAAAAAAAAAAAAAAGGAACTGTCCTTCAATTACTATCTCCCTGCAGTAATCTCAGCCAGGTATGGCAGGCAGCAATAAGGAGTGGACTGATGCACAAATTAAATAAAAAGTGTGGACAAACAAACAAGATAGCTGTGCAGAAAGGAAGGAACAAGAGGATTTGTGCTTTGAAAAAAGCAGTTGGTTTGCACAGCGGCGTACACACAGCAATGCAGCTATCAGGGAGCCTTCTAGGGCAGCCCAATGAGCTACAGCGCTGAGAAAAAAAAAAAAATGTAGCTTCCACTATCCCTGCACACTGAAGGTGGTGTTGGACAGTGCAAATCGCTACAGCACAAGCGGTTTGGTGGTTAATGGACCCTGCCTAACGCTATCCCTGCTTCTGACGAAGCGGCAGCAACCTCTCCCTAAGCTCAGATCAGCAGCAGTAACATGGCGGTCGGCGGGAACGCCCCTTTATAGCCCCTGTGACGCCGTGGACAGCAAGCCAATCACTGCAATGCCCTTCTCTAAGATGGTGGGGACCAGGACCTATGTCATCACGCTGCCCACACTCTGCGTTTACCTTCATTGGCTGAGAAATGGCGCTTTTCGCGTCATTGAAACGCGACTTTGGCGCGAAAGTCGCGTACCGCATGGCCGACCCCGCACAGGGGTCGGATCGGGTTTCATGAAACCCGACTTTGTCTAAAGTCGGCGACTTTTGAAAATGTTCGACCCGTTTCGCTCAACCCTACTGGTCAGATTTCAAAAATGTGGCTCCGTCACTAAGGTTATTTTTCATTGTTGCTTGAGTAACTCTTAGGGCTTGTTTCCATTTGCGAGAAACACGTCCGTGTCTCGCATGTGGAAACGAAGCTCTGGCACCGGCACTTGGGAGCGGAGCGTGCGTCTCCATGTGTTGCTATGCAGCCGCACGCTCCGCTCCGGAGTGCCAGCACCAGAGCTTCGTTTCCACATGCGAGACACGGACGTGTTTCTCGCAAATGGAAACAAGCCCTTACTGCAACTCTTTCGATTTACTCACTGAAGATTTATACTATGACCTCTTAATACTTCGCTGTTATTTGTGCTTAAAGTAATTCTTACCCTGCATTTGCTAAACGTCCTTATTTATTATGTCTTCTACCTGTTACCATATTTAGTTCATGCTGCCGATTCTTCTCGGCCTCCTCTTTTAATATTTTTGTGTGTTTTTTAATCCTATCTTGTATCTTCATGTCTTTAATCAGTCCTGTCTTTTTGGTGTCCTTAATAAAATCATGGATTTGTTCATTAAAAGTGGATTATTTATTTCTGATTACTCTAAGTAGCTTCTTTTTGGGAAAATCATAAAAAAGAAAGGTGTCTTTGCCATCCTAATAAACACGAAAATTGGTTGAGTGAATGAGGTCTTTTAATCTGCAAATTAATGGCTACTAGTGGTGGTCTTCAGTACCTTTTACCCAGTGGCTCAGAATAAGAGGGAATTATAGTATATCATCCGGTTATAGTCTTATTTTTGACAATAATGTAGATTATTATTTTCCAACATAAAAATGCTTTTATTAATGCTTAAATAATTGCTTAAATTGCATCTTTCTTTTAATCCTGTAGCCTTTTTGCAGTTAAGGGACATATCTGCTTGGTTGCTAGGGGCACCACTGTCAATTTTGCTAGGCCTCAAGCTTGATGCCTGCTTATCCTTCTTGTTTATTCTTTAGAAAACAATGTAATGTGATTCACCGAATATAATTGTAATAGGATACTCAAATATCACTACTAGTTTTTGAAGAATTTCCCAGAAAGCTGTATTTATGACCGGCCCATATATAATGTGTATAGTAGCACTGAAGCCTAATTTTAGTTTTGCTTATGTAATGCTATGCTATGCTTTTACAGGAGATTATTTAATAAAGCCAACCACATTGTTCAATCATCGTGTAACATATGGAAGGTGTCTATCAGTATATACAGAGAGACGGCAAAATTCATCACAAATGTGTTTGCTGAGAGCCTGGCGCACATGTTCCTCTCCTCAGTATTGTAGCCACCTGCAGAAAGATTAATAGACTGAAATCATCGCAGTGAAGTGCGGGGTGAATCCTATAGATTTATCAATACTGTCTGGCAGCTACAATCGCATTACAGTAATGAATTCACAGTAGAAACCAAGCAGGTAGAAGACTAAGCCAATGTCCATTATGAGTACCAAAATATACATCTTTATTTCCTATATGGGGCGAGGCGTCTTATTTTGCATTTCAGCAAACATTGTAATTATAGCAATGTGAAACGCACCAAGGTGGCCCTAAAATGTATGCATGTTGGCAGAATGCAAGAAATAGACATTGCTTCTATAATTGGATAGTTTGGATTCCTAAGTAAGAAGTAAGTTAATTTATTAGATTAGCCCCTTCACCCTGAAGCCTGTTATCACCTTCCTGACCAGGCCAAATTTTACAATTCTGACCAGTGTCATTTTATGAGGTTATAACTCTGGAACGCTTCAATGGATCCCACTGATTCTGAGACAGTTTTCTCATGATATATTGTACTTCATGTTAGTGGTAAAATTTGTTCAATATGACTTGCATTTATTGGTGAAAATATAGGAAATTTGAGGGAAATTTGGAAATTTTTGCAATTTTCAAAATTTAGTTTTTATGCCCTTAAAGGAAACCTGTCACCCTCCCGGGGCCTATTAAGGTAAAAGAGCCAACTTCTGCAGCACTAAGGCTCCATTCTGTGAAGGTGGCTCTTATGTTTTTGCTCCCTAATAACGCTGAAATATTCACTTTTATAAATTGTGCACCATACCTCCCTTGAGTCCGGGGGGTAAGTTTTCTCCCCCTGACTCAGCCGCCTCGCTGCCGTCCATCATCCCTCTGAGTGCACCGGGTGCCATCTCCTCTGTGTCTCCTCACGTCACCGGCACCTGCGCTGTCCTGTCATTTTTCAGGCATGCGCCGTGCACGCTGCCCTGGAACTCACATCAGCTGATGTACTGATATCGCACCTGCGTGTAGTGGAGGCACGAGATCCCGCCCTGCAGTGTGTTATGATTTATTCACACTGCGGGGCTGGGAATCTGGCACTGTGCGCAGGCGCGATCTACTTACATCCCTTGATGTTAGAGCCATAGCAGCGCACACGGTGCATTTCTGAGAAATAATTGCACAGCGCAGGCGCCGGTGATGGCACAAGACAGAGAGGATGCAGCACCCAGTGGGATGATGGATGACTGCGAGGCGGCTGAGTCAGGGGGAGAAAATGTGCAAAAATGGACCCTAAAATTTCTCCTGAGCACGACTATACCCCATATGTGGGGGAAAACTACTGTTTTGATCCACGGCAGAGCTCAGAAGGGAAGGAGCGTCATTTGACTTTGTCATTGTAAACTTTACTGAAATAATTACCGGATGTCATGTCGCATTTGCAGAGCCCCTGATGTGCCTAAACAGTGAAAATCGCTCACAAGTTACACCATTTTAGAAACTAGATCCCTCAGGGAAATTATCTAGATTTGTGGTGAACACGATGAACCCCCAGGTGCATCACATAAGTTTATAACATTGAGCCATGAAAATAAAAACAATCACATTATTTACAGCCGTCTTTTTGATCGTGTTTTATTGCACTTTTTGTTCGGTATGATGGTAAAGCATTGTTTTTTGCCTCATTTTTTTTACAATGGTCATTGAAGGGGTTAACTAGCGGGATAGTTTTGTAAATCTGGTAGTTCCAGAAGCGGCTTTACCAAATATGTGTACATCTTTTGTTTGTTAGTTTTTTAAATAAATAAATGTATTTATTGAAATTATATTTTTTCATTTTTTTGTTCTTAGTTTTTGTTTTTAAATATTTGTACAATTTTTAATAACTTTTTTTAACTTTTTTATATTGTTCGATTATGGGACATCATCCTGTGGGACATCTGCTTCTGCACCTCATGGCATCAGAACAGCATCTGACAGGCAGGGAGAAGGCATTTCAGCACCTGCTCTGAGCAGCCCAACACACAGGCCCAACACATAGCCGTGACAAATTCAGCTGTAGTGCCAATCAGCTGATCATCCGGCGCGAGCAAATTTGCTCATCTCTACTTAACCCCTTCATGACCCAGCCTATTTTGACCTTAAAGACCTGGGCATTTTTTGTAATTCTGACCAGTGTCCCTTTATGAGGTAATAACTCAGGAACGCTTCAACGAATCCTAGCGGTTCTGAGATTGTTTTTTTGTGACATATTGGGCTTCATGTTAGTGGTAAATTTAGGTCGATAATTTTTGTGTTTATTTGTGAAAAAAATGGAAATTTGGCTAAAATTTTGAAAAATTTGCAATTTTCAAATTTTGAATTTTTATTTTGTTAAACGAGAGAGTTATGTGACACAAAATAGTTAATAAATAACATTACCCACATGTCTACTTTACATACTTTTTGCTAGGAAGTTATAAGGGTTAAAATTTGACCAGCGATTTCTCATTTTTACATCAAAATTTACAAAACCATTTTTTTTAGGGACCACCTCACATTTGAAGTCAGTTTGAGGGGTCTATATGGCTGAAAATACCCAAAAGTGACAACATTCTAAAAACTGCACCCCTCAAGGTGCTCAAAACCACATTCAAGAAGTTTATTAACCCTTCAGGTGCTTCACAGCAGCAGAAGCAACATGGAAGGAAAAAATTAACATTTAACGTTTTAGTCACAAAAATGATGTTTTAGCAACAATTTTTTTATTTTCCCAAGGGTAAAAAGAGAAACTGGACACCAAAAGTTATTGTACAATTCATCCTGAGTACACTGATACCCCATATGTGGGGGGGAACCACTGTTTGGGCGCACGATAGGGCTCGGAAGGGAAGGAGCGCCATTTGACTTTTTCAAGAAAAATTGGCTCCAATCTTTAGCAGACACCATGTCATGTTTGGAGAGCCCCTGTGTGCCTAAACATTGGAGCTCCCCCACATGTGACCCCATTTTGGAAACTAGACCCCCCAAGGAACCTATCTAGATAAATAGTGAGCACTTTGAACCCCCAGGTGCTTCACAAATTGATCCGTAAAAATGAAAAAGTACTTTTTTTTCCCAAAAAATTTCTTTTAGCCTCAATTTGTTCATTTTCACATGGGCAACAGGATAAAATGGATCCTAAAATGTATTGGGCAATTTCTCCTGAGTACACTGATACCTCACATGTGGGGGTAAACCACTGTTTGGGCACACGGCAGGGCTCGGAATGGAAGGAGGGCCATTTGACTTTTTGAATGAAAAATTAGCTCCAATCGTTAGCTGACACCATTTCGCGTTTGGAGAGCCCCTGTTTGCCTAAACATCGGAGCTTCCCCACATGTGACCCCATTTTGGAAACTAGACCTCCTAAGGAACTAATCTAGATGTGCGGTGACCACTTTAAACCCTCAAGTGCTTCACAGAAGTTTATAACGCAGAGCCGTGAAAATAAAAAATCATTTTTCTTTCCTCAAAAATTATTTTGTAGCCCACAATTTTTTATTTTCACAAGAGTAACAGGAGAAATTGGACCCGAAAAGTTGTTGTCCAGTTTGTCCTGAGTATGGTGATACCCCATATGTGGGGGGGAACCACTGTTTGGGCACACGTCGGGGCTCAGAACGGAAGTAGTGACTTTTGAAATGCAGACTTTGATGGAATGGTCTGCGGGTGTCACGTTGCGTTTGCAGAGCCCCTGATGTGCCTAAGCAGTAGAAACCCCCCACAAATGACCCCACTTTGGAAACTAGACCCCCCCAAGGAACTTATCTAGATATGTGGTGAGCACTTTGAACCCCCAAGTGCTTCACAGAAGTTTACAATGCAGAGCCGTGAAAATAAAAAATCATGTTTCTTTCCTCAAAAATGATGTTTTAGCAAGCAATTTTTTATTTTTACAAGGGTAACAGGAGAAATTGGACCCCAATAGTTGTTGCAGAGTTTGTCCTGAGTACACTGATACCCCATGTGTGGGGGTAAACCACTGTTTGGGCACACGTCAGGGCTCGGAAGGGAAGTAGTGACTTTTGAAATGCAGACTTTGATGGAGTGGTCTGCAGACGTCACGTTGCATTTGCAGAGCCCCTGATGTGCCTAAACAGTAGAAACCCCCCACAAGTGACCCCATTTTGGAAACTAGACCCCCCAAGGAACTTATCTAGATATGTGGTGAGCACTTTGAACCCCCAAGTGCTTCACAGAAGTTTACAACGCAGAGCCATGAAAATAAAAAATCATGTTTCTTTCCTCAAAAATTATGTTTTAGCAAGCAATTTTTTTATTTTCACAAGGGTAACAGGAGAAATTAGACCCCAACAGTTGTTGCCGAGTTTGTCCTGAGTACACTGATACCCCATATGTGGGGGTAAACCACTGTTTGGGCACACGTCAGGGCTCGGAAGGGAAGTAGTGACTTTTGAAATGCAGCCTTGATGTAATGGTCTGCGGGCGTCACGTTGCGTTTGCAGAGCCCCTGATGTGCCTAAACAGTAGAAACCCCCCACAAGTGACAATATTTTGGAAACTAGACCCCCAAGGAACTTATCTAGATATGTGGTGAGGACTTTGAACCCCCAAGTGCTTCACAGAAGTTTACAACGCAGAGCCGTGAAAATAAAAAATCATTTTTCTTTCCTCCAAAAATGATGTTTTAGCAAGCAATTTTTTGTTATTTTCACAAGGGTAACATGAGAAATTGGACCCCAATAATTGTTGCCCAGTTTGTCCTGAGTATGCTGGTACCCCATATGTGGGGGTAAACCACTGTTTGGGCGCACGTCGGGGCTCGGAAGGGAGGGAGCACCATTTGACTTTTTGAATGCAAGATTGACTGGAATCAATGGTGGCGCCATGTTGCGTTTGGAGACCCCTGATGTGCCGTAACAGTGGAAACCCCTCAATTCTAACTCCAACACTAACCCCAACATACCCCTAACCCTAATCCCAACTCTAGCCATAACCCTAATCACAACCCTAACCCCAACACACCCCTAACCACAACTCTAACCCCAACACACCCCTAATCCTAACCCTAATCCAAATCCTAACCACAACAGACCCCTAACCTTAACCATAACCCTAACCACAGCCTAATCTTAACCCTATTTCAAACCCTAGCCCTAATTCCAACCCTAACCCTAAGGCTATGTGCCCACGTTGCGGATTCGTGTGAGATTTTTCCGCACCATTTTTGAAAAATCCGCAGGTAAAAGGCACTGCATTTTACCTGTGGATTTACCGCGGATTTCCAGTGTTTTTTGTGCGGATTTCACCTGTGGATTCCTATTGAGGAACAGGTGTAAAACGCTGCGGAATCCGCACAAAGAATTGACATGCTTTGGAAAATACAACGCAGCATTTCCGCGCGGTATTTTCCGCACCATGGGCACAGCGGATTTGGTTTTCCATAGGTTTACATGGTACTGTTAACATGATGGAAAACTGCTACAAATCCGCAGCGACCAATCAGCTGCAGATCCGCAGCCAAATCCGCTGTAGATCCACAGCCAAGTCCGCACTGTCTGCACATAGCCTAATTCTAACCCTAACCCTAGTTCTAACCCTAATTCTAGCCATAACCCTAACCCTAAGGCCAGGTTCACACTGCGCTAGCAGCAGCCCATTCAGCACATACGCTAACGGGCTGCTGCTAGCGCAAGTGCCAACGTTTGCATCGCGCTAGCGCAGATAGAGCATCTGCTAGCTCTATCTGCGCTAGCAGTGACGGACCCGGAAATGCTGCAGCCCGCGTCTCCAGGTCCGTCACTCAATGACGGTACATCCCTAGCGCACGCCCATTGTAGGCGTGCGATAGCGATGCGTCCGACATTGCTGTCAATGGCGGCCATAACGGACTACGTTACACCGCGTTTATGCCGCGGTGTAACGTAGTCCGTCTAACGGACTGCTTAGACGCAGTGTGAACTAATGTCTTTATTTTATTATTGTCCCTATCCATGGGGGTGATAAAGAGGGGGGGTTATTTATTGTTTTTTTTATTTTGATCGCTGTGATAGAGCCTATCACAGCGATCAAAATGTACCTGTAACGAATCTGCCGGCCGGCAGATTCGGCGAGCGCATTGCGCATGCGCCCGCCATTTTGGAAGATGGCGGCGCCCATCGAACACACGGACGGACACCGGGAGGGACCCAGGTCTGTAAGTATGAGGGGGGGTGATTGGACAGCAGGGGGGAGCGGACAGGAGGACGGAGGGGAGCGGGGACACTATTTGACCGGACGGAGGACCGGAGGGGAGGTGATCGGTGGCGGTGGGGGGGGGGCAGATCGTGATCTCCAGCCATGGCTGATGCTATTGCAGCATCGGCCATGGCTGGATTGTAATATTTCACCAATGAAAATTGGTGAAATATTACTATCACTCTGATTGAAAGTGAAACGTCACTTTCAACAGCCAATCAGAGCGATCGTAGCCACGGGGGGGGGGGGGTGAAGCCACCCTCCCTGGGCTAAAGTACAACTCCTCCTGTCCCTGCAGGCCAGGTGAAATTGCAGTTAACCCTTTCACCCAGCCTGCAGGAGCCCAATCCAGCCATGACGCATATGCTGCGTCACAGGTCGGAATGGCACAGGTTTTCATGACGCATACGGTGCGTCAAAGGTCGGGAAGGGGTTAAGATCCCCATTAGAATGGACAGTGTATGCTGGCAGGGCATTGCAGAGCCTTGTTTTTGAGTTGGGACAACCCCTTTAATTTATCATATTATACATCCAGCCAGGAGTAGTACCGTAGTTTGTGCTATGTCATTAGGTACACCATGGACCATTTTGAGGTGAAGACTAACCCAATGGGTAGAAATGACCAGTTATATATTGTCTAAATTAGGAAAGTTGAATAGATTGAAACCATTTTTACAACTATTATGAGTTTAGTGGAACATCAGTCTTGCAAAGCTGCCAGAAATCCTGGGAAAAGTGAATGTAGGAAGTGCAGAACCTTTTTAAAGAGCAAGTGTATTTGATCTGCAATGTTCCTAAGTATATGCGTTAGATCCACACTTGGTTGTGAATAAATAATGTATTTCCTCTTAATTACTTTACTGTTGGCCGCATGTTAAATGTTTCATTTTTATTGCAATATTATTGCACGGAAATTAGATCCTGGTAATTATATTAAAAAGGCAATACATTAATAATTATTTTATTAGATGTTGGTTCACATAGCAATGAAAGTCCCAGACTTCAGGATACCACAAAATCCTGTGTATATCTGAAATGTATTATATTTTGAAATGTACATTTTAAGAAGTTGACCTTATCTCATTCTTTTGCAATTAGCCTAATGTAGTCCTGTCTTGCCCATGAAAACTTAAAGGGGACCTGTCAGGATGGAGATGTTCTGCAAGAACATGCTATAGAGCTAGAGAGGTTGAAAAGATTGGTTTTATATAGGTCTTTGGGAAAAGATTACGGTAAGTATAACTCATTTTCTAGTAATTTATTAAGTTCCTTCTCATTTTAGGATTAAAAGGGTTAATCAACTTACAATAAGAAAAAAGTCAATGTTAAAAGATAACAAAAGAAAAAAGTGACACTACTTATTCTTTCATATGACAACCTACCCCTGATCCTCACAGTTTTTGTTTATATACAACTGCCATATGACCATTGCATCCAATATGTGGCTGCAGTTGTCATGGGATGTGTTTCGGCCATTTTGGCACCCATCTCTGATCAGTGATGCCATTAGTACAGCATGTGACCACTGTGAGCACTCATTGGCTGCAGTGATCAGATGACACCTTCAAGTTGAGAGGACCACTGGAAGGTCAACACTGTATTGTCGGTAGAGAATAGGTAGTGTTGGTTTGGTATACGCAGCTGTTTTTGAAATTATTTTTATAAGTTAGTTAACCCTTAACCAATCATGGGGGTTAAAGAGTTAACAAACTAATTAATTAAAAAACTGCCTGAATAAAAAATTAGGCTAGGCCAATTGATGATAATTAGTGTTGAGCATTCCGATACCACAAGTATCGGGTATCGGCCGATACTTGCGGTATCGGAATTCCGATACCGAATTCCGATACTTCCCGCGTATCGGATACCGGAATCAGAAGTTCCCAGAATTCAAACTGCACGCAGCAGCCAATGAGGAATGAATGGAAGTGTGTCCTGTTTAGCATGGTGGGCATGTAAGTACTGGCAAGGATGTGATTGGCTGCTGAAATGATGTCACTCTGCACTATAAAAAACGCTGCCGCCATTTTGCGCTCACTCTGCTGTGATTTCAGTTAGGGACAGGACGCTGTGTTCTAACTGAGGGCCAGTTGAGATAGCTAATTGCTGTATTTTGCTTTTCCAAGGCTAATTTAGCAAACGCTGTGTGTTCACCTTGCTCTTGCCTTGCAGCGCTGTTTTAACAGCGTTCTGCAAGGTCTCTGTGTGTGTGTGTGTGTGTGTGTGTGCAGCTCACTCTGTAGTCTGTGTGCAGCCATATACCCGGTTGTATTCAGCTCAGGGGGGGTTCACACTGCCTCATACAGTTCTATCCATTATCCTTTTTTGCTCATAGTGCAGCCTGCTGCACATTTTTTCTAAAATTTCCTATTAGTGTTTTTCCACCCGTCTCCAGCTAAATTGTGGAAAAACACTACATAGGATAACCTAGAGGGGGGTTTTTGGGCCTTGCAGCGCCGTTTACGGCTGTCTGCACGGACTCCGTGTGAGCGCAGCTCGCCCTGTAGTCTGTGTGCAGCCACAGCCGGTTGTATTCAGCTCAGGGTAAGTCACTGCCTCATACCGTGAAAAAACTTTTCCTTTTTTTCAAATAGTGCAGCCTGCTGAAAATTTTTCCAAAAATTTCCTATTAGTGTCTTTCCACCCGTCTCCAGCTAAATAGTGGAAAAACACTACATAGGATAACCTAGAGGAGGGTTTTTGGGCCTTGCAGCGCCATTTACGGCTGTCTGCACGGTCTCCATGTGAGCGCAGCTCGCCCTGTAGTCTGTGTGCAGCCACAGCCGGTTGTATTCAGCTCAGGGTGCGTTACAGCCTCATACCGTTAAATAACTTGTCCTTTTTTTGAAATAGTGCAGCCTGTTGAAAATTTGTTTTAAAATTTCCTATTAGTGTCTTTCCCCCCGTCTCCAGCTAAATAGTGGAAAAACACTACATAGGATAACCTAGAGGAGGGTTTTTGGGCCTTGCACTGCCGTTTACGGCTGTCTGCACGGTCTCCGTGTGAGCGCAGCTCGCCCTGTAGTCTGTGTGCAGCCACAGCCGGTTGGATTCAGCTCAGGGTGCGTTACTGCCTCATACCGTTAAATAACTTGTCCTTTTTTTTAAATAGTGCAGCCTGTTGAAAATTTTGTAAAAAATTTCCTATTAGTGTCTTTCCACCCGTATCCAGCTAAATAGTGGAAAAACACTACATAGGATAACCTAGAGGAGGGTTTTTGGGCCTTGCAGCGCCGTTTACGGCTGTCTGCACGGTCCCCGTGTGAGTTAAACTCGCTCTGTAGCCCGATCTGCAGAAAAAAATAAAAGTAAAGTTCACCAAACACCACTTAACACTTGTGTAGGCCACATTTTATAAATAATAAAGTCTAGTCCACACTTTACAACATTAGTGTTTCTTACACCTGTTAGGAGGAGCATTTCAGGAATAAGCACACTAAGGCCTTAGTACTTTTCTGCTTATCTTTATCTGTCAACCAAGATGAAGAGGGCAGGGAGTAAGGCACGTGGGCGTGGGCGCGGAGCAGGGAGAGGAGCAGGGAGAGGACGTGGTGATTCTGTGCCTGCTGCGGGCACCGGTGACTCATCATCACTCAGTTTCAGCAGGGAACAGTCCTTCATGCGCAGCTTTGTCGGAGAGCACCGTGCACCGCTGCTGCGTGAAGATCAAATTGAAGCCGTTGTCGGATGGAGGGCAGCTAACGCATCGGCATCGACTTCAATTAGTGCCACATCCTCTCAGGCACAGACCACTGGAGAGCAGCCATCTGTCTCTTCACCACCTGCCAAATTGGCCAGGCAGTCAGAGAGCCCAGGACAGGAGCCGTCTCTACTTCTGTTCTCTGAATCTCTTGGCTTGGAAACAGGGGGCCAGCCAAGCAGCATTGGAGAAATGGAAGAAGAGTCAGTGTGCAGTGATGCCCAACAGCTTTGTCTCTCTGACTCTGAAGAGGCGGGTGGGCCAGTGCCTGCGGTGACCACAGCGCAGTACGCATCTGATGATGAAACTCAGGTGCCGCTTTCTGGTGCGTACTGTGCTGCCAAGACTACCCAGGAGGAGCAGTTGGTGGCAGAGGGTAGTGGAGATGATGAGGTCCTTGACCCATCGTGGCGTGAGGAACAGGAAGGTGGTGGGAGCAGCTCTGAGGAAGAGATTCCCCTTACGGGCCAAAGAGGGAGAGGGAGGGGGAAGACTGCGGAGCCTGTAGCCTCCACTTTGGCACCCGTTAGGAGCCTGTCTCTTTCAAAAGCCAAAAAGGGCGCTCCCAAGACTTGCAGTGCCTGATCCTTTTTTGACACAGTTGCAGATGACATTTGTTTTGTCAAATGCAAGCTGTGTCATCAGAAAGTCAAAAGAGGTAAAAGTGTCAACAACCTCAATACCACAAATATGTGGAAACACGTGCGGACCAGGCACGCGGTGGAGTTACAAAAACACACTGAAGACGTAGGCCAACCAGCAGTGGCAGCTACCACCTCTTCAGCTAGTGTTGCCTCTTCCTCCAGCTCACGCACAGCTGGTTTGGCTTCCTCCCAGGATCGCCATGGAAGAACCTCTGGCACTGTTGTCCAGAGACCTAGTGTAATTCCACCCACAGCACCACATTCCCAGTCATCCTCACACTCCCAGTCTACTCTACAGCCATCATTTAAACGGATGACCAAATAAGATTTGTGACTACATTTAGCTCGCAGTCCAATAGGATTCGTACCATTTTAGAGCGGGCCTGGCCAATACTTAGAGTGGACCCTATTTTGAAAAAAATTGTACCGCCAAGACCCTCTATGTCATTCAGGCGGGCTAAAAATTTGAGGGACCACCTTGTCTCCAGCCACTACCCGGAACGTCCACTACCCACTTTTCTTGATAGATTTAAGAGGGGGGGTGGATGCGTCCCGTGTGGTGGGTGCGTCGCCTGCCCCAATATTGATCGGTGTAGTAGATTCTCCAATTCTGATGGTACAAAATCATATGAGATTCGTCAACGTATCACGTGCACTACGAGGTACGTGATTTACTACGCTACGTGCCCGTGTGACCTCATTTATGTGGGGTTAACAACGCGCCAACTTAAGGTTCGCACACGGGAGCACGTGTTGGGGATTGAGGCGGCGGCCCGCCAGGCGGATGCGTCCACCCTAAAGACGATACCACGGCATTTTAAAAACTCACATAATTGTGATAGTTCCCTATTAAGGGTACGTGGTATCGATGCGTTGAGAATTAATATTAGGGGTGGTGGACTTTCCGGACGTTTAGCTAGGCTGGAGACAAGGTGGATATGGACTCTCAATACGGTTCATCCGTTTGGCCTTAATGAGTGCCTGTCTTTCGCCCCATTTCTGGAGTCCCCCGGGTGATGTGTACCGATGGGTGCTGAGTCTTCCGCATTTATTGTTTTTATATGGTTTTAATTGTTTTTTTCTTATTTGTCTAGTGATAATCTAATATTTGCTGATATACTTCATATATCATGGGACATGAATGGTCTAAAACTACGCCACGCTATACACATGCCTCTGCGTTGGACCTGGTATCAAGATGGACATGACATTCAAGCTATATATGTTGAATATTCTATGCCTTTATAATATTGGTGTAATTTTTCCCCCTGATATATATATTTGTTTTTGTGTATATGCCTTATTTGCATTGTTGGAATATTCTGTATATTTGGGCGTGCTTTGTACTTATATGTTATTTTGCGATGCCTTGTTCAATGTATTGTTTTATCTTGTTTCTGTGGTCTGTTTATGTATGCCCTATAGGATGCATTTTGACTTTATGTATATTTTCTTGCTTTCATTATTTGTGCCGCTGTGGTTGGGCACTGTCCGTGTTTGGTTGCCTCCCGTATGCATTTGGCCCCGCCCACCGTTGGATGCGATGGTCACATGGGGCCCCATGTCCACGCGTCTGCGGCGGTTGTTGGTGCCTATGTGTGCGTGATGTGCACCTCTCGGTCGCTGCCTAGTTTCAGCGGCTGTGCTCCTGTTTGGAGTATATACTGGCCATATGTAGTCTAAGTCTGTATATAGGGCTATCTGCCTATGAATATTGGAATATGGGCAGTTGCCCTCTAACAATATGGCTACCGGTGTTTTCTGTGTGCTGGCACGGCTGGTTGTCGCTTGTTCCCGCCCGCCGGCTCCGCCTACTGCATGACGTCTTGGGTCACGTGTCCTCCAGGTGACCTGACGTCGGCGGTGAGTTGCGGCGCTTGCGGGTAGGCGGCGCCTCTCTGGCCGGCCGGCTCACACTTCCGGTTTATGCCTTTATCTGGCGGTGGCTCTTTGTGGTCCCATGCCCCCTGAGGAAGGAAGTCTCCACGCTTCCGAAACGCGCGTCGGGGAGGGCGGGAACGCGTATGTGAACCTGTGATACGATAAGGTATGGTACTGGAGACTTGGCCACTGTGCAATATGGATATTTTTTACGCTTGGGTATAAATATTTACTGTCTCTCTGTATTGGTTTACATGCCCCTTCCCTGCCAGTGCTATTTGTGGGAGTGTCCGTTACCCCTGTTTCCATGTGTGCTATTTATTGATCCCCTTGTATATGTTTAATAAACTTTTGCATTTACTATTAGTGTCAGTCTCTGGACATTTGTACACTGATCTATTCCTGTGGTGTTCTCTTTGTGGACTTCAGTGTGTCCGTATACGTCCTGTTATATACTATGGGTTATGTCGATTACTATGTGGTGTACTAACATGATGTCCCATAGTTGTTTGTGGTTCCTTGCTTATTATTCTACAGCCATCAGTAGTACAGGCATGGGAGAAAAGGCGGGCATTCTCGGCCAACCACCCCCGAGCACAGGCTCTGAATGCAGGCATTGCCAAACTTCTGTCCCTGGAAATGCTCTCATTCAGGCTGGTGGAGACTGACAGCTTCCGTGACTTGATGGCATTGGCAGTCCCACAGTACAAGGTGCCCAGCCGCTTTTACTTCAGCAGGCAAGCTGTCCCTGCCCTGCACAAGCATGTGGAGGGACACAAAACACGCGCTACTGAAGGCCGTCAGTAGCAAGGTCCACCTCAGCACCGATGCGTGGACCAGTCAACATGGACAGGGGCGATACATTTCCCTCACTGCCCATTGGGTTAATGTTGTTGAGCCAGGTACAGATCGTGCGAGTGGCGCAGGACGTGTCCTGCCCACTCCAAGGATTGCAGGAATCCAGTCTGTACGCATTGACTCGTCCTCATACACAAGTTCCTCAGAATCATCGCTGCAGGAGCCGTCACAGTCCACCTCCACATGGACCCGTGAACGTTTACCTGTTACGACCGACATGAGCACAGCCGTGGCCAAACGTCAACAGGCCGTCTTGAAACTAGTTTCTTTGGGGAATCGAAGCCACACAGCGCAGGAGCTCTGGAATGCCATCAAGCAGGAGAGCGATGTGTGGTTAGTGCCAGCGAATCTCCAGCCAGGCATGGTAGTGTGTGACAATGGCCGAAATCTGGTGGCAGCTTTGGCCATTGGCAACCTCACTCACATCCCATGTCTTGCACATGTGCTCAATTTGGTTGTGCAGAGTTTTCTGAGGGACTATCCGGATCTTGATGCACTGCTGCACAAGGTCCGCCTAGAGTGTGCTCACTTGCGGCGTTCCAGCTTGGCAAGATCCCGCATTGCTGCTCTGCAGCGCCGATTCCGCCTTCTGGAACACCGCATCATATGTGACCTACCTACCAGGTGGAATTCCACGTTACATATGTTGGAGCGGTTGTGTGAGCAGAAGCAAGCAGTAATGGAGTACCAGCTGCATCAGGCGCAAAAAAGTGGCAGTCAGCGCCGATCAGACTTCACAACCACAGAGTGGGCCACTATGAAGGACGTCTGCCAGGTTTTGCGTCCTTTTGATTATTCCACGCGGATGGCAAGTGCAGATGATGCACTAGTCAGCATGACTGTCCCCCTTATCTGCCTGCTTCAACAAACTTTGCAAGCGTTAAGGGATGATGTTGTGGAAGAGGTGTAGGATGAGGAGTCACCTTTTCCATCAGCTTCTGGAGAGTCAGCGCCACGTGGTTCCTCACAAAGGGGTACGCAGGGGCCACTTTGTGAGGAGGATGAGGAGGAGTCAATGGAGGAGGAAGAGCTCCGTCCAGAGGAGGGAGTGAGACAATTGTCCAGTGGTCAGTGTGTACAGCGAGGGTGGGGTGATGACGAGCAGGCAGAGATCATGTCCCAAGCAGGGGACAGCGTTTCTGGGCCAGTTGGCAGTCTGCAGCACATGGTGGATTTCATGGTGCAGTGCCTGAGAAACGACCGCCGCATCGACCACATTCTCAACATGCCTGATTATTGGGTGTTCACCCTCCTCGATCCTCGCTACCGGGACAACGTCCAAAACCTCATCCCAGCGTTGACCCAGGAGCGTAAAATGCAGGAGTACCACGACACACTGGTGAATTCCATCATCTTCTCCAGTCCAACTGAGAGGAGTGCTGCTAGTGCTTTACAAAGCAGCTCAGTGCGTCGAGGCAGTGGGGGAGGCTCTGCACAAAGAGGGAGCAGAAGCAGTGCCTCTGCCCAAGGCAAGACCAGTATGGCACAACTGTGGCAAACTTTTGTGTGCCCGCCCCAAATGTCTACACCATCACCGGCGGCTCCAGTCAGCAGGAGGCAACGGTTCTGTCAGATGGTGACAGACTACATGGCTTGCCCTCTTACTGTACTCCCAGACGGCTCTTCCCCGTTCAAGTTTTGGGTCTCTAAGCTGGATACATGGCCAGAGCTAAGCGAGTATGCATTGGAGGTGCTGGCTTGCCCTGCGGCTAGTGTCTTATCGGAACGTGTCTTTAGTGCCGCAGGTGGTGTACTAAGAGACCGTCGCATGCGACTATCCTCCAATAACGTTGACCGGCTTACTTTCCTGAAAATGAACCAGGCCTGGATCTCGCAGGAATTTGCCACTCCTCTGCCTGATTAAGTTATTGTGTGTCATCCAGGTATCCTGATGTGTTCATCTTTCTACCACCTGAACTGCTATTCCTGGGCTCCAGCACCGCCAGTTGCGGCTCAGAAGTGCAGGCTGCACAGTCAAAACATACGACCCAGTGTTATTGGGTTTCAGTAACGTCAGCTGATCCCCAGCTGTGTAGCCGGCAATGTGTCCTGCGACCGCCACGCTGGCACAACAACCTAAATGTAAGGGAACCTGTCCCCTTTCCCCCCCGGCGTTTGTTACTGAAAGAGCCATCTTGTGCAGCAGTAATGTTGCACAAGGAAAAGGTAGCTCTTTTAGTTTAGCTCCTTGCACACGCAGAACTTAACACTTATAAAATGTGTTCACTGATACCGTTATACCGTCCCGGAGTTGGGACTTTCCTTCGTAATGTGACGCAGCACAGCCGTCATTCCTACCCCCTTGGTGCCATGCGCTGCCTCCTCAGCGTTGTTTTAAGCTGTCACGGAGCCTGCGCTGTTCTGTTATCCCTTGGCCATGCCCAATTTGCGCTGCCTGTCTTCTGACATAATTTGGTGTCAGGCTGGCTGCGCCTGTGCGCCCGCGCTGCCAGAGAACCCGCCTCGCAGTGTCTTCTGATTGAATCACACTGCGAGCCTGGGATCCATGGGCATGCGCAGTGCATATCTTCACCTCGGGCTCTCGCTCATCTCCCTCCGCCTTCTTTAGACTGTGCGCCGTCAGCTGATCCCTAATAGCATGCCACGGCCGTGACTCAGCACAGTCTGAAGAAGAGGGAAGGAGGGGAGTGAAAGGCGAGGATATGCACTGTGCATGCCCATGGATCCAAGGCCCGCAGTGGGATTACATTAGACGACACTGTGAGGTGAGATCTGGAGCAGCGTGGATGCACAGGCACTGACAGCCTGACACCAAATTATGTCAGAAGACAGGCAGCGCAAATTGGGCATGGCCAAGGGATAACAGACCAGCGCAGGCTCCGTGACAGCTTAAAACAATGCTGAGGAGGCAGCGCACGGCACCAAGGGGATAGGAATGACAGCTGTGCTGCGTCCCATTACGAAGGAAATTCCCACCTCCGGGACGGTTTTACGGTATAAGGGGACACATTTTTAGTGTTTACTTCTGTGTTTTCAAGGAGCATAATTAAAAGAGCAACCTTTTCCTTTTGCATCCTTAGTGCTGCACAAGATGGCTCTTTCAGCTACAAACGTCTTGAAGGGGGGATTAAAGGTTCCCTTTCAACTTGCTCCAATCAGGCTTCGGCCTATACTCTGTTCCTCTGCTCCTCCTGCTGTCCCTGGGCTCTAACACCGCCAGTTGGTGCCTGGAAGTGCTGTCTGCACAGTCAACAGTCGCTCCTCTGTTATTGGGGTTCAGTAACGTCAGCTGATCCCCAGCTGTGTGCGCGGCAATACCTCCAATCTGCTCCTCCTGCTGTCCCTGGGCTCTAACACCGCCAGTTGGTGCCTGGAAGTGCTGTCTGCACAGTCAACAGTCGCTCCTCTGTTATTGGGGTTCAGTAACGTCAGCTGATCCCCAGCTGTGTGTGCGGCAATACCTCCAATCTGCTCCTCCTGCTGTCCCTGGGCTCTAACACCGCCAGTTGGTGCCTGGAAGTGCTGTCTGCACAGTCAACAGTCGCTCCTCTGTTATTGGGGTTCAATAACGTCAGCTGATCCCCAGCTGTGTGTGCGGCAATACCTCCAATCTGCTCCTCCTGCTGTCCCTGGGCTCTTACACCGCCAGTTGATGCCTGGAAGTGCTGTCTGCACAGTCAACAGTCGCTCCTCTGTTATTGGGGTTCAGTAACGTCAGCTGATCCCCAGCTGTGTGTGCGGCAATACCTCCAATCTGCTCCTCCTGCTGTCCCTGGGCTCTAACACCGCCAGTTGGTGCCTGGAAGTGCTGTGTGCAGTCAACAGTCGCTCCTCTGTTATCGGGGTTCAGTAACGTCAGCTGATCCCCAGCTGTGTATCCGGCAACGTGTCATGCGACCGCCACGCTGGCACAACAAAAATGTACGGGAACCTGTCCTTCCCCCCCCCCCAGGCGTTTGTTACTGAAAGAGCCACCTTGTGCAGCACTAATACTGCACAAGGAAAAGGTCGCTCTTGAAATTATGCTCCTTGGAAACGCTGAACTACACACTCATGTAATGTGTCCCCTCACACCGTCAAACCGTCCCGGAGGTGGGACTTTCCTTTGTAATGTGACGCAGCACAGCCGTCATTCCTACCCCCTTGGCTCCGTGCGCTGCCCCCTTAGCGTTGTTTGATTCTGTCATGGACCCTGCGCTGTTATGTTATCCCTTGGCCATGCACAGTTTGCGCTGCCCGTCCTCTGACATCATTTGTTGTCGTCCTGGCTGCGCCTGTGCGTCCACGCTGCCCGAAATGCCACCTCACAGTGTCCTCTAATGTGATCCCACAGTGGGCCTGGTATCCATGGCCATGCGCAGTGCATATACTAGCCTCTCACTCCCCTTCTTCACGCTTCTTCAGACTAGGCGGCGTCAGCTGATCCCTAATAGCATGCCACGTCTGAAGAAGCAGGAAGGAGGTGAGTGAGAGGCGATGATATGCACTGCGCATGCCCATGGATCCCAGGCCCGCAGTGGGATTACATTAGATGACACTGCGAGGTTGGATCTCGGGCAGCTTTGACGCACAGGCACTACCAGCCTGACACCTAAATGATGTCAGAAGACGGGCACCGCTAACTGTGCATGGCCAAGGGATAACATTACAGCGCGGGCTCCGTGACAGAACCAAACAACGTTGAGGAGGTGGCGCACGGCACCAAGGGGGTTGGAATGACGGCTGTGCTGTGTCACATTACAAAGGAAAGTCCCACTTCCGGGACAGTTTAACGGTGTGAGGGGACACATTATATGAGTGTGTACTTCAGCGTTTGCAAGGAGCATAATTTTAGGAGCCACCATTTTCCATGTGCAGTATTACTGCTGTACAAGATGGCTCTTTCAGCAACAAATGCCTGGGGGGGGGGGTTAAAGGTTCCCTTTCAACTTGCTCCACCGCAGGCTTCAGCCTACACTCTGCTCCTCTTTGATTCCCTGGGTTTCAACACTGTCAGTTGCCACCTGGAAGCTGATGTGTCAGTGGGTTTCAGCACCGCCAGCTGTTCCCCTGCTGTGTAGCCGGCATCGTGTCCAGCACAAGCCACGCTGGCACAACAGACCAAAAGCTGCCACCAGTGCAGTCTTCGGCCTACACTCTGCTCCTCTCCTCCTCCTGCTGACCCTGGGCTCTAACACCGCCAGTTGGGGCCCGGATGTGCTAGCTGCACAGAGAAAAACACCAGCCAATGTGTTAGTGGGGTTCAGCACCGCCAGCTGTTCCCCTGCTGTGTAGCCGGCAACGTGTCCTGCAAACGCCACGCAGGCACCTGAACTGAAATTAAAGGGAACCTGCCCCCCCAAGTGTTTCTATGTATAACAGCCACCTTGTACAGCAGTAATGCTGCATTTGTACAAGGTGGCTGACTTTTTCTCCTTGCCCACGTGGAACTCAACACATACAAAATGTGTCTCATTACAGACCATTTCACTGCCCCTGAGGTGTGATTCTCCTTTTTAAATGACACGCAGCACCCCCCTTGGTAACGCTGGCCGTCTTCTGACATCATTAGTTGGCTGCCTGTGCGTCCGCCCTGCCCGACACAACGCCCCTCGTTGTCTCATTTTTTTTGACTGCGAGGGTGTGATTGATGGGCACGAGCAGTGCATATCATCTCCTGTCTTCACTCATCTCCTTCCGCCTTCTTCAGACTGTGCGGCCTCATGGCCGTGGCAGGCGATAAGGGATCAGCTGAGGCCGCCCAGTCTGAAGCAGGTGTAAGGACATGTGTGAGCGGCAAACATATTTACTGCACAAGGCCACGAATCCCAGCCCCGCACTGTGACTTTATGAAAAGACACTACGGGTCAGGGATTCATGGCCATCGCTAACCGCACCGGCCAACATGAAATGAGGTCATGAGACGGGCAGCGCTAACTGGCCATGGCCAAGGGCTAACAAGAGCGCAGACTCCTGTACAGCAAATAACAACGCTCAGGAGGCTGCGCCCAGCACCAAGGCGTTATTTTTGGACACCTGTGCTGCGTCACCTTAAAAAGACAAGTCACGCCTCCAATACAATTCTACTGTACAATGGGCAAAATTGTGTACGTCTTTCATTCTGCGTGTGCAATGAGCAAAATTCAAAGAGCAACCTTTCACTTGTGGAGCATTACTGCTGCACAAGGTGTGGCTCTTCTACTTTGTAACACCTGAGGGAGGGTTAAAGGTTACCTTTGAAATTGGTTCAATTAGGCATCGGCCTACACTCTGCTCCTCTCCTCCTCCTGCTGACCCTGGGCTCAAACACCGCCAGTTTCTGCCCGGACGTGCTAGCTGCACAGAGAAGAACACCAGCCAATGTGTTAGTGGGGTTCAGCACCGCCAGCTGTTCCCCTGCTGTGTAGCCGGCATCGTGTCCAGCACAAGCCACGCTGGCACAACAGACCAAAAGCTTCCACCAGTGCAGGCTTCGGCCTACACTCTGCTCTTCTCCTCCTCCTGCTGACCCTGGGCTCTAACACCGCCAGTTTTTGCCCGGATGTGCTAGCTGCACAGAGAAAAACACCAGCCAATGTGTTAGTGGGGTTCAGCAACGCCAGCTGTTCCCCTGCTGTGTAGCCGGCAACGTGACCTGCAAACGCCACGCAGGCACCTGAACTGAAATTAAAGGGACCCTGCCCCCCACCCCCAGGTGTTTCTATGTATAACAGCCACCTTGTACAGCAGTAATGCTGCATTTGTACAAGGTGGCTGACTTTTTCTCCTTGCCCACGTGAAACTCAACACGTACAAAATGTGTCTCATTAGAGACCATTACACTGTCCCTGAGGTGTGACTTTCCTTTCTAATGATACGCAGCAACCCCCTTGGTAGCGCTGCCCGTCTTTTTACATCATTGGTTGGCTGGCTGTGCCTGTGTGTCCACCCTGCCCGACACAACGCCCCTCGTTGTCTCATTTTTTTTTACAGCGAGGGTGTGATTGATGGGCATGTGCAGTGCATATGTTCGCCTGTCTTCACTCATCTCCTTCCGCCTTCTTCAGACTGTGCAGCCTCATGGCCGCGGCATGCGATAAGGGATTAGCTGAGGCCGCCCAGTCTGAAGCAGGTGTAAGGACATGTGTCAGCGGGGAACATATTTACTGCACAAGGCCATGAATCCCAGCACCGCAGTCTGAATTTTTGAAAACACACTGTGGGTCTGGGATTCATGGCCATCGCTAACCGCACCGGCCTACATGAAATGAGGTGAGAAAACAGTCAGCGCTCACAGCGCATGGCCAAGGGCTAACAAGAGCGCAGACTCCTGTACAGCAAATAACAACGCTCAGGAGGCTGCGCCCAGCACCTAGGTGTAATTTTTGACACCAGTGCTGCGTCTCCGTAAAAACACAAGTCACGCCTCCACTACAGTTTGACTGTATACTGGGCTAAATTGTGTACGTGTTTCATTCAGCGTGTGCAAGTAGACAAATTCATAGAGCAACCTTTGACTTGTGCAGCATTAATGCTGCACAAGGTGTGGCTCTTGTACTTTGTAACACCTGAGGGGGGGGGTTAAATGTTACCTTTGAAATTGGTTCAATTAGGCTTCGGCCTACACTCTGCTCCTCTCCTCCTCCTGCTGACCCTGGGCTCTAACACCGCCAGTTGGGGCCCGGAAGTGCTAGCTGCACAGAGAAAAACACCAGCCAATGTGTTAGTGGGGTTCAGCATCACCAGCTGTTCCCCTGCTGTGTAGCCGGCAACGTGACCTGCAAACGCCACGCAGGCACCTGAACTGAAATTAAAGGGACCCTGACCCCCACCTCCAGGTGTTTCTATGTATAACAGCCACCTTGTACAGCAGTAATGCTGCATTTGTACAAGGTGGCTGACTTTTTCTCCTTGCCCACGTTGAATTTAGAAACGCACAAAATGTGTCTCATTACAGACCATTTCACTGCCCCTGAGGTGTGATTCTCCTTTTTAAATGACACGCAGCACCCCCCTTGGTAGCGCTGCCCGTCTTCTGACATCATTGGTTGGCAGCTTGTGCCTGTGCGTCCGCCCTCCCCGACACAACGCCCCTCGTTGTCTCATATATTTTGACTGCGAGGGTGTGATTGATGGGCATGTGCAGTGCATATGTTCGCCTGTCTTCACTCATCTCCTTCCGCCTTCTTCAGACTGTGCGGCCTCATGGCCGCGGCATGCGATAAGGGATCAGCTGAGGCCGCCCAGTCTGAAGCAGGTGTAAGGACATTTGTGAGCGGTGAACATATTTACTGCACAAGGCCATGAATCCCAGCCCCGCAGTGTGAATTATTGAAAACACACTGAGGGTCTGGGATTCATGGCCATCGATAACCGCACCGGCCAACATGAAATGAGGTCATAAGACAGGCAGCGCTCACAGCGCATGGCCAAGGGATAACAAGACCGCAGACTCCTGTACAGCAAATAACGCTCAGGAGGCTGCGCCCAGCACCAAGGCGTTATTTTTGGACACCTGTGCCGCATCTCCTTAAAAGACAAGTCACGCCTCCAATACAGTTCTACTGCACAATGGGCAAAATTGTGTAAGTCTTTCATTCTGCGTGTGCAATGAGCAAAATTTAAAGAGCAACCTTTCACTTGTGGAGCATTACTGCTGCACAAGGTGTGGCTCTTCTACATTGTAACACCTGAGGGTGGGTTAAAGGTTACCTTTGAAATTGGTTCAATTAGGCTTCGGCCTACACTCTGCTCCTCTCCTCCTCCTGCTGACCCTGGGCTCTAACACCGCCAGTTGGGGCCCGGAAGTGCTAGCTGCACAGAGAAAAACACCAGCCAATGTGTCAGTGGGGTTCAGCAACGCCAGCTGTTCCCCTGCTGTGTAGTCGGCAACGTGTCCAGCACAAGCCACGCTGGCACAACAGAACAAAAGCTGCCACCAGTGCAGGCTTCGGCCTACACTCTGCTCCTCTCCCCCTCCTGCTGACCCTGGGCTCTAAGACCGCCAGTTGGGGCCCGGATGTGCTAGCTGCACAGAGAAAAACACCAGCCAATGTGTTAGTGGGGTTCAGCACCGCCAGCTGTTCCCCTGCTGTGTAGCTGGCAACGTGTCCTGCAAACGCCATGCAGGCACCTGAACTGAAATTAAAGGGAACCTGCCCCCCCCAGGTGTTTCTATGTATAACAGCCACCTTGTACAGCAGTAATGCTGCATTTGTACAAGGTGGCTGACTTTTTCTCCTTGCCCACGTGCAACTCAACACCTACAAAATGTGTCTCATTGGAGACCATTACACTGTCCCAGAGGTGTGACTTTCCTTGTTAAGGATACGCAGCACCACCCTTGTTAGCGCTGCCCGTCTTCTGACATCATTGGTTGGCTGCTTGTGCTTGTGCGTACGCCCTGCCCGACACAACGCCCCTCGTTGTCTCATATATTTTGACTGCGAGGGTGTGATTGATGGGCATATGCAGTGCATATGTTCGCCTGTCTTCACTCATCTCCTTCCACCTTCTTCAGACTGTGCGGCCTCATGGCCGTGGCATGCGATAAGGGATCAGCTGAGGCCGCCCAGTCTGAAGCAGGTGTAAGGACATGTGTGAGCGGCAAACATATTTACTGCGCAAGGCCACGAATCCCAGCCCCGCAGTGTGACTTTATGAAAAGACACTGTGGGTCTGGGATTCATGACCATCGCTAACCACACCGGCCAACGTGAAATGAGGTCAGAAGACAGGCAGCGCTCACAGCGCATGGCCAAGGGCTAACAAGAGCGCAGACTCCTGTACAGCAAATAACAGCGCTCAGGAGGCTGCGCCCAGCACCAAGGCGTTATTTTTGGACACCTGTGCCGCGTCTCCTTAAAAAGACAAGTCACGCCTCCAATACAGTTCTACTGTACAATGGGCAAAATTGTGTACGTCTTTCATTCTGCGTGTGCAATGAGCAAAATTTAAAGAGCAACCTTTCACTTGTGGAGCATTACTGCTGCACAAGGTGTGGCTCTTCTACATTGTAACACCTGAGGGTGGGTTAAAGGTTACCTTTGAAATTGGTTCAATTAGGCTTCGGCCTACACTCTGCTCCTCTCCTCCTCCTGCTGACCCAGGGCTCTAACACCGCCAGTTTTTGCCCGGAAGTGCTAGCTGCACAGAGAAAAACACCAGCCAATGTGTCAGTGGGGTTCAGCAACGCCAGCTGTTCCCCCGCTGTGTAGCCGGCATCGTGTCCTGCAAACGCAACGCAGACACAAAGTTGCCTCCAGTGCAGGCTTCGGCCTACACTATGCTCCCCCTGCTTACCCTTTGCTCCAACACCGCTAGTTGGGGCTCTAGGAAGACAATCTTGAATAGGCAACGCATCCGGGTTCCAGCACCGCCAGCTGGTTCTCGGCAGTGTTTTTGTCACGGGTACTCCCTCGTGCCCAGCCTGGTTCCAGCACCGTCAGCTGTTTCCAGGTAGTGTCAAGCTCACTGAGATGCCTGTGCGTTGCCCCGTCGTGTTGCGGTCGGGTTAGCCAACTCCAGGGTGCCTCCAGTTTAGGAGCTTCCTATGTGGGCTGCGTGAATTGGCAGTCAAGGCTGGTTCTGTAGTGCCAGTAGGCCAAGCTCCCCCTGTAGGACTGTTGGGGTTCGGTAACTGCGGCTGCCTCGTGGCCTAGCTGTTCTCTCCTCTCCTGTGGACCTTCTGATCCACATCCTGGTTCCAGCACCGTCAGCTGGTTCCGGGCAGAGCCTTTGGCTTAGGTGCCTCCTTCTGGGTATCCGAGTTCCGCCAACGCCAGGCGGTCCTTGGTAGTGCTTTTAAGCGCGGGCACCTACAGCTTAGTAACCGGGTTCCAGCACCGTCAGCTGGTCCTCGGTGCCATTGGCTCTTGCACACTGGGGCAACACATCCGGGTTCCAGCACCGCCAGCTGGTTCTCGGCAGTGTTTTTGTCACGGGTACTCCCTCGTGCCCAGCCTGGTTCCAGCACCGTCAGCTGTTTCCGGGTAGTGTCAAGCTCACTGAGACGCCTATGCGTTGCCCCGTCATGTTGCGGTCGGGTTAGCCAACTCCAGGGTGCCTCCAGTTTAGGAGCTTCCTATGTGGGCTGCGTGAATTGGTAGTCAAGGCTGGTTCTGTAGTGCCAGTAGGCCAACCTCCCCCTGTAGGACTGTTGGGGTTCGGTAACTGCGGCTGCCTCGCGGCCTAGCTGTTCTCTCCTCTCCTGTGGACCTTCTGATCCACATCCTGGTTCCAGCACCGTCAGCTGGTTCTCGGCAGTGTCTTTTGCTCTTGTACCTTCTGCTCCCCATCCTGGTTCCAGTACCGTTAGCTGGTTCCGGGCAGAGCCTTTGGCTTAGGTGCCTCCTTCTGGGTATCCAAGTTCCACCAACGTCAGGTGGTCCTTGGTAGTGCTTTCAGGCACGGGTACCTCCTGCTTAGTAACCGGGTTCCAGTAACGTCAGCTGGTCCTCGGTAGTTCCATTGGCTCTTGGACCTTCGGCTACCAATCCGGGTTCCAGTACCGTCAGCTGGTTCTCGGCAGTGTCTTTTGCTCTTGTACCTTCTGCTCCCCATCCTGGTTCCAGTAACGTCAGCTGGTTCTGGGCAGAGCCTTTGGCTTAGGTGCCTCCTTCTGGGTATCCGAGTTCCGCCAACGTCAGGCGGTGCTTGGTAGTGCTTTTTAGCACGGGTACCTCCTGCTTAGTAACCGGGTTCCAGTAACATCAGCTGGTCCTCGGTAGTTCCATAGGCTCTTGAACCTTCGGGTAGCCATCCGAGTTCCAGTTCCATCAGCTGGTTCTTGGCATTTTCTCAGCCTTCTTGTACCTTCTGCTACATTTCCAAGTTGAAGACCCTAAAGACGACGACCCGGAAGACCACCCCTAAGATGACGACGACACCAGAGACGACAACCAGTGAGATAACGACGACCCTGGAGATGACGACCCTGAAGACCACCCCGATGACGACGACGACGGCGGAGACAACGACGGCGGAGACGACGACCCTGGAGACGACGACCCTGGAGACGACGACATGGAAGACCGAGAAGCAGAAGAACAAGAGGCTGCAGAACAAAGAGCAGAAGAACATTAAGCATAACACTTAATATCAGAGCAAAAGATATTATCTAAATTATATGCAGAAGAAGACTAAGCAGTGTATGGGGGTGAGTCCGTCCCTCCTCGTGGTGCCCCTGGATAAAGCCTGATGCTGCAGGCCAAACTGAACGCGGACAAATGTAACTTTTGTGACAGGCAGAACGGAAGGTGTAATCTTCCAACTTTTATAGATAACAACTACGGGAATGCCTGTCACAAATGAGAATATGATGAAGAAGTAGAATAGGAAGAATAATAATTGTTGAATAAAATGAATATGTAGAATAGGAAGAATAATAATAGTTGAATAAAATGAATATGAAGAATGTAATAAAAAAAAATAGGTAGAAGATGAAGAAGAAGATGAATAAGGTGAAGAAGAAGTTGATGTCAAAGATGCTGATGATGATGAAGATGAAAGTGTGGGAAAAGGAAAAAAAAAGAAGGGGAAGGGCGTGGAATAGTGAAACATCAATATCTGACAAAATAAAAAAAAAATTTACATAGTCAATATCTTTGTCACTCCGAACGTCTTTAAAAAAAAAAAATCATGCTATTCTATTTGATTGGGCTAAACCTCTATGCCTTTAATGTCTCCGCCACCTCCCCAAATACATCCTGCATTATTCTTAGTTGTTTTCCTTCATGTAGAATGAACCTACAAGGAAAGAAAGGGTTTATTTTAATTCCGATATTTTGGTCCCATTGACTTGCATTGGGATCGGGTATCGGTATTGGCGATATCCGATATTTTTTGAATATCGGCCGATCCAATCCGATACCGATACTTTCCGATATCGGAAGGTATCGCTCAACACTAATGATAATTGAAATTAGGCTAACTGGCCAAAATACCCTATGAGGCCTAGAAAGGATGCTAAGATTGCTCGAGTGTACATTGCCCGTGGGTAACGCACAATCGCCGGTAGAGATAAATGGCAATTTTATGTGGTATATTCTTGATGCCACTGCTTTACCATGTTATACTCATGAGTTACATTGAATTAACATTGGCAAGCAGTATACCTATGTATTAGAGGGGAGAGAGTGAACAGTGATATGTCCTATAATTAACCAAGTGATAAGTCGGCATTTCATGTCATAAGATATGGTGGAATTATGCCCGGCATTAAGAGATGGTCATTAATCTATTCATTTGTCATTGACTTGTAAGAATATGTAATATGCTTACAGATCTTTAAGGATAAATGTGACACTAAATGTTGTAACTTCTAATTGGCCAACTTGGCTGATGATGGTGGTACCCAGTCTGGAGCATTGAGTTTATGGCATAATACTGGATGCTCCTCCTTGTAAGCATACCACTGGGATTAGATTTTTAGGTATGCTGATGAAATCGCAAAACTGTTTGGCCAAACATCATGGTCGTGTGTCTTGTGACCATATCTTTGAGCACATCAAGAGAAATCTGCAACCTTCAAATCTCTTGTATGTTAATAGATGTTAATAGCACCTGAGAGCATCTGAGCATGCACCTTTAAAAGTCATGGTGCTGAATTTTGTTCAAGTAGTGATAAGAGGCAAACATAAGGTTTATTTCTAGTGACAATGAGCCAAATAGTAATGATCAATTCATAATGTTATTTTAATCATTTACTCTGGCAAACAGAATATTTACTATGAATGTCTCACAGATGGTTTTTTGTGTTTACTATGAATGCCTCACAGTTGTTTTTTTGCATTGACATGCTGTGACATATTGTTTTTGCTTATCATTTTCTGAAATGCAGATATCATAGTTTTTAGACAACAAGAGTACCCACAATTTGAAAAAATCTGTTTTTTTTTTTCAAAAATGTTAATTGCTAGAGACCTGAGTACTAAGACCTTTTCTGTCAATTGAATAAATTGTTCCATTTGGCTTTGTTAGTCACCTTTCACCTCTAACATTGTATTTCCATGGATTCAAGAGCAGAACAAAGCCAATAAAAGCAAGAGGTGAGAGCCAACCTACAGTAAAGGTACCGTCACACATAGCGACGCTGCAGCGATACCGACAACGATCCGGATCGCTGCAGCGTCGCTATTTGGTCGCTGGAGAGCTGTCACACAGACAGCTCTCCAGCGACCAACGATCCCGAGGTCCCCGGTAACCAGGGTAAACATCGGGTAACTAAGCGCAGGGCCGCGCTTAGTAACCCGATGTTTACCCTGGTTACCATCCTAAAAAGTAAAAAAACAAACGCTACATACTTACCTTCCGCTGTCTGTCCACGGCGCTCTGCTTCTCTGGTCTGGCTGTGAGCGCCGGGCAGCCAGAAAGCAGAGCGGTGACGTCACCGCTCTGCTTTCCGGCTGACCGACGCTCACAGCCAGAGCAGGAGGAGAGCAGAGCACAGCGCTGGAGAACAGACAGCGGTAGGTAAGTATGTAGTGTTTGTTTTTTTACTTTTAGGATGGTAACCAGGGTAAACATCGGGTTACTAAGCGCGGCCCTGCGCTTAGTTACCCGATGTTTACCCTGGTTACCAGCGAAGACATCGCTGAATCGGTGTCACACACGCCAATTCAGCGATGTCTACGGGGAGTCCAGCGACGAAATAAAGTTCTGGACTTTCTTCCCCGACCAGCGATCTCCCAGCAGGGGCCTGATCGCTGCTGCCTGTCACACTGGACGATATCGCTAGCGAGGACGCTGCAACGTCACGGATCGCTAGCGATATCGTCTAGTGTGACAGTACCTTTAGGGCCAGAAATATTTGGACAGTGACACAATTTTCGCGAGTTGGGCTCTGCATGCCACCACATTGGATTTGAAATGAAACCTCTACAACAGAATTCAAGTGCAGATTGTAACGTTTAATTTGAAGGGTTGAACAAAAATATCTGATAGAAAATGTAGGAATTGTACACATTTCTTTACAAACACTCCACATTTTAGGAGGTCAAAAGTAATTGGACAAATAAACATAACCCAAACAAAATATTTTTATTTTCAATATTTTGTTGCAAATCCTTTGGAGGCAATCACTGCCTTAAGTCTGGAACCCATGGACATCACCAAACGCTGGGTTTCCTCCTTCTAATGCTTTGCCAGGCCTTTACAGCCGCAGCCTTCAGGTCTTGCTTGTTTGTGGGTCTTTCCGTCTTAAGTCTGGATTTGAGCAAGTGAAATGCATGCTCAATTGGGTTTAGATCTGGAGATTGACTTGGCCATTGCAGAATGTTCCACTTTTTGGCACTCATGAACTCCTGGGTAGCTTTGGATGTATGCTTCGGGTCATTGTCCATCTGTACTATGAAGCGCCGTCCAATCAACTTTGCAGCATTTGGCTGAATCTGGGCTGAAAGTATATCCCGGTACACTTCAGAATTCATCCGGCTACTCTTGTCTGCTCTTATGTCATCAATAAACACAAGTGACCCAGTGCCATTGAAAGCCATGCATGCCCATGCCATCACGTTGCCTCCACCATGTTTTACAGAGGATGTGGTGTGCCTTGGATCATGTGCCGTTCCCTTTCTTCTCCAAACTTTTTTCTTCCCATCATTCTGGTACAGGTTGATCTTTGTCTCATCTGTCCATAGAATACTTTTCCAGAACTGAGCTGGCTTCTTGAGGTGTTTTTCTGCAAATTTAACTCTGGCCTGTCTATTTTTGGTATTGATGAATGGTTTGCATCTAGATGTGAACCCTTTGTATTTACTGTCATGGAGTCTTCTCTTTACTGTTGACTTAGAGACAGATACACCTACTTCACTGAGAGTGTTCTGGACTTCAGTTGATGTTGTGAACGGGTTCTTCTTCACCAAATTAAGTATGCGGCGATCATCCACCACTGTTGTCATCCGTGGACGCCCAGGCCTTTTTGAGTTCCCAAGCTCACCAGTCAATTCCTTTTTTCTCAGAATGTACCCAACTGTTGATTTTGCTACTCCAAGCATGTCTGCTATCTCTCTGATGGATTTTTTCTTTTTTTTCAGCCTCAGGATGTTCTGCTTCACCTCAATTGAGAGTTCCTTTGACCGCATGTTGTCTGCTCACAGCAACAGCTTCCAAATGCAAAACCACACACCTGGAATCCACCCCTGACCTTTTAACTACTTCATTGATTACAGGTTAACGAGGGAGACGCCTTCAGAGTTAATTGCAGCCCTTGGAGTCCATTGTCCAATTACTTTTGGTCCCTTGAAAAAGAGGACGCTATGCATTACAGAGCTATGATTCCTAAACCCTTTCTCCGATTTGGATGTGGAAACTATCATATTGCAGCTGGGAGTGTGCACTTTCAGCCCATATTATATATATATATATATATATATATATATATAATTGTATTTCTGAACATGTTTTTGTAAACAGCTAAAATAACAAAACTTGTGTCACTGTCCAAATATTTCTGGCCCTAACTGTATAAGTAAAAAAACAGACACAATAGCAAATAGTGTACAGTACATTAAAGGGGTTAACCTAACCACTAATTATACAACCCCCGTAAATGCTGTAGTCCCCTGTGTAAAATAGAAAATATATATACTCATCTCTCAGACTGGAACCATTCCAGATATCTCAATCTCTCTCCGCCAATGGTTCCTGTAATCCAGACATCTCTGGCTGCAACTTATTTCTTGGAGAACAAAAAGATCGACAGTCAAAGATCAGACATGCTGGATCCTTATCTCCCCGGACAATCATTTGTTCGGAACTCCCATACATATTAGACTGTCAGTTGAACCTGTCAATATCAGTGGGTTCAACCAACATTAGTCTAATTTTTATGGCTGCTTGTCATTGAAAATATTAAGATTTCTAAAACCACTGTAGTGAAAGGACATTCCCCTCTCCCTCCCCTCTCTCTTTTGCAGTAGGACAAGAGCTGGCAATCTTGCTGAAACTTAGAAATAGATTTACAATGGGCATAAAGAAGTAGGAAATTAATATGCGGGACATCATTTTGAAGCCCAAGTGCCAACGAGGATGTCTTTTGTGCATTTACAATAGCTATAGCTTGGACAGGTAATTGAGATTTAGAATAGACATGAGAACTCTTTTCTGAGGACTGGACAAATAGTTAAGACAGGAATAAACTTTTTAAGTTTTGAGAGCATTCAAGAGAATATCTCACACCTTTTAGAGATAGCTATGGTTCTTCACAGGTGCACATTCCTTTTATCCAAACATGTTTGCCAAATGCCTGGGCATCGGTAGAAAAGTATGAATACAGGGGTTTGTATAAATTTGATATTGATGTGACATACGTATTCGACTTAAGGATTAATCGGGGAAGAATATGCATGTTTTCTCATAACTGAAACCCCTGCCTATAAGCCCCAAATCCATAGTGGCCAGATAACTGACAACAGCCATGTCATGTTTGATCTCAGGGAAAGGTAAAATCCCGATGAAAAATATGGCTGCAATCTTGAACTTCTGCAATCATCAGGAGTGAAGTTATTGCATAAGTTGCAGATTTCGTAAAATTCTGAAGGGCTGAGGACATCCCACAACTCAGCACATGTGAGGTCATCACGGAGGGGTGTGTGGGTGTAACTCAGGTGCTGATAAATGGTCAAACCAAATTATAATCTGTGTTCCTGTAGAGAGATACACTTCGGTGTATGCATGATTCCCATCTGCTGGACATTCTTCAGGCAAAGTGCTCTCCTTTGCTAGGCTGAATCATATCTGTGATCAGTGTAGTAAGTTTCTTTTGTTTTATCCATTTTATCCATTTTATTTTATATAACTGTATATGCTGTATTGTCATATGTATATGATAGTCAACCTCCTATCATGGAGTTTGCAGTGACTGTATATATTCCCTGGGTGGGAATCAGAGGTGTACATGCCATACGCTCACTGTTAGTTTCCCGATTACCGGCCTATTATTGGAAACAGCCTGCAGCCTCCTACGTTAATGATTGGTCAATCGTGTAATTGTCCATATGATAGGAGGCAGCAGAGAGCTGTTCAACACAAAGATCACAGCGGGTGGTTCTGCATGACGTTCCCAGGCAGTGATCCTTGACACTGTCTTAAAGATACAGCCATAGATTAAAAGGATCTGAAAAGTCAAAAAAGGACTTGAAATTATTGGAAGTTGTTTTTCTGAGAGGCATATTCTGCTCCCCCTCTCTATGGATACAATAGAAAGAAATTAACTTTCTATTGTTTCCATCTATATTCTGCTTTGTCTACTCTCTCAGGCATTAGCTGTGTGCTCCTGCCTCACAGTCTGTACACATTTTAGGCTGGTTTCACTTTAGCATTTTGAGGAGCTGCGGAGGGCTGCAGACTTCCTCCGTGAAGCCCTGCCCTTGGCCGCACCTCCGCCGCTAGCTCCGCCTACTTCTGCATGCGGCCTGCATGCAGCCTGCATACCTATCTTTAATATTAAGTATGCAGGCCATGACGCTATATGCGAATGCTTCCGCATTCAACTTATTTGCATATCTAATGTCAGTCCTTAACGGATATCAGTGTAAAGGGGGTTACACAAACTATATAATATGTTGAACGGTATATTGGGAAGGCATAAAAAGATTGCAGATATAACAAGGAGGGAATGCCCTTATGACCTTAATCAATCCCTAGTTCTCAGGGAGGAAAACGTCCCGTACCGACCCCAAGGGCTGGCACCCTAAAGGAGATAAGCAGTAATGACCCCATTCCCTGTTGCCAGCCCTTTCCTTTCCTTAGTGAGCCCTCATATTACAGTACCGCTGAAAAAAAGGCAGCCATATTTATCAACACCAAGGCACAATATTAAGGGTGCAGCCACATACAAAATACTGATGAAACAGCCGGTGTTGCCTCCGCTTTTCTCATGGGGGCTTGCAGCATCCTGCAGTGCATTTATGATAATGTCTTGGTGTTGGTATATATGCTGCCTTTTTTTCTATGATGTTTTAGGAATTTTATGCTCTTTTCATATATTAGAGTACATGCAGGACGATATTCATTAATGAAAAATGTAAACATGATAGTATGCGGTCTACGACCAATTATCATGAACACAAATACAGTAGTAGTTCATTGACATCCCCAACAAAAAAACTGTGATACCCTTATTATTATTATTATTATTATGTATTTATATAGCACCATTAATTCCATGGTGCTGTACATGAGAAGGGGTTACATACAGGGTTATAGATATCGTTTACAGTAAACAGGTTTACAGTGACGGACTGGTACAGAGGGGAGAGGACCCTGTCCTTGCCGACTTACATTCTATGGGAAGGAAACCCTTAATGAAGTTTTCTTAATGCACAATAATAAGAGCTATATTTTAACCCCTTTCTGCCATTGGACGTAATATTCCGTCCATGTGGGGTGGGCCTTAATTCCCAAGGACGGAATATTACGTCCAGCGCGATCGGCCGCGCTCACGGGGGGAGCGCCGCCGATCGCGGCCGGGTGTCAGCTGCTTATCGCAGCTGACATCCGGCACAATGTGCCAGGAGCGGTCACGGACCGCCCCCGGCACATTAACCCCCGGCACACCGCGATCAAAGATGATCGCGATGTGCCGGCGGTGCAGGGAAGCATCGCGCAGGGAGGGGGCTCCCTGCGTGCTTCCCTGAGACCCCCGCAGCAACGCGATGTGATCGCGTTGCTCCGGGGGTCACCTACCTCCCTCCCTGCAGTAAGTCCCGGATCCAAGATGGCCGCGGATCCGGGTCCTGCAGGGAGGGAGGTGGCTTACCAAGTGCCTGCTCAGAGCAGGCACTTGGTAATGCTGCACTGCTCTCAGACAGATCGGTGATCTGTCAGAGTGCTGTGCAAACTGGCAGATCACCGATCTGTATTGTCCCCCCCTGGGACAAAGTAAAAAAGTTAAAAAAAAATTTCCAAGTGTGTAAAAAAAAAAAAAATATTATTCCCATAAATACATTTCTTTATCTAAATTAAAAAAAAAACAATAAAAGTACACATATTTAGTATCGCCGCGTTCGTAACGACCCGACCTATAAAACTGGCCCACTAGTTAACCCCTTCAGTAAACACCGTAAGAAAAAAAAAAAAAACGAGGCAAAAAACAACGCTTTATTATCATACCGCCAAACAAAAAGTGGAATAACACGCGATCAAAAAGACGGATATAAATAACCATGGTACCGCTGAAAGCGTCATCTTGTCCCGCAAAAAATGAGCCACAATACAGCAACATCAGCAAAAAAATAAAAAAGTTATAGTCCTCAGAATAAAGCGATGCAAAAATAATTATTTTTTTCTATAAAATAGTTTTTATCGTATAAAAGCGCCAAAACATACAAAAAATGATATAAATGAGGTGTCGCTGTAATCGTACTGAACCGAAGAATAAAACTGCTTTATCAATTTTACCAAACGCGGAACGGTATAAACGCCTCCCCCAAAAGAAATTCATGAATAGCTGGTTTTTGGTCATTCTGCCTCACAAAAATCGGAATAAAAAGCGATAAAAAAATTTGACGTGCCCGAAAATGTTACCAATAAAAACGTCAACTCGTCCCGCAAAAAACAAGACCTCACATGACTCTGTGGACTCAAATATGGAAAAATTATAGCTCTCAAAATGTGGTAACGCAAAAAATATTTTTTGCAATAATAAGCGTCTTTCGGTGTGTGACGGCTGCCAATCATAAAAATCCGCTAAAAAACCCGCTATAAAAGTAAATGAAAAAAATGTATTTATTTCCATTTTCCCATTAGGGTTAGGGCTAGGGTTAGGGCTAGGGTTAGGGCTAGGGCTAGGGTTAGGGCTAGGGTTAGGGCTAGGGCTAGGGTTAGGGCTAGGGTTAGGGTTAGGGCTAGGGCTAGGGTTAGGGCTAGGGTTAGGGCTAGGGCTAGGGTTAGGGCTAGGGTTAGGGTTAGGGCTAGGGTTAGGGTTAGGGCTAGGGTTAGGGCTAGGGTTAGGGCTAGGGCTAGGGTTGGGACTAGGGTTAGGGTTAGGGCTAGGGCTAGGGTTAGGGCTAGGGTTAGGGTTAAGGCTACAGTTAGGGTTGGGGCTAAAGTTAGGGTTAGGGTTTGGATTACATTTACGGTTGGGAATAGGGTTGGGATTAGGGTTAGGGGTGTGTCTGGGTTAGAGGTGTGGTTAGGGTTACCGTTGGGATTAGGGTTAGGGGTGTGTTTGGATTAGGGTTTCAGTTATAATTGGGGGGTTTCCACTGTTTAGGCACATCAGGGGGATCTCCAAACGCGACATGGCGACCGATCTCAATTCCATCCAATTCTGCATTGAAAAAGTAAAACAGTGCTCTTTCCCTTCCGAGCTCTCCCGTGTGCCCAAACAGGAGTTTACCCCAACATATGGGGTATCAGCGTACTCAGGACAAATTGGGCAACAACTTTTGGGGTCCAATTTCTCCTGTTACCCTTGGGAAAATACAAAACTGGGGGCTAAAAAATAATTTTTGTGGGAAAAAAAGAGATTTTTTATTTTCACGGCTCTGCGTTATAAACTGTAGTGAAACACTTGGGGGCTCAAAGTTCTCACAACACATCTAGATAAGTTCGTGGGGGGGTCTAGTTTCCAATATGGGGTCACTTGTGGGGGTTTCTACTGTTTAGGTATATTAGGGGCTCTGCAAACGCAATGTGATGCCTGCAGACCATTCCATCTAAGTCTGCATTCCAAATGGCGCTCCTTCCATTCCGAGTCCTCCCATGCGCCCAAACGCTGGTTCCCCCCCACACATGGGGTATCAACGCACTCAAGACAAATTGGACAACAACTTTTGGGGTCCAATTTCTCCTTTTACCCTCGAGAAAATACAAAACTGGGGACTAAAAAATAATTTTGAGGGGAAATTTTTTTTTTTATTTTCACGGCTCTGCGTTATAAACTGTAATGAAATACTTGGGGGCTCAAAGTTCTCACAACACATCTCGATAAGTTCCTTGGGGGGTCTAGTTTCCAATATGGGGTCACTTGTGGGGGGTTTCTACTGTTTAGGTACATTAGGGGCTCTGCAAACACAATGTGACGCCTGCAGACCATTCCACCTAAGTCTGTATTCCAAATGGCGCTCCTTCCCTTCCGAGCCCTCCCATGCGCCCAAACGCTGGTTCTCCCCCACATATAGGGTATCAGCGCACTCAGGAAAAATTGCACAACAACTTTTGGGGTCCAATTTCTCCTGTTACCCTCAGGAAAATACAAAACTGGGGGCTAAAAAATTATTTTTGTGGGAAAAAATTTTTGTGTTATTTTTACGGCTCTGCATTCTAAACTTCTGTGAAGCTCTTATTGGGTCAAAGTGCTCACCACACATCTATATAAGTTCCTTAGGGGGTCTACTTTTCAAAATGGTGTCACTTGTGGGGGGTTTCAATGTTTAGGCACATCAGTGGCTCTCCAAACGCAACATGGCGTCCCATCTCAATTCCTGTCAATTTTGCATTGAAAGGTCAAACGGCGCTCCTTCCCTTCCGAGCTCTCCCATGTGCCCAAACAATGGTTTACCCACACATATGGGGTATCAGAGTACTCAGCACAAATTGTGCCACAACTTTTGTGGTCCAATTTCTTCTCTTACCATTGGGAAAATAAAAAATTGGGGGCGAAAAGATAATTTTTGTGAAAAAAAATGATTTTTTATTTTTACGGTTCTGCATTATAAACTTCTGTGAAGCACTTGGTGGGTCAAAGTGCTCACCACACCTCTAGATAAGTTCCTTAGGGGGTCTACTTTCCAAAATGGTGTCACTTGTGGGTGGTTTCAATGTTTAGGCACATCAGTGGCTCTCCAAACGCAACATGGCGTCCCATCTCAATTCCAGTCAATTTTGCATTGAAAAGTCAAATGGCGCTCCTTCCCTTCCGAGCTCTGCCATGCGCCCAAACTGTGGTTATCCCCCACATATGGGGTATCAGCGTACTCAGGACAAATTGTACAACAACGTTTGGCGTCCATTTTCTCCTGTAACCCTTGGTAAAATAAAACAAATTGGAGCTGAAGTAAATTTTTTGTGAAAAAAGTTAAATGTTAATTTTTATTTAAACATTCCAAAAATTCCTGTGAAGCACCTGAAGGGTTAATAAACTTCTTGAATGTGGTTTTGAGAACCTTGAGGGGTGCAGTTTTTAGAATGGTGTCACACTTGGGTATTTTCTATCATATAGACCCCTCAAAATGACTTCAAATGAGATGTGGTCCCTAAAATAAAATGGTGTTGTAAAAATGAGAAATTGCTGGTCAACTTTTAACCCTTATAACTCCCTAACAAAAAAAAATTTTGGTTCCAAAATTGTGCTGATGTAAAGTAGACATGTGGGAAATGTTACTTATTAAGTATTTTGTGTGACATATCTCTGTGATTTAATTGCATAAAAATTCAAAGTTGGAAAATTGCGAAATTTTCAAAATTTTCGCCAAATTTCCATTTTTTTCACAAATAAACGCAGGTAATATCAAAGAAATTTTACCACTATCATGAAGTACAATATGTCACGAGAAAACAATGTCAGAATCACCGGGATCCGTTGAAGCGTTCCAGAGTTATAACCTCATAAAGGGACAGTGGTCAGAATTGTAAAAATTGGCCCGGTCCATAACGTGCAAACCACCCTTAGGGGTAAAGGGGTTAAAGATTTTGATATTTGGGAACCTTTTGGTTAATTCTCCTTACTGGAATTGTTTTTTGTTGCACATAAAATATATACAGTAGGTATGTATCTTATGTCATATTAAATCAAGTCTTCTTCCGAACGCTCAGAATTCAATGTCTCTAAAGAAAATTTGTCCTAAGATATGAAATGATGAAGTGATAGTTATAGAAAAAAGAAGCAACGTTTTGTCCATTGTGTACATTTCTCCTACCAGTGCTACACACTGGTGGTTAAATAAGAAATAAAATGATATTTTTACCTCTTGATATTTAGCCATTTAATGGGCTGCAATTGTAGATGCCTAACTTCAGCACCTTGGACGACGCCAAGTAGAAGCATTAAAATATTTTCTCTACAAAAAAAAGAAACCAAGGAAAATATTGTATTTATATGTTACAAATGGATAAGTTAATGATGAATTTCTCCAATTTAAATGACATCAAATCAATAACCATTAGTCATACACCAAGGCCACGTACATCCAAAGCAGAAGTGTGGTTTCTGGGGTATGACTTTAACCCTATGATTTGTATATCTACAGGAGAATTTTTTCCTACCACTGGTTTATCCTTTCAAGGATATGAATACACACATGGATATTTCCAGATATGTGATATATAAACAATTCACTTTTGCTATCAGTCTATGCTATTATCTTGTTGTTTAAGCCAGGTCAATCTGAGGAAAATTTCATTGAGATAATATATCACATCATTAGGACTTATGGAACTATTACTCCAAATACTGTGGGTAGCAAATGGAAACTTGGAAATAATAATAATCTTTATTTTTATATAGCACCAACATATTCCGCAGCACTTTACAGTTTGCACACATTATCATCAATGTCCCCGATGGGGCTCACAATCTAAATTCCTTATCAGTATGTCTTTGGAATGTGGGAAGAAACCAGAGAACCCAGAGGAAACCCACGCAAACACGGGGAGAATATATCACTCCTTGCAGATGTTGTCCTTGGTGGGATTTGAACCCAGGACTCAAGCTCTGCAAGGCTGCAGTGCTAACCACTGAGCCACCGAAAGAGATTGTACATGTGTGAATTCCTTCATCTGTTAATGCAGAATTTTTTAATTGGATTTATAATTTGTGGCTATATTTATGCCATCTCAATGGGATTTGTTTGATTACGTTCCCATTGGAATCCCAAAACTTCTTAAGCCAATATCTGTCATAATGACCCATTGACCAATATTACAATGTATAATGTTCTTTATTTATCCATTTTACTATTTTATAAAGAACTATTAATTTCCACAGACATCGTCATCACTGTCCCCATCCAAATTAACTCTTTGTAGTGTGGGAGGAAACCCACGCAAACACAGTAACAAAATACTAAATCCTTGCAGATATTGTCCTTGGTGGGATTTGACTCCAGAACCCGAGCACTGCAAGGCTTCAGTGCTAACCATTTAGCCACCATTCTGCCCATGTTGTATGTCTCTGACTGATAGTTACTTCTGTGTGCCGAAACACCCTAAATAGAGGTCCCTGGGTGTGTGCACATGTGCATGCTTGAATTGCAGTCATGCTCAGACTGCATGATGCCGTAACTTGAAGCACGTTGGGACACTTTATCATCATGAAGAATGAGCCAGTCGTTATTAATAAAATAAACTCTTGTTTACTTGGTCCTGTAACTATGTACAAAAGGTAGAAAGTAAAACACTTGAATTCTTCATTTGCATTATATGACAGAGACACAAACATTTCAGTCGCAGATGGCGGCACATAACTTGTGAGGAACATTATTGCAGAACAACAGGTTAACTTGAGGACCTCCATCTTACCAGTACAGGGCCACACAGGTCTAAGTGTTTCTCTGTGACTAGTGCACTGCACTCTGTAGACTATATAAGGGAGGTCTTCCAGCTGCAAAACCTTATGGGCGTATTCCAGTCAGGCTAATACCGTATTCCTTCACAAGGACTTCCAGGTTTGGATAAAACTAAGATTCGAGCTTAAAAGTCTCTTTTTGTAGATGCCCAAACTTGTCTACTATGAGGAGAAACTGACGTCTCTGTTACTAATAATGAAGGATTTTACTACTTTCTTTTGGGCCTGCTATTCTCTGCACACACCCAGTATGGTTGACAATGCTAAGAGAGTATTCTTCCTTTTTCTGTAGCCGAAATAGTAAAACTGATAAAACAGGAATGAAGTTCCAATTGCCTACTCAATTCTCCCCAAACCATGGGCTGGGCTTACAGTTAACCCTATCCACCCTTGTGCATAGGAAACTGCAGTTAAAATGAGAATAAAAACATAAAACAACAGATCACATTAAACATACATTCAGGAGTCTTCAGAGAGGTTTGTTGAGACATCTTCTCCACCTTTACAAAACCACAACATTTTAACTATGTGTAGTGTATAGCTATGATTAGATATGAGCAAATCAATTCATAGGACTCTCTCCAGCAGTCATGTCAGTATTTGGTGGTCACTGGACTGGACACCTGCAAACTGCCTTCATCCAGACAGCATTCACGATTCCTCTTTTAATTAGGCCTGACTCAAAGTTGTGCATGTGTCATGTTGCAACTATTATGCCTTGCCAGACCAGCTTGTCAAAAGAGGAGCTTGGAATGCCAATAGATAGGAAGCCGTTTACAGGGCTCCCATACAGCGGCCATAGTATACCGACCTTGCTACTGGCAGAGAGTACAAATTGATTTGCTCATTTCTAATTTTGACTATAATGAGACTTCTCTGGGATGTGTATAGATCAAGATGTTTACAACAGCAGAAAAAAAGGCAGCAACACTTACCTGCGCAGATCTTGGAACAAATGCACTGCAGGGTTCAGCCAGCCCATGAAGCAAAATGTTAGCAACACAGGTGCTAAATACCAGATCAACAGCCACTCTCCACCTACCCACTCCTGGAGGGGGTGACTGCCCAGTATACAATTGCACAATGAAGGCCCACTTAAGGCGTTGTTCACACAATGGTACTGCATAGTTATCCTACAACAACCAAGGAGTAAAAAGTCCCATATAAAGGTATAAAACATCGAACAATAATTTTATTAAACATATGAGTAAAGTACATACAGACTAACAACACAAAGTCCAGAAATGATGCGTGTACAGAAGACACTGTTGACAGCCCCCCGAGGAAGCCCAATGTGAAACGCGCGTCGGGGCTGCTGGCGACACACACTGGCACATTTGTATGGGTAAGATAAGCGGTGTACCTTCCTTATTTGTTTACCTTTTAACCCTATATAGGATAGGAAGTATATGTAGACTATAATACAGGTAGGGATATAGTTGCATATATCTTGGCACCTTATATTGCACTTACCACTTTTTGGATATATGCCATACTACATCTAGTCTTAGGTTATCCGCTCGTTATACCCTTGGTGTTACTACAGTGTTATTGTCTTCTGTACACGCATCATTTCTGGACTTTGTGTTGTTAGTCTGTATGTACTTTACTCATATGTTTAATAAAATTATTGTTCGATGTTTTATACCTTTGTATGGGACTTTTTACTCCTTGGTTGTTGTAGGATAAGTAGTTTTGGAGTGTCCTGGTGACTATTTTAGTGTCCAAATTAATATGGTATATTATCCCGGTATTTACTTCTAGGATATGTATCAGTGGTATCTATTCTTTTAATGGTACTGCATAGTGTCTGGTTCACAGCCTATGAGTAACGCCCTTACTTTTCAATTAGGTGGGCTGGCCAGCACACTCTCAATGCATCCCAGTGCAAACACCCCTCATAGTCAAAATATCAACCAATACCTCACTATTTTTGTATATATTTTTTGCACTATATTTTTCGGAATGCAGCCAAGCCCAAAAACGTTTGGCATGAGGGGTGTTCGCACTGGGATGCATTGAGAGTATGCTGGCCAGCCCACCTAATCGCATTCTAATGCATCGGGTATTCTAGAATATGTATGTAGTTTATTTATGAAGTTTTCAGAATAATGCAATTTATACACAGGATTCGGCCGGCCGCAACCAATTAGCGAAGCGTGGTTCAAATTCTGCGCCAATTCACGGGCGGACTGCGACTGTTGCTGATTGTTCGTGGCCGGGTGTAACCAATCAGTGAAGCCAGGGCCGGCTCCAGGTTTTTGAGGGCCCTGGGCGAAAGACTCTCAGTGGGCCCCCCTCTTTAACACATACCACAATTCATGATGCACAGATACAGCAGGGAAATATAGCACAGCCAAGTAGCATATAACACAGCCCATGTAGTATATAACACAGCCACATAGTATATAGCACAGCCACGTAGTATATTGCCCAGCCACGTAGTATATAGCACAGCCCACGTAGTATATTGCCCAGCCACGTAGTATATTGCCCAGCCACTTAGTATATAGCACAGACACGTAGTATATAGCACAGACACATAGTATATTGTCCAGCCACGTAGTATATTGCCCAGCCACTTAGTATATAGCACAGACACGTAGTGAATACCACAGACACGTAGTATATTGCCCAGCCATGTAATATATTGCACAGCCACGTAGTATATTGCATAGGCAGCATTAATAGTAAAAAGTTGGTCACACAGGTTAATAGCAGCATTAACGGACTGCGTTACACGGCGGCATAGCGTGGTCTGTTAACGCTACCATTAACCCTGTGTGAGCGCTGACTGGAGGGGAGTATGGAACAGGCACTGACGGCAGGACGGCATTTCACGGCCGCACTGTGCTTGTCGCTGATTGGTCGTGGCCGTTTGACCGCAACCAATCAGCAACTTGGTATTTCCGTGACAGACAGAAAGACAGACAGAAATACTGAAGTGACCCTTAGACAATTATATAGTAGACTAGATGGCAGCCCGATTCTAAAGAATCGGGAGTCTAGAATCCATATATACTTTATTTATTCAAATGTAAGAATAATACAATTAATAAATAATAGTAAGAAAGAACAAAAAATGGCTGCACTCACCAGCTCTTGACAATTCTTGTTATTTAAGGTACAGTTACACAGGATCCATGAACATGCTTATGAGGGGAGGGATGAAAGACATCAGACGACAACTTTCCGTGTTGTGGCAAATGCCACAACAACGGTTCTTTGCTTAAGAACAATAATGTAAATAATAAATAATATGTATCAATAACTATGTATATTGGTATGTTCTATGACATTTTAAAATATTTCATTATTATGTGGAAAGGCTCTTAGTACCCATACTGGCGCATACTTGTGTGCCCATCAGGTATTTTCACAGTAATTTTACATCTGATGGGTTGGTATGAAACGTTTTTAATCATCTCTTGGGCTTAGCTAAGCCTTCATTTTAAATAATTCTAATAGGTACAACAGAAATAAAAGCCTTTTTGTGTACCCAAATTTTTTTCATTAGTATACTTAACAGTGTCCATGCGCTTGCATCTATCCTCTGTACTCTTGTTAGCACGCTGTTTGCGCTTACGTGCGGCATCGGCGTCTTTTTGCTCTGCATTATTAGTATACTTTCTATCAGACCTAATCTTACGTGCGCCATCAGCAGCTTTGGGCTCTGTGTCATTAGTATCCTTACTATTAGAGCTCATGTTGGCTAAGCTAAACAGCTTTAAGCGTGGTGGTGGCAAACAACAGGTTAATAAGAGGCAGTGTCAGGTAGTAGGAAAATAGCCAGTTAATAATAGGCAATAGTTCTTTGCAGGAATGCAGATATTAATAAATAGGCAGTTTATATTGCAGAGAAATTGCTGGGCAATAATGGACAATGTCTTTATGTGGCAAATAATAGAGCAATATACCCAATGTGGCAAAGAAGAGGTTAATAATCGGCAGTCTCTCAGTATAACAGTCAGTGAATAATAGGCAATATATGGAGAAAACACCAAACAAAAGTTCAAAATTGGTGTGAAAATGTCACTGAACCACTTCACAACTAAATATATATAGTTTTGGTAAATGGTATTATCATTTTTTTGACGAAATTCAGCAGGAGCTTGAAGAGCAACGTCACTGGGCCCGCCTCCACGCAGTAGAAACTTGCTGTGAGGTAAAAATTCAAAAATCACACCAAAATGGCGGGCGGAGTGTGTCACAGTACGGCACGTTTCTGATTGGTCGCTCGCAGCAGGCGGCAACCAATCAGACACTGGACACTGTTGACGTCACTTATCTCCGGACATTAGCTCCGGACATTAGCTCCGGACATTAGCTCCGGACATTATCTCCGCACATTAGCTCCGGACATTAGCTCCGGACATTAGCTCCGGACAAAGCCACGGAAGTTGGCACAAATTGCAGGAAGTAGTATTCTAGGCAATTAATCTCCGGACATTAGCTCCGGACATTAGCTCCGGACATTAGCTCCGGACAAAGCCACGGAAGTTGGCACAAATTGCAGGAAGTAGTATTCTAGGCAATTATATATTAGACTAGATGGCAGCCCGATTCTAAAGAATCGGGAGTCTAGAATCCATATATACTTTATTTATTCAAATGTAAGAATAATACAATTAATAAATAATAGTAAGAAAGAACAAAAAATGGCTGCACTTACCAGCTCTTGACAATTCTTGTTATTTAAGAAATTGCTGGGCAATATTGGACAATGTCCTTATGTGGCAAATAATAGAGCAATATACCCAATGTGGCAAAGAAGAGGTTAATAATCGGCAGTCTCTCAGTATAACAGTCAGTGAATAATAGGCAATATATGGAGAAAACACCAAACAAAAGTTCAAAATTGCTGTGAAAATGTCACTGAACCACTTCACAACTAAATATATATAGTTTTGGTAAATGGTATTATCATTTTTTTGACGAAATTCGGCAGGAGCTTGAAGAGCAACGTCACTGGGCCCGCCTCCATGCAGTAGAAACTTGCTGTGAGGTAAAAATTCAAAAATCACACCAAAATGGCGGGCGGAGTGTGTCACAGTACGGCACGTTTCTGATTGGTCGCTCGCAGCAGGCGGCAACCAATCAGACACTGGACACTGTTGACGTCACTTATCTCCGGACATTAGCTCCGGACATTAGCTCCGGACATTAGCTCCGGACAGGAAGTTGGCACAAATTGCAGGAAGTAGTATTCTAGGCAATTATATATTAGATATATACTTTGTGTTGGCATATCACATAAAATCCCAATAAAAATACATTTAAGTTCGTGGGTGTAATGTGAAAAAATATCGAAAAGTTCAGAGTATGAAAACTTTTTCAAGGCACTGTGTGTGTAGTGCACAATGTTTGGCTTAGTCATGCCCAAGAACAGACACCTCAAGTTCCCATGTCAACATTAAAGGACTGAATTGTGAAAAAATTTGCAATAAAATATGAAACAGATGTATAAAATTCATGAGATATTGGTCGATATTTGTGACCTGGTGTTTTTGATACATACAGTGCTGGGCAGCCCACCTGGTCTGATAGCATGGGCTTCGCTAATAGCCTGTGCACTACATCTGTGTGACTGGCGCCATATACAGGGCAAGGGTCTGAAGGTCTCATAAAAAGCTATAATAAAAAATGTTTTAACATAATTTTGCACATAAAAAGGCATGGTGCTAAAGGGGAGAGATTCACTTTAACAGATGCATACTTGTAATGGGTAAGATTGCTTTCAGTCCATAGATAAAAATGAAAGCTCCTATAAATCACTTTCATTCTCTTTTGCTTTGACCTTTAGTCCAAGGTTAGAAGATCTTTTATATTTATTTTCTGGACTACTTATCCCTCCTGTATGGTATAATATCTCTTGTGACATTGCTGAGTACATCCACAATAATATATGTATTCAGTGCACCGTCTACGAGCAAAAGGATACAATTAGATTGGTCTTGTAGATCCCATTTGTGGTCACTGTTCGGCAAATTATGAGACAAAGTTGCTGTTATTTGGGTTTTAGCCTATTACTTTCTGCTTGTCAGTCATCTAACAAAATGGGATTTGTGGATTTCAACCATTATGACCTGAAATGGAACAATAAAAACAATAGACGAGAAAATTGCTTTTCACATGTCTGGGATGGGTTTCTCACCACAGCCGCAGATATCTTTGTCATGCTGTATAAGGTTATAAATCATAAAAGCTATTAAATAGACACTTGTAGAAAACATCAGAGTTCATACATAACAATTATACTGTATAAAACTTCTCAAAAAAATTTAAACAGCAGGTAAAGCATCAAAAGAATAAAATGAGAAGAAAATGAGGCATACTTAAAGGGGTAGTCCATGATTTTAACATTCATGGCCTATGTTTTGGATAGATCATCGATGTCTGATCAGTGGGGTGCGACATCCACACTTCACTCGATCAGCTGCTCCCTGTTTCAGCGGAAGCCGGAACTGCTCCATTGCAGAGCTGCTGAACTACATCAACAGAATAAGGGCCAGAGCTGGGTGCTGCACATCCAACCCCTATTGATTTGAATAAGTGGCGGATGTGCAGTACCTGACCGTGACCACTATACAGTCAATGGAGTTGTGTTGTGCAGCTCCGCAGCTGAGCAATCCCAGCTAATGCTAATGCCAGGAACAGCCAATCAGCGGGGGTGTAGCAGGCAATAGTCAGTTAGGTAGTCTCCACCAGGACAGAGGAGAGGAAGCAATAATGTGATCGGATGTCGCCTGACCTCTGAAGCAATAAATGAGAGACAGTGCTAGAAGGATCAGCATGAATTATTTATCTATGATGGAGCGCTAATTAATAGTGATGAGCGAGTGTACTTGTTGCACGGGTTTTCCCAAGCACACTCGGGTGGTCTCCGAGTATTTGTTAGTGCTCGGAGATTTAGTTTTTGTTGACTCGGCAGCATGATTTACGGCTGCTAGCTAGCCTGAGTATATGTGGGGGTTGCCTGGTTGCTAGGGAATCTCCACATGTATTCAAGCTGTATCAGCTGTAAATCATGCAGCTGAGGCAATGAAAACTAAATCTCCGAGCACTTACAAGTACTCGGAGATCACCCGAGCGTGCTCTGGAAAACAACGAGTATACTCGCTCATCACTACTAATTAACCTAGAGTTGATAGGACGTCATCAGTGAAACAAGTCCATTGATGAAATTTCTTCCCTTCTAAATATTCCATGATGAGCTCCTAGTAGTGTTATTGAAAAGTGGCAACCCATCCACAAAGTGGCAGACCACATATAGTTCCATAGTAAGGTTTGCTGAAGAGAATGGTCCATAGAAGCTCCCCACCTTTTGTAGACTTCAAAGACTACAGAGCTCCAAACCTCCTCTGATATTAACATCAGAACAAACTGCACCCAGAGCTCCGTGGCATGGATTTGCATGGCCAAGCCGCATGATGCAATCCTTATATTGCCAAGAACAATGGCAATGGTCGGATAGAATGGTGTAAATCATATCACCATCTGACTCTAGAGCAAAGGAAATGTGCTCTGTGACGGGACAAATCACGCTATCTGGCAGTCTCATGTATACGCCTTGTTTGGTGAATGTTACCTGCCTGACTGCATTGTGCCAGCTGTAGTTTGGTTTAGGGATAAGATTATGGGGATGTTTTTTATTTTGAACAATTTTGTGAGAGCAGTTTGGGGAAGGCCTTTTCTTTTACAGCATGACTTGTGCCCCATTGCAGAAACATGATCCATAAAGACATTGGTGGTGAGTTTATTGTGGAAGGACTTGCCTGGCTACACAGAGCCCTGACCTCAACCCAATCCAACTAGAACAGAGATTGTGAGTCAGATCTTGTCATCCAATATTAGTTTCTAACATCTAACGCTCTGCTGAATGAGTGAATTTCCCATATACATATTCCTGCATGTGTAGAAAATCATGTGTATGATCGTATGCGTAGAAGTGTGTGTTAAAGCATTCCTGAGTGTATAGAAGTGTGTGTGACGGTGTGCCTCCATGTGTAGAGGTATTCATAAGAAAGCATGCCTGTGTGTGTAGAAGTATGAGTGTAAAAGCCTGTCTGCTTGTGTACGGCGCTTCATGCCAGAAACGAGTTGGTGGAATGGATCATTCAATGGATTTGCTGTACCCATTTTAAAAATGTTGAAATAAAGCATTGAAGAAAGTTTGCACAGCCATTAGCAATAAGCAAGTTATTTGCACTTATAGGGATGGTCCCACATTGTCTGCAGATTGACTGCTTGTGTCAGCAGCATTGTTGCGCCTCTGGTCCAAACTGTGTGCTCCTGATGCTGATATCAAGGCAGCTAGGCCTCTGCAGCATCGGAAGCGCAATGACAATGAAGCCGGCCACAATCTACAGCACCGTCCAGCAAACCCAGACAGTTTCAGAGCTCTGATTGCTACAATCTGTATTGGAAAGAGATTGTCAGCACTGCATGTTTGGCTACTGCTGCTACACTGCATGGAGGGTCATTTCCTAGGCAAAGAAATGAAAAAAATTCTATTATAATTATCAGAGGATGGAGGATTTTAATGAATAGCAGAGTACAACAGTGCACTCTATAAGGCCGGTTTCACACGTCCAGATAATTCCAGTACCGTATTTGCTGCAGAGAAAATATGAATAATAGTGTTTAAAATAACGATCTATGTGCCCCCCGCGCTCCCACCCCCTGTGGTCCCCCCCCCCCCCCCCGCTGTTCTGAAAATACTCACCCGCCTCCCTCGTTGGCTGTCACTGCTTCCTGGTCTGGACGCACCTTCTCCTGTATGCGGTCACGTGGGGCCGCCGATTACAGTAATGAATATGCGGCTCCACCCCTATGGGAGGTGGAGCAGCATATTCATTACTGTAAATGAGCGGCCCCATGTGATCGCATACAGGAGAAGATGTGGCCAGAACAGGAAGCAGCGACAGCGAGGGAGCGAGCCGGGTGAGTATTTTCAGAACAGCGGGGGGGGGGCGCACAGGGGGTGGGAGGGCGGGGGGCACATAGATCTTTATTTTAAACACTATTATTCATATTTTCTCTGCAGCAAATGCTGCTGCAGGGAAGATATGAATCATGGATTCAGCACCAGTGGGGGGACAGCGCTTAATGTAGCGCTGTCCCCTGCACGGCACACGGACTGCACATGGACAATGTCCGTGTGCGGTACGTGTTTTACATGGACCCATTGACTTTAATGGGTCCGTGTTATGATCCGGTGACCTTGGAGCTGCATGAGAACTTTCACTGGAGAAAGTGGCCACTATACTGACCGCAAACCTGAACTTAATAACGCAACTAGAAGTAGCCGTGGAGTGTACCTAACACACCTAGACACGTCGTCACAGCCGGAGGACTAAATTCCCCTAAAGATGGAAATCGGAATACTATCTTGCCTCAGAGAAAATCCCCAAAGGATAGACAGCCCCCCACAAATATTGGCGGTGAGTCGGAGAGGAAAAAACATACACAGGCAGAAAAAACAGGATTTAGCACAGGAGGCCACTCTAGCTAGATAGGACAGGATAGGACAGAGTTCTGTGCGGTCAGTATTAAAACCCTTCAAAAAATCCACAGCAGAATATACAAAAAACATCCTACATCTAACTGAGATGTAGGAGCGTATATCTGCAACTCCAGTGAATCCTACAAACAGAGCAGGAATAAACAGAAACAAGCACACAACAGTGTGCCACAGATACAAAAACAAAACACTTATCTTTGCTGAAATTGGCAGCTAAGCAGGTGAGGCCAGGCTGAGATCCAATACTTCCAAAGAAACATTGACAACTGGCAAGGGCTAATGAATCCTGCATACTTAGATATCCCAGTCAGAACAGCAATTAGCAGATACACCTGGCCATGACTGTGACTCAGAGACAACTGCATTCCCACCTACCACCACTGGAGGGAACCCAAGAGCAGAATTCACAACAGGTCCGTGTAATACGTGCGCTCCCACGAACACTGACATGTCTCCGTGTTTGGCACACGGAGACACAGTCCGCAAAAAATCAATGACATCTGAACAGATGCAGTGATTTTTATGTGTCTACGTGTGTCAGTGTCTCCGGTACGTGAGGAAACTGTCACCTCACGTACCGGAGACACTGACGTGTGAAACAGGCCTAACAATGCTTATCGATGAAGATGAGAATCACTTCTGTAACCTTTAAAGAGCTTAGTTTTGCGATCATGTCTCTGCATTTCTTGGTGTTGGGCTTGGTTCTTTTAGAGTATCTACACACTAAGTTACACTGTGACTCCTCTAGCCTTTTTTCCAGATACACGGAAAGCTTGCCACCCAGCTTGCCATTCGTACAAAATGTACCAGTATTTCAACACGATAATGCCAGGTTGCATGTTGCTCATGCTACTGTGAGCAGCCTGTGGCCTAAATGGGCTACCATGAACTGCAGCATCTCTCGTAGGGCACATCTGGGACGTCATTGGTCAAAAATTGCACAAGAAGCTGCCAGTAGTGGATTTTGATAATTTTGCCGAAATGCATTCGGCGTGGCAAAACATTACTCCGACAACCATTAATAACCTCATTGATAGGAGCTAAGGAGTATAAGTCCAGGTATTCCTGGACTTGGTGCTCATACTCGATACTGAATAAATGCAGATGTTTTGATAATTTTGCTTTCATTTTTCCATTATTTGCATATAATTAACACATCTTGCGATTTCCATAATTTTATGACTTTTCCTTTTTGGTGTTGCAGTATGAATGTTGAGCTGTGTATATACTGTATTACTACTACAGCTTTTTTATGACATCCCAGCAGCTAAGGCCATGTTCACACGTTGTGTCGGGTCCCTGCGGGTTTTCCCGCAGCGGATTTGATAAATCTGCAGGGCAAACCCGCTGCGGTTATCCCTGCAGATTTATCACGTTTTGTTCTGCGGGTTCCGCTGCGGGATTTTACTCCTACTATTGATGCTGCATATGCAGCAATATGCAGCATCAATAGAATTGTTAAAAATAATAAAATCATGATATACTCACCCTCTGACGTCCCGATCTCCTCGGCGCTGCAGGCGGCGGTCCGGTTCCAAAGATGCTGTGCGAGAAGGACCTTCGTGACGTCACGGTCATGTGACCGCGATGTCATCGCAGGCCCTGCTCGCACAGCAACCCTGCGACCGGACGGTCGCGTGCAGCGCTGAGACTTCAGAGGTGAGTATAACATTATTTTTTATTTTAATTCTTTTTTTTACCACAAATATGCTTCCCGGGGCCTGGAGGAGAGTCTCCTCTCCTCCACCCCGGGTATAACCCGCACATTATCCGCATTACTTCCCGCATGGTGTGCACAGCCCCATGCGGGAAGTAAGCGGATCAATGCATTTCTATGGGTGCAGAATCGCTGCGATTCTGCACAAAGAAGTAACATGCTGCGGGTTATAAACCGCTGCATTTCTGCGCGGTTTTTCCCGCAGCATGTGCACAGCGGTTTGCGGTTTCCATAGGGTTTACAGTTACTGTAAACGCAATGGAAACTGCTGCGGACCCGCAGCTGCAAAATCGCCGTGGTTCCGTGGTAAAAACCGCAACGTGTGCACATAGCCTAAAACAGCTTCGGCTCTTCTGGAAAACTTTCGACAAGATTTTGGTGTGGTTTTTTGTCCACTCATCCAGAAGAGAATTTGTGTGCATATGTAACAGTGCTATACAAATGAAATATACAAATGAGCACTAAACGTTTTAGGCGGTGTGATTTAGGAAAAAAAAATTAGAAAAAGTACTTCTTCATTGTTAGAGATTTATTTTTGACTACTACAACTGAGAAATAAGCTAAAATAATGAAAGAGATATCTGGTTCTTATATTACAATTCAGCAACTGATCTTCATTGGAATAAAATCAGTTGCCATGAAATGTGTCATGCAGATATAACTGCACCCCCAGGAGGCACGGAGCGTGTTATTTTGTGATATCCTCTTCATCATCACAGCCAATGGACGCTGAATATTAAGAGCTCTTTCAGGATATAAGGCGTAAAATTAAGATTTAAATATGTTCTCCTGCCCGCTGGGCACGATGCCATGCTCAGTCAGACACACACCTTTTTGTATAATTGTAAAGGAAAAGCAGATTATATTCACCTTTGTAAAGGCAGTCGGCCATCGTGATGAAAAAATATGCAAAAATAAGTTCCTGAATACAAGAATAAAGAGCTATATCACAGATTATATGAAATTGTAATTCCATTTACAAAAGACAGGAGGGAACTAATTCTATTATATTTGGTAAAATGTAACTTGCCCCTATTTATTTTTGAAACTGTTGTCACTGTTGTTTTTGTTGTTTTTTAGAATAACTGATTCAGCATTTTTACACACTAACATTATGGCTTCCATTAATATTACATGTGATATTCACCAAGATTACTAGAGATATGTTAGGGCTCATGCAGACGACCGGAATTTCGGTCCAAGTTTGAGTCGACAAAACATTGTAATTCTATGTCTGACTTTTTCCTCGGACATAGCTGTTCAAGGAAAAGCATATTGGACTGCACTCGGATGACATCTGTCAGCAGTCCAATTTTCACGGACTGACAAAATGGAGAAAATGGAAAAAAAAATTTCTTCCATCCTCTCCTCAGTGGAGAAAATCAGATTACACTGTGATGAAACTTTTCTAAAACTCTGATCAGCATAATCAACCCGATTCTTTCTGACGAGAGAATACACGCTGGTGTGACTCTAGCCTTAATCTGAAGGACTTCTTGGTATCCAATAGGGCTCTGGTCAAATACTTCACTAAAATGATCTGCAAACATCACCTAACAGAATTGTGCCCCTTGCAACATGACACTAAGTAATACGGTAGAATGTAATATAACTCGTAAATGGACTTGTTGAGTCTTCGAGAAAGTGACTCAAGGACTCATTCTCGTTGACAAAGTGACTAACAAATGACACGATCTGTGATGTCCATATACCTAAGCAGGACAATTACATATGTGTTGTTTGAATGGTATAACCTTATTAAAATAGGGACAGATGTTGCAATTTATCAGGATATTTTAACCATAACATGCCATGATTTCCAGTGATTGAAAGGTTATCGCCACATTTGAAGACCATTCATTTTATTGTGCCAATGTATCAAAAATGAAAAATGAAGAAACATTGGAAGTAGTCTTGGTTAAGAAATCATGCATCTCTGAGACCATCGAGAATTCAGAGAAGACAGGGACCAGGTGATAACTTACTGATTGATGGAATCCCATCAATTCTGAAATTGAGGCTCTATAGTGACCCATTTGATTAGAAAAACGGACGCACCTACATGTCATAACTCAATTTATTGTCTACGGGACTGCATGAAAAAGCCATGAAGAGCACTTGACTGCCTCCGTTAATCGAATAGACAATTAATGGAGTGTTGGAATGAATTACCGAACCTATGGCATAGAATCTGGACAGTCCCATCTACCCACAGGTTTTGGCAAGAAATAAGTAAATATGGTTGTGGAGACACGAGGGTCAGTGGGTGCTCTCATCCACTGACCTGGCTGTCTTTAGAAAAACCGCCTAGGCCAGTGATCATCCCGCTGAACACCAGTACTCCTTCCCTGTGGGAAAAATACTACACAGGGTAAGGGTAACACACAACAGTAATACTTTATTGAATCACCAACAGTGAACAACATATTGTACAGTCACAGCAAACACACAAGATGGTGCAAATGACAGACTCTCACCGTTCTGCTGGCTCGCCGTGGATTAGAACATCTGTGACTTTGGGGCAGCCAGGGTCAACTACCAAAACTTGTAGCACCCCGCTTTTGGAGGGCACCCACAAAGAGGAGATAGTAGCAAGCTTAGGAAGCTGACTGAGTACAGTAAGATATGTATCCAGGTGATCTGATTGCCCCAACCTGGGTTCTCCAAATGTCTTCATGGGACCAGTGATGGGTATAAGAGCAGATCTATAGTCCACCAGTTGGTGCCATAGTTCCTTGGCTGCTGTCCTCTAGAGCGTCCCTTGAGAGGGAGAGAGGTCTCTTTTGCACCCACAGCTGTCATTCAGGGCATTCTTCCATAGGATTGGGGAAAGGTGGAGGAGGTAATAACTCATTGTTCTATTGTTCAATTAACCTGCACAATTCTCCTCCAAGTTGTGTAGACTATTAAACTGCAGGAGTAGATACAATATGTAATCAGCAAGTATTCAACAAATTAACAAACAGCGATTGTCCTGCATATTTGGCCTCCAAGGTCTGTAGACTAGTAAATTGCAGGAGGATAATGTAATACCTAATCAGCAGGCATTCCACAAATTAAAGAGGTTGTCCACTCTAATGTATAATGCCCCCATCGATTTACACCTTTTAAATAAGTATTTTTGTAAATACCTTCTACTGCCATATATGCCTCTGAGGGGCGCTATCGCTGCTCGCTCAGTCTGCATTATGTGACCCCAGCTGCATTCACCGCTGACATCTGCTAATGTCACATCAACTTCCAGACTTCCTTGATTCACCCAGGCGTGATCCAGTCGCACGCACCGGCTTGATTGACTGGGCTGTTGGCGGATTTTCACCTCATGTCACAGCCCAGTATCCAGCACGCGCTTTCCCTCTGTACTCTGCTTTCATTGACCGCAAGCACATGCTGGATACTGGGCTGTGACATGTGGTGAAACGCTTCCACAGCCTAGTCAATCAGAGGGGGTGCGTGCGACTGGATCACGACTGGGTTGACTTGACATCAGCTTATGTCAGCGATGGCTGCACCTGGAGTCACATGATGCAGACCGAGAGAGCAGCAATAGCGCCATTCACAGGCACATATGGTAGCAGAAGGTGTTTACAAAAAAACTTGTTTAAAGGTGTAAATCGATGAGAGAATTATACAATGTAGTGGACAACCCCTTTAATATAAAGCAAGAGTCAATGCATAGGCTCATATGAATTAAGGCTCATGTCCCTTGACCTAGTGAACAATACGTCTGGCATAGTTAAAGGGACACTGTCACCTGAATTTGGAGGGAACAATCTTCAGTCATGGAGGCGGGGTTTTTGTGTTTTTGATTCACCCTTTCCTTACCCGCTGGCTGCATTCTGGCTGCAATATTGGATTGAAGTTCATTCTCTGTCCTCCGTAGTACACGCCTGCACAAGGTGCAATCTTGCCTTGCGCAGGCGTGTACTATGGAGGACAGAGAATGAACTTCAATCCAATATTGCAGCCAGAATGCAGCCAGCGGGTAAGGAAAGGGTGAATCAAACACAAAAACCTCGCCTCCATGGCTGAAGATTGTTCCCTCCAAATTCAGGTGACAGTGTCCCTTTAAGACTAAACGCTGTGTCATCACAATATTGCCTGACACTGGTCACTGTCACTAACACTTTCCCCACAGTCCACCAGGTGAGATCACTGGATTAGGCATCATCCGATCAGCTTCATTAGGAACCTTTGCATCGAGAAGCAACAGTATGAATGGGACACTGCAACATGTCATGGTTCAAGGAAGAGTGATGAGTCAGACAAGGCTGCATCCTGTCACCATTTTGCTTCGATTTATATGCAGAAGCTAATTTTAGGAAGACTGGACTTAGCGAAAAAGAAGAAGGAATTAAAATTGCTGGATGAATTATCAATAACCTTAAACATGCAGATGATATAACATTGATAACAAGCGTAGGTGGAATGAACGACTTATTACAGAGTGTCAAGAAGGAAAGCTCGAACAAGGAATGGCTACTCAACACAAAGAATACAATAATATTGACTACGGTCAGGTATGACTGGGACACATTTGAGATGGACAGCGATGAACTAGAAGTTTTAATGGACTTCAAACTACTAAGATCAATGATAACTCAAGATGCAGTGACAAAACTGAAAGTCAATGTGAGAATAGCTATGGGCAAATCAACTATGAAGTCAGTGTGCGAGGACTTCAAATCAAGGAACATTTCTCTGGTAACAAAGACATGGGTTGTACATAGCTTGGTCTTTTCTATGTTAACATGCAGATGCAAAACCTGGATGATAAAGAAGCAAGACAGAAGAAGAAGAATCGACACCTTTGAAATTGGTGCTGGAGAAGTATGTTGCCAACCCCAAGGAGCACAAATAAACCAATTTTGGAACAAATCAAGCCAGTCACTAGAAACAAGGATCACCAAGTAACGACTTGCCTACTTTGGACACATCATACGAAGAGAGCAATCACTGATCATGGTCAAACAAATAGAAGGAGAAGGCGAAGAGGAAGAGCAGCAATCCGATGGCGAGAGAACAGCAGAGAAGACCCTGGTGGACCTATCTAGGCTTGCACAAGATCGATCTTCCTTCAGATCGTTCATCCATCTAGTCGCCATAGCTCGAGATCAAGCTAAAGACCGATAAAACATAAATATATACAGTACATAGTTATAAATTACGTAATTGATATCAAAGCAAGATATAAAATATTAGTTATAATAAAATATAGCGCTAACCATAACAAAATAGACTGATGTGATGAAAAGGACGATAGAAACAACAGAAAATAAACGATAATAAATTATATGAAAGAAAGAAACATAAATACTTCTTGAATCGTTCATATCGTTCAGACATTATTATTATTGTAGTGATCGGTATTTATACTTTTAATCTGATTCTTTGAACCATTATATAAAGATAAGTGAATAATAAAGTCGGTTTTAGCGAATCCACGCGCTTTCATTATGTCAGTGTTTGTTGATTGGAAGCTTGGAGGTCAACCCAGTAAACATTCAGCTAGCTTGGAACAAACTGTGCAGGAATCTAATAGAAAGCAATATTGTTGAAAATGGATACCAATTGAAAACAGAGAGCAATGTCAACTATTTCCCACTGGGAACTGGCAACAATAAAACCAGTCAAGCATTACACAGTGCAGCCTGCCAAATGTCATTAGTGCGTAGAAACATTTAAAGGAACATTCTTGTAAAGAATTACCCATACACGGCCTCTTTTTTTTTTTTTTACTCTTTTTTTTTATAGCCCAGGCACCTTAGAAAACACTTTTTTTTTTTTTAATAATATATGTTACGTGTATGAAAAAAGTAATTGTGACATTAGACAATCGACCTATAAGATTATTCCTCTAAAAACTTTGAAAAAAAAAAAACAGTTCATAGTATTACAAAAAAAATAGAGGAGAAAAATACATTAATGCTCCTACATAAGGGCCTGTATTATTGAATAAAATGTAGTATTGAAAATTTTTACTAAAAACACCCCAAAAAATAAAGTATTTTAAATAAAGTATTTTTATCATACAAGAAAAAAAAAAGATTTTGCGTGAAGTGACTTAAAAATGGATGTGAATGTTAAAAGAGAAACTGTTCTTTAGCTTTAAAGGTCTACCTTGTCCCCTGATTCCCAGGAATGGTTTCTAATTAATCTAACAAAGGAAAATGTGTCTGCCTGAGACAATGGGTGTTTAATGAACACAATGCGTGAGTTCTCAACAGCCATACAAGAGCGCCATCTAGTGAGCCTAGGGAACATTACACTAGGCAAAATTAAAAAAAAAAAAAAAAAGTTTCAGCTCTTGTGTACTACATAATAAAAATAGATTGCAATGTGTGTGCACAGATACATAGCTGTAATAGATGGAAGGATGATAAAACCACTTTAAACATAGTTCTTCAACTTGGTGCTAAGTAGATATTATCTGTTATGTCTCAAATATGCCAGAAATATTAATCCGGTACATAGTAAACGGTCATTGATATCACTATCAAATATTTTTGCCTATTTTTTTTGGTATTTTCGCATGATAGTGACTAATTGACTAATAGCCTTTCTGTTAAAATTTGGTATGTCCATGATTTCAAATAGCAAGGCTGTCATACCAGAATAGCATGTGATTTCTTTTTTTTTTGTTGGGTGGGGAAACATATATATGTCTACAGTACATAATGTGTATATATATATATATATATATATATATATATCCTGATGGAGAGATATGAGTCAGATAGATAGATAGATAGATAATATTCTAAGATTGTCGTACTAGGATTCTATGTGATTTTTTTTGGGGGGGACATATATATGTATATATAATGTATATCTAGATATATACACACACACCTAATGTATACACACACACGCACATATATATATATGTATATATATACACATAGATACATAGATAAATATATATATGTTTAAGAGATATTATAGACATCAAAAGTATATATACATATATTTATCATGTATATACAGTGTATATATATACACATATATATTTAATATATATATACATATATATTTAATGTATTTTTATATATATATATATATATATATATGTATATATATACTTTGTGCATAGGATGTAAGAACAGATGCTGGTAAAGGTATGACACTTCAAGACCTGGGAATTTTCTTTGTTTCTCGTTGCACCTGTGTCAGTGTAATGTAGAATACACCTCACTGAATTTTGTCTCTCGTCATTCAAGTCTTATTATACAGGTAAACACAACAGTTACATTTTATATTTGATTAATTTATTTTGTTATTTATTTTATTTTATTATTTTATATAACACTATATACATCTGTGCTGATATAATCTCTTCATTACGTTTTGCCTAAAAAAATTAAAAAGTCGATAAATTAAAAAAATGGGTATAGAACCTACTGCGAAAACTGCTGCTGATCAATCAAAACATATCACAATCATTAGCTATAGAGTCAGAACTAAATTCAACACATCAAATTTGGAATAAAAAAAAAAATCAAATTGTCAGTTATTTTCCAGATTTGTTAAAAAATCATTTCAAACATTACATGTTTAAAGAAGAGAAAAAAAGTAATTAAATAAAAAGTTAATGACTATATATAATATTTTAACACATTTGCAATCAGCAACGAGCCTTTTTTTTTTTTCTTCCTTTCTATCACGAGCCTTTGAAGGGCTTTGTTATGCATCTCAGCGGGAGATGGGGCTAATTGTCTTTTTTTTTTTTTTTTTTGCCATTCACAAAATCTCAGCTTTAACATCTTAACTGCAAGCGAACGACTATTAAAATTCATCTAAATACAAAAGTTCGAGAAGGAATAATGGGATTTCAGAATTTTTATTTTTTTTTAAATAACTAAATTGTGCGTTTTATGTTTATGGAAAAATGACTTCAAGCTCAGAAATATCTGACTGTCTCCCTTTAATGAGACCATTATTTTATTTTTTTTTCAAATGTCTCGCTAAGCTGAAGGTTACAAAAGGGAGTGTGTTTGTAATGATTAAAATAATAATAATAAAATAGAAAACTCTGTAATTAATGATGAGGCAAAACATATACTTTTTTTTATTGGAACATAGAAAAATGTAAGAAACAAAAAAAGTACAAAAATTAAAAAAAAAAATATATATAATACATAAAACATGCTAAAATTATAACTTTTCATTAATCAACATTGGCTGAAGTATTTTGATTTTTGACATAACAATATAGATTTTTGTTAGTTGTGGGCAATGCCTCCACCGGTACTGTATTCTCGGACACAGCAGGTATTTTCAACAGGAAAAAAATATATACACAACTTGGACATTCTGCCATGTAATTTCTAGAAGATATGTTTTGAAGCATTCTGTGTGCCTGACATAAGGAATGGTATATGAGTGGCAATCAAAAAGTGTGATGACCATCAATACATCATGACTCTATTCCTGGCTGATGTGCTCCCCACAGTGCATTAGACAGAACGGAGTGTGCCAGACAATCTCTTCTCTGGCAAGAAACATCGGACCAATGCGGCAAAGTTAAATAGCAATCTCGGGGAGAAAAATAGCAAATGGAAGTAGAGAAGAAGGAGCTCTTGGATAAGTGGAGAGATTTAGACAGCATGTGGTAGGAAAGCTGGAGAAATGGATAGGCACAAATATAACTACACCGGGCAACAAGATAAACACTTGCAGCAAATACAAACATCATTTTTTTTTATTTTTGGTTCTTTTTTTTCCTGAATCTGTGGAATTTAACCCTATCGTTACTCAGAATGTGGGAAACTTCTTTCTTGCTTTTTTCCTTTATAATATTGAGCACTATAGTGCTTATATATATGTATATATAGATATATATATATATGTATGATATTTACATATATATTCTATTATACTATCTGCAGGCACAGCCAGGGTGGAAAGAAAACATGAAAGGATAACGCTCTTGCTTTGGGCTATAAGGCATAGAGATAGCAGGAGGATAACCGTGTTCTTCTACATTCCCTTACATACAGCCTGTGGAACCATCCAATACTTTTCAAAGAGGATTATCTACAAGCTAACCACTGAGAATATAGCTGGTCGATGGGGGTAGGCCGGAGGCACAGCTACAGTACTTCCCAGTCAAGGGCCATTCATTCTTAGAGAGAGAGATTTCCCTGAAGATCTGCTATGAAAATGGCTTTTAGGAAGACTTACTGACACGAAGGCAAAGCTACGAGAAGGTCTGTACAGAGATCTTACGGGAGCATTGGTCCAAAGGCAAAAAAAACTGGAGGAATAAGACAATTCACTGCCACAAGCGAAAAGGGCAACAATTTTTTCAACCGATGCCTAATGAAATGTTTATTCCTTCCATTGAAAGTATGGAAAGGACATTTGAAGAATCACATTAAGACATTATTACAGTTATATATCAGTTTTTAATTTTAATAATTTATTAAATGTGACAAATTTCCACTGAAAAATCAAAGTCCCCTTCAGTCTCTGAGCTTCTCCTTATGACATTCCCAGCCTCCTGATGCCCTAAAATATGAATATTGCTTGCTTTGATCTCCACCCTACTATGGTCTGTTTCTGATTTATTTTACTTACCTTTACCTCACCTTTACATTTACGACTAGCATTTTGTACCCTTTACTATCCTATTACTTTTGGACCTGTCACCAAAACCTAGCAGGTCCAGCCATATAAATATACGTGCCTACATCTTAGGATTCATTCAGACATCATATTTTTGTCATATTAGTTATATCCGTGTTGATTACAGATAGAGCTAGTACCTATTATAGTCTAAGGAGCTCTTCACATGTCCTAGTATTTTTGCAGATCGAGTGTTTAGGAGATTTTGATCGGATTCAGTGCAAATCTGTGGTTTCGTGAAAAATTCAGACTCGGGTGCCATCCATGTGCTGTCTGTTTTTTCACAGACTGTTCATTATGAGAAACTCAAGAAACCTCCATCTGTTTCTCTTTTCCTCCAAAAAAAACTGATGAAAACTCTGACCAAGCCGTGATAATAAAAACTGGTACAGACCAAATTCTGATGAAACTGAAAAAAATACTAAAAGTCAAAGAAATGAACTTGAGTATAAGGCCGGTTTCACACATTAGTGGCTCCAGTACGTGAGGTGACAGTTTCCTCACGCACCGGAGCCACTGACACACGTAGACACATAAAAATCAATGTATCTGTTCAGATGTCATTGATTTTTTGCGGACCGTGTCTCCGTGTGCCAAACACGGAGACATGTCAGTGTTCGCGGGAGCGCACGTATTACACGGACCCATTAAAGTCAATGGGTCCGTGTAAAACACGTACCGCACACGGACGTTGTCCTTTATTTTAAACACTATTATTCATATCTTCTCTGCAGCAAACGCTGCTGCAGGGAAGATATGAATGGGGCTTCAGCACAAGATGCTGGTACGTGTGGTACCCAGCACGGTGCGTGTGGTACCCAGTGGGCACATAATTCCGGTACCGATTTTTTTCGGTACCGGAATTATCTGGACGTGTGAGACAGGCCTAAGTTGGTATACAAGCAACGTGTAGGAGCATATTTACACTGGCTGTTAAACAGCCAAAATCTAAAATAGAAACAAAATGAACATATACTCTGCTATAAGAAAATGAAAAGCAATAGTGCATATCAATAATATAGGATACTTATAATAATAATAATAATTTTTATTTATATAGCGCCAACATATTCCGCAGCGCTTTACAAATTATAGAGGGGACTTGTACAGACAATAGACATTACAGCATAACAGAAATACAGTTCAAAACAGATACCAGGAGGAATGAGGGCCCTGCTCGCAAGCTTACAAACTATGGGGAAAAGGGGAGACACGAGAGGTGGATGGTAACAATTGCTTTAGTTATTCGGACCAGCTATAGTGTAAGGCTCAGGTGTTCATGTAAAGCTGCATGAACCAGTATGTAGCAGTACAGACACAGAGGGCTAACACTGCATAAAGTGTATGAGAACATGATGCGAGTAACCTTTTTTTTTTTTTTTTTATTATAAATAGGCCACACAGGGATCGTTAGGTTAATGCATTGAGGCGGTAGGCCAGTCTGAACAAATGAGTTTTTAGGGCACGCTTAAAACTGTGGGGATTGGGGATTAATCGTATTAACCTAGGTAGTGCATTTCAAAAAATCGGCGCAGCACGTGTAAAGTCTTGGAGACGGGAGTGGGAGGTTCTGATTATTGAGGATGCTAACCTGAGGTCATTAGCGGAGCGGAGGGCACGGGTAGGGTGGCAGACTGAGACCAGAGAGGAGATGTAGGGTGGTGCTGAGCCATGGAGTGCTTTGTGGATGAGGGTAGTAGTTTTGTACTGGATTCTGGAGTGGATGGGTAGCCAGTGTAATGACTGGCACAGGGTAGAGGCATCGGTGTAACGGTTGGTACTTAGTAAGTACTAGTTTTTATCAAAAGAGCAAAAAACCATCCTACCAGTACCGAGATATACCCAATAAGGATGGTCCTAATCCTTAGTATTAAAACCTTACCATGTGTCAAAAATGACCTCAATGTGAATAAGGGCTGAGCAGGAACAGGGCCCGACTATAGACACCCAGCTATGGTCAACTATATAAACATAATGCCCAGCTCAAAGAAAGGCACTAGGATTAGTGATGAGTGAATATACTCGTTACTCGGGGGTCCTCCGAGTATTTTTTAGTGCTCGGAGATTTAGTTTTTCTTGCCGCAGCTGAATGATTTACATCTGTTAGCCAGCTTGATTACATGTGGGGACTCCCTAGCAACCAGGCAACCCCCACATGTACTTATACTGGCTAACAGATGTAAATCATTCAACTGCGGCAATAAAAACTAAATCTCCAAGCACTAAAAATACTCTGAGGACCCCCGAGCGTGCTCGAGTAACGAGTATATTAGCTCATCACTAACTAGGATCCAACTCAGATGGCATCCAAGTGATATGGTTTTTTTTCACAGACCCATGGATCTGTAATGGCAAATTTGATCTGTGACTACTACAGAAATTGGACACGTCTCCATATTTTGGTGTGGACCACTTGGCCTGCAAAAAACACTGATATGTGAACCGTTCCTAAACTATGATGGGTACAAGTTCTATTAATGAACAAACAAATAGAATACGTACGTAAAAAACTGGTGTCCGAATGAGGCCTTAGGCCACATGCACACGTGGAGAATTTGGTGAGGTTTTTTATTTGTAAGCCAAAACCAGGAGTGGGTAAAAAATGCAGAAGTGGTGATGTTTTTCTACTATATTATTCCTCTTCCACTCTTGGATTCGGCTTGTAAAAAACGAATCAAATATTCAACGTGTGCACGTGGCCTTAGACATTCACTCTTTCTCAACACTCTTCTCTTGGCCAAACTCTGCAACAGCCTACTAAAACCATCCACTACAATGTATTTTGGGCTTTGTTTCTCCTCTCGCTATTGGAAGCTGGTCACTGAGATGCAACGGAGGGGAAGGGTTTTTTTTTTAGCTCACCACACTGCACAATAGATCAAGCATAGCTGAATTTCACTGGTAGGTACCAATCCTGCTGGCGATTACAGCCAATGTGAAGGAGGTAAAGGATTCTTTCCCGTACATCCATCCAGGTAATGTAAAGCTAAATTTTATAAAGTGCATATTACAAGCTAATAAAACAGAAACCTGGCACGTTCAGGTGCCCTCGGTCATAGCGTGTGAGCCATCAGACATGATGATGTCACTTCATCACATCAGTTGTGCACTGGGAAAAGTCAGTGCATCGGAGAAAGCAGACGCAGAGTGAGGGGGAATGGGAGCAATGTGAGTATGTGTTGATGTTTTTTTCATGTGTATGTGTTGTTAGTATGTATATAGGGGGCTGTGTGGGGCTCATACTATATATATGGAGCTCATGCTGTATATAAGATTTTATGTGGGACTCATACTGTACATACGTGGCTATGTGGGGCATATGCTGTGTATAAGAGGCTATGTGGGGCACACGCTGTACATAAGAGGCGATGTGAGGCACATACTGCTCCAAGCGCCCACTCATCTTAGGACAGCGGGTGCCAAGTAATGAAGTCATCGAGCCCGCTGGTGGTGTCTGCGTCATAGAGCATAGAGCATCCAGCCAACAAACTTGAACTTGCAATGAGGGGTGGGAGGCCTGGTGCTGGCAAGCAGAGCTGAATCCTGACAGTGAGGATATTACACACTGTTAGGATTGGCTACAGGGCTTCATTTTATAATTAAAGGGTGTGTCTAGGTTTGAGATGAAAGTCTGTAGTCACTATAGGTGGCTGCTTGCTTCTGAATTCTAACAGTGCATGCATTGCACACGTTTAGGATTCTCCCTTGCATAAGTATGAGATTTGTATAGTTATGGCCACCTTATTACTAGACGTGTCCGGCCTCACTCAATTCACTTTCATTGACTGAGGCCACGCATGTCTAGTCGGCACATGACCACATGCTGCAGTGCGCACTGTGAGAATCCAAAAGTCTGCAGTCACATAGAAATTGTTCACTATGAGCCAGCTTGACAGCCAGCTCAGAGAACTGCCGACTCCCAGTCTGGGGGGGGGGCGGCAGAATGTAGCCACCGGAGAAAACAATCGCTCCGCTGCATTAGGCAGCCCAACTGCTCCCCCCTGACAGCTGATTCTTATTTACTATCACGATATCTGGTTGGTTAGCCAGCACCTACTTATCCGTCTGGATTTTGAAGTCCCACAGGACTTTAGCCTATTCATTCTCCACAACTTTTTCTGGGACTCCCATCTCGACTTAGGAGGACTTAGCTCATACCCTATGCTGATGTTCCTGTATACAGTTCCCGCTACTTGTAGCGCTAGATATACATTGTTCCAGCTTATAACTTGCATCCTGCCACTATAGGTTGGACTGTTTCTGAGGCCTCTTGGGTCTTGTCTTCTATGGTAGATACCAGCTTCTATTGTACTCTCTTTCTCCAACTTTCTCCAGCCATTGGTTGGATTTTCCCATATCAGCCACCCAGGGTCGGACTGGCCCACTGGGATACCGGTGAAATGCCCGGTGGGCCCCGACCCAGAGAGGAGGAGGAGGAAGAAAAAAAAAAGAGACGCGGGCCCTTTAAATCTTCGGGCGGCGCCGACCGCCGCCACGACCAGGGCCCCCCCTCCGGTGCCAGCGCTGGCATTGGGCCCCCCTTCTAATACTCACCTCTCCTGGTTCCTGCAGCAGCTGCAGCGTCTTCAGCGCCCTCTGACTCTGCGACTTCTCAGGGCAGAGGGTGCGATGACGTCATCACTGCGCGCTCAGCCTCTCTGTCCTGAGCGTTGCAGAGCCGGAGAGACGCTGAGTGCACCGGACCTGCGCTGGGAACGAGAGAGGTGAGGATTTTACTTTTTTTTTTCTTTATGTCTGACTCTGTCTGTCTGGGGGCGATGCTGGACACACTGGGGAAATGCTGGAGACCCTGGGGGAGATTGCTGGACACACTGGGGCAATGCTGGACACTGGGGCAGATTGCTGGACACACTGGAGGCAATGCTGGACACTGGGGCAGATTGCTGGACACACTGGGGCAATGCTGGACACTGGGGCAGATTGCTGGACACACTGGGGCAATGCTGGACACTGGGGCAGATTGCTGGACACACTGGGGCAATGCTGGAGACCCTGGGGCAGATTGCTGGATACACTGGGGCAATGCTGGACACTGGGGCAGATTGCTGGATACATTGGGGGCAGTGCTGGATGTACTGGGGCAGATTGCTGGACACACTGGGGGTAATATGCTGGACATACTGGGGCAGATTGCTGGACACACTGGGGGTAATATGCTGGACACACTGGGGCAGATTGCTGGACAACCTGGGGGTAATATGCTGGACACACTGGGGGTAATATGCTGGACACACTGGGGCAGATTGCTGGACACACTGGGGCAATGCTGGACACTGGGGCAGATTGCTGGACACACTGGGGGCAGTGCTGGACATACTGGGGCAGATTGTTGGACACACTGGGGGTAATATGCTGGATACACTGGGGCAGATTGCTGGACAACCTGGGGTAATATGCTCGACATACTGGGGCAGATTGCTGGACACACTGGGGGTAATATGCTGGACACACTCGGGGCAGTGCTGGACGTACTGGGGCAGATTGCTGGACACACTGGGGGTAATATGCTGAACATACTGGGGCAGATTGCTGGACACACTGGGGGTAATATGCTGGACACACTCGGGGCAGTGCTGGACGTACTGGGGCAGATTGCTGGACACACTGGGGGTAATATGCTGGACATACTGGGGCAGATTGCTGGACACACTGGGGGTAATATGCTGGACACACTGGGGCAGATTGCTGGACACACTGGGGCAGATTGCTGGACACACTGTCTGGGGGCAATGCTGGACACACTGGGGCAGATTGCTGGACACACTGGGGCAATGCTGGACACTGGGGCAGATTGCTGGACACACTGTGGGAAATGCTGGACAATTGGACATACTGGGGCAGATTGCTGGACACACTGGGGGCAGTGCTGGACATACTGGGGCAGATTTCTGGACACACTTGGGGTAATATGCTGGACACACTGGGGCAGATTGCTGGACAACCTGGGGGTAATATGCTGGACACACTGGGGCAGATTGCTGGACACACTGGGCGTAATATGCTGGGCACACTGGGGTAGATTGCTGGACAACCTGGGGGTAATATGCTGGACACACTGGGGGTAATATGCTGGACATACTGGGGGTAATATGCTGGATACACTGGGGCAGATTGCTGGACACACTCTCTGGGGGCAATGCTGGACACTCTGGGGCAATATGCTGGACATACTGGGGCAGATTGTTGAACACACTGTCTGGGGGCAAATCTGGACACACTGGGGCAATATGCTGGACATACTGGGGCAGATTGCTGGACACACTGTCTGGGGGAAATGCTGGACACACTGGGGCAGATTGCTGGACACTGGGGCAATATGCTGGACATACTGGGGCAGATTGTTGAACACACTGTCTGGGGGAAATGCTGGACACACTGGGGCAATATGCGTGACATACTGGGGAAGATTGCTGGACACACTGTCTGGGGGCAATGCTGGACATACTGGGGCAGATTGCTGGACACACTGGGGGTAATATGCTGGACACACTGGGGCAGATTGCTGGACACACTGTCTGGGGGCAATGCTGGACACTCTGGGGCAATATGCTGGACATACTGGGGAAGATTGTTGAACACTGTCTGGGGGCAAATCTGGACACACTGGGGCAATATGCTGGACATTCTGGGGCAGATTGCTGGACACACTGTCTGGGGGAAATGCTGGACACACTGGGGCAATATGCTTGACATACTGGGGAAGATTGCTGGACACACTGTCTGGGGGCAATGCTGGACACACTGGGGCAATATGCTGGACATACTGGGGCAGATTGCTGGACACACTGGGGGCAATATGATGGACACACTGGGGCAGATTGCTGGACACACTGGGGCAGATTGCTGGACACACTGTCCGCGGGCAATACTGGACACACTGGGGCAATATGCTTGACATACTGGGGCAGATTGCTGGACACACTGTCTGGGGGCAATGCTGGACACTGGGGCAACATGCTGGACATACTGTGGCAATGCTGGACACACTGGGGGTAATATGCTGGACACACTAGGGGTAATATGCTGGACACACTGGGGCAGATTGCAGGACTGGAGGCATGGGCAGAATGTAGATACGGGGCATGATTGGAGACACGGGGCAGAATGAAAGACATAGGGCAGGATTGGATCATGGGGCAGGATGGATACGATGGAGACTGATGGGGCAGGATGGGGAGATCATATGGGGTAGAATGGATACTCATGAGGGAAAAATGCGAGAACAAATGGCTGGAGCCAGGAATGAGATAACCGGGGCCAGGGTGGGGAATATTATTACCATAGGGGCTAATTAAGGAATATTATTACTGCAGTGATGTATTTATTTTATTTTTTGAGTATACTGTTTTAAATGGGGGGGCGGTCCTGTTACTGTGCAGAGTGACACTATATCGCCTTTTTTTCTTCATGGGGTGTAATGTAGAAGTTGTGAAAAATTAAGTAATGTGTTCTGCAAGCGGAGCTTGAGATAAATGTGTTATTTCTGGCAGAATTGGGTCCTGGCTGGAAGAAATGATGGCGGTCTGTGCTGGATGAAAGATGAAAGACTTCACCTAGAGACGTCACTGGTGAGTCAGTGTTACCTATACACTGACACTATGCACTGTATACTATTTACAGCGGTCCTGTGTACAATGTCACCAGTGATCACTGTATTACCTATACATTATATACAGAGCTCCTGTGTATAATACCACCAGTGATCTCTATATTACCTCTACACAGACACTGCATACTAAGTACAGATCTCCAGTGAATACTGGCACTTATGGTGATAGTATTGTGGTTTTTTTTTTTTTATCACTGATCAGTATTGTAGTATTCAGTCACTATGTGGTGGTAATATGTGGTCTGGAAATGGTGTTGTATTTGTCCCTTGTATGTGCTATTTGGTCACCAAGTGGTGGTAATATGTGATCTGGTCATGGTGTGGCGGTATTTGTCCCTTGTATGTAGTATTATTCAGTCACTATGTGGTCTGGTCATGGTGTGGTGGTATTTCTTTCTGTATGTGATATTATTGGTCTTGGTATAGTGGATTGTGTTGTGTATGGCAGTCATTTGTTCTCTCTGATATTAATTAGAAGAAGATTCTTTATTTCCATTAGAGTTTTAATGCTTTGTACACAGCGGCGGATATGCACTTACAGAGGGTTTCCTGTGGAAAAAAGTAATCAACTCTCCACAGGATAAGTGATAACGTATTGATTGGTGGGGGTCTGACAGCTTGGACCCATTCAGCAAAATGTGGAACTTTTTATCCCCATTAGACTGGAGTGGCACGTCCGACTATATCACTGATCCATTCATTCCCTCAGTGGCTGCATTTGTTTTTTTCTGGAAGCCCCAAAGAGAATAAATGGAGCTGCGGTCAGAAATCCCACCTGCCGCTGCATTTTAAAATAGTGATAAAAGTGTCCTGTCAGGGATAAAACTTCCCCAATCTTCCGATCGGTGCAGTTTCTAATGGTCAGATCTAAGCGATTACCTATCCTGTGGAGCCCATGGATCAGTGATAACTTGTTTTAATTAAGAACCCCATTAACCCCTTTCTGCCAATGGACGTACTATTCCATCCATGTGGGGTGGGCCCTACTTCCCAAGGATGGAAATGTACGTCCAGCGCGATCGGCTGCGCTCACGGGGGGAGCGCGGCCGATCGCGGCCGGGTGTCAGCTGCCTATCGCAGCTGTGTAAGAGGGTGAACTGTAGTCCCACTGAGAGGGCACTAGGACCCTGTGGTTTTTGCCTGTTGCAGCAGAGGACGGACCGTGCAAAACTCCCAAAGACAATGTGTGCTGGGGGGTGGGGTCTAGTGTCTCGTGTGTAAAGTGAAACTAGGAAGTGAGAGCTGAGAGAGAAAAGGCGGGAAGCAAAGGCAGAAGCTGCTGTGAGATCTTAAAAAGAGACTGTGTGTGGATTTACTGCAAGTGTTTTTGGAGGAAAATAAGCTTTTGAGAGACTTTTTGTTGCTAACGTTCCCCTGGAGAAGAGCTAACCTTTTGTTTAACTCTGTGAGAGACTTGTGTTGCTAACGTTTCCTGGAGAGGAGCTAACCCTTTATCTAAGAAAAGACTGAGACTTTACTAAGAACCCAGTACGAATTTGGAAGTCTGTGGATTCCCTGTGCATTGAGTGGAGAAACAAGTCTGGGCAGACTGCTGATACAGAGACGGACGGGTTATCGTGGAAGCATTCCTAGGAGCTACAGAAGCAGAGACAACATCGTGAGACCACTAACTAAGTCCCCGGCGTTTGGGCTCGGCATCGGCCAACAAGACAAGAGGAGCTTGCTGTAATTTATTGGCGCTGAAGATATGGACTGGCTGCAGCCTGTGCGGATTCCTGCCTGAGAGGAAATCCATCTCAGGATACGGTACCATAGTTATAGATACCCGGGTATCTCTGCTCAGAGTGTTAAATTGTTACTTTAGAGGTGTATCTTATATTAGAGTTGTGTAAGTTATACTCAGTGTGCCGTTCCAGGGCCTCCCCTTGATAACACTACATTCAATTTACACTTGTTCCTGTTTTTAGTTGCCTGTTAGGTAAATTTCTTACTAGTCTGTTGTAGTATACAGTTCTCAGGAGACCTTGGAGTGGCACAGTGATTTCAGCTGCTGCTGAGCTAGTGTATCTTTGGGGTGCATCTGCCTTAATATTCTCCATATGACCTTGATTATTTTGCCTTTGAGTAAATACCGTTGGAGATTTCTGCCTTGGTCTTGGTTTGTGACTCACTGGATCTTATTCGGACCTCTGGTCATTACAGCTGACATCTGGCACTATGTGCCAGGAGCGGTCACGGACCGCCCCTGGCACATTAACCCCCGGCACACCGCGATCAAACATGATCGCGATGTGCCGGCTGTATAGGGAAGCATCGCGCAGGGAGGGGGCTCCCTGCGGGCTTCCCTGAGCCCCCCGCAGCAACGCGATGTGATCGCATTGCTGCAAGGGTCTCCTCAACTCCCTCCCTGCTCCAGGCCCGGATCCAAGATGGCCGCGGGTCCTGCAGGGAGGGAGGTGGCTTCACAGAGCCTGCTCAGAGCAGGCACTGTGAAGCCTGCAGTGCTGCAAGTCAGATCGGTGATCTGACAGAGTGCTGTGCAAACTGTCAGATCACCGATCTGTGATGTCCCCCCCTGGGACAAAGTAAAAAAAGTTAAAAAAAAAAAAAAAAAGATTCCACACGTGTAAAAAAAAAAAATTCCTAAATAATGAAAAAAAAATATATATTATTCCCATAAATTCATTTCTTTATCTAAATAAAAAAAATCAAACAATAAAAGTACACATATTTAGTATCGCCGCATCCGTAACGACCCCACCTATAAAACTGTATCACTAGTTAACCCCTTCAGTAAACACCGTAAGAAAAAAAAAAAACAAGGCAAAAAAAAACGCTTTATTATCATACCGCTGAACAAAAAGTGGAATAACACGCGATCAAAAAGACAGATATAAATAACCATGGTACCGCTGAAAGCGTCATCTTGTCCCGCAAAAAACGAGCTGCCATACAGCATCATCAGCAAAAAATTAAAAAAGTTATAGTCCTCAGAATAAAGCAATGCAAAAATAATTATTTTTTTCTATAAAATAGTTTTTATCGTATAAGAGCGCCAAAACATAAAAAATGACATAAATGAGGTATCGCTGTAATTGTACTGACCTGAAGAATAAAAGTGCTTTAACTATTTTACCAAACGCGGAACGGTATAAACGCCTCCCCCAAAAGAAATTCATGAATAGCTGGTTTTTGGTCATTTTGCCTCACAAAAATCGGAATAAAAAGAGATCAAAAAATGTCACGTGCCCAAAAATGTTACCAATAAAAACGTCAACTCGTCCCGCAAAAAAAAAGACCTCACATGACTCTGTGGACCAAAATTTGGAAAAATTATAGCTCTCAAAATGTGGTAACGCAAAAAATATTTTTTGCAATAAAAAGCGTCTTTTAGTGTGTGACGGCTGCCAATCATAAAAATCCGCTAAAAAAAGCTATAAAAGTAAATCAAACCCCCCTTCATCACCCCCTTAGTTAGGGAAAAATTAAAAAATTTAAAAAATTTATTTATTTCCATTCTCCCATTAGGGTTAGGGCTAGGGTTAGGGCTAGGGTTAGGGTTAGGGCTATGGTTAGGGCTATGGTTAGGGCTAGGGTTAGGGCTAGGGTTAGGGTTAGGGCTAGGGTTAGGGCTAGGGTTAGGGTTAGGGCTAGGGTTAGGGTTAGGGTTAGGGCTAGGGTTAGGGCTAGGGTTAGGGTTGGGGCTAGGGTTAGGGTTAGGGCTAGGGTTGGGGCTAGGGTTAAGGCTACAGTTAGGGTTGGGGCTAAAGTTAGGGTTAGGGTTTGGATTACATTTACGGTTGGGAATAGGGTTGGGATTAGGGTTAGGGGTGTGTCTGGGTTAGAGGTGTGGTTAGGGTTACCGTTGGGATTAGGGTTAGGGGTGTATTTGGATTAGAATTTCAGTTATAATTGGGGGGTTTCCACTGTTTAGGCACATCAGGGGCTCTCCAAACGCGACATGGCGTCCAATCTCAATTCCAGCCAATTCTGCGTTGAAAAAGTTAAACAGTGCTCCTTCCCTTCCGAGCTCTCCCGTGTGCCCAAACAGGGGTTTACCCCAACATATGGGGTATCAGCGTACTCAGGACAAATTGGACAACAAATTTTGGGGTCCAATTTCTCCTGCTACCCTTGGGAAAATACAAAACTGGGGGCTAAAAAATAATTTTTGTGGAAAAAAAAGGATTTTTTATTTTCACGGCTCTGCGTTATAAACTATAGTGAAACACTTGGGAGTTCAAAGTTCTCACAACACATCTAGATAAGTTCCTTGGGGGGTCTAGTTTCCAATATGGGGTCACTTGTGGGGAGTTTCTACTGTTTAGGTACATATGGGGCTCTGCAAATGCAATTTGACGCCTGCAGACCAATCCATCTATCTAAGTCTGCATTCCAAATGATGCTCCTTCCCTTCCGAGCTCTGCCATGCGCTGAAACGGTGGTTCCCCCCACATATCGGGTATCAGCGTACTCAGGACAAATTGGACAACAATATTAAGGTTCCAATTTCTCCTGTTACCCTTGGAAAAATACAAAACTGGGGGCTAAAAAATAATTTTTGTGGAAAAAAAAATATTTTTTATTTGCGCGGATCTGCGTTATAAACTGTAGTGAAACACTTGGGGGTTCAAAGCTCTCACATCATATCTAGATGAGTTCCTTAGGGGGTCTACTTTCCAAAATGGTGTCACTTGTGGGGGTTTCTACTGTTTAGGTACATTAGGGGCTCTGCAAACGCAAAGTGACGCCTGCAGACCATTCCATCTAAGTCTGCATTCCAAATGCTGCTCCCTCCCTTCCGAGCTCTCCCATGTGCCCAAACAGTGGTTCCCCCCCACATATGGGGTATCAGGGCACTCAGGATAAATTGGACAACAAATTTTGGAGTCCAATTTCTCCTGCTACCCTCGGGAAAATACAAAACTGGGGGATAAAAAATAATTTTTGTGGGAAAAAAAGGGGCTCTGCATTGTTTTATTTTTACGGCTCTGCATTATAAACTTCTGTGAAGCCCTTGGTGGGTCAAAGTGCTCACCACACATCTAGATAAGTTCCTTAGGGCGTCTACTTTAACCCCTTCAACTCCTGGCTATTTCAATTTTTCTTATTTTTGTCTTTTCCTACTCTTCTTCCAAATTTTTTTATTTTTCCGTCTATATAGCCGTATGGGCACTTGTTTTTTGTAGGACGAGTTGCACTTTTGAATGACATCATTCATTTTATCCTGTGATGCACTAGAAAGTGAGAAAAGACATTCCAAATGTGTTGAAATTGCAAAAAAAAGTGCAATTCCACAATCGTATTTTGGGTTTTTTACTTAACATATTCACTACATGGTAAACTGACATAGCACTATGATTCCTCAGGTCAGTTCAAGTACGCAGAAAGTAAACATGTATAGCTTTTTTTGTTTTGTTTTTTTGTTAGTCCCCGTAGGGGGACATGACGCGGTGATCATCTAATTTCTTGTGCTATACATAGCAGAGCATCAACACTTAAATCAGCCATCATCTGCCGGAAATGAAGCGGACTCAGCGTGCAAGCCCACATCAAAGGCAGTGGCCCAACGTTTGACGTACATGTAAATAAATTTTAAAAAATCATACACATGTTTTACATTTGGCATACCAGTCTTATTAGCCCATTTTAGCTACCGTACATCCCACAATACTGATGCCGCATCTTACTCTCTGCGCATATAACTACCAACCATCTTAGTAGTAGAAAAAAAGGAACAGCACAACGCTTCTGTGACGCCCAGGAGACCGGGATACCCAGCACCAGACCAATGGAGTCTGTCTCTTGAGGGGGATGTCACGGATGGCTTGACCCGGTGCTGTGGCCTCAGGCAATGCACAGTGTAAGGGGTATCATGAGGGGACAGGCACTTACTTGATCAGCAGCAGGTTCTCCCAGCGGTGACGATCTCGATCCTGGATAGATGGCTATTGTCCAAATGAAAGACTGAGGCACTGAAACGTTTAACCAGTTTACTTCAACATAAAAGGATTTACAACCAGTCCTGTCACCGGAGTCTGTATGGGAACTCTGAGTTACTTTGACCCTGCCGAGGTCTTCGCCTCTTATTGTGCGCAATTTCTGTGTGGCCCTGCTGCTGTATGTGAACTGGCTGCCAGCCCAATCTGTCCCCTCCGGGTCCTGGTTCGACGGGCAACCCGAGTCCTTTTATCGGTTTACCCCCTCTGGGAGTACCGCTGAACTCTGTGTCTGTTGCTGCGTCCGGCCCTAGTGAAGCTGATATCACCTCACGTTTTTCCGGTTGCTGTATTATATATAATGAATACAGCCACGGATCCGGTATCCGTCTTTGCGCCTGTTCTGGGTAGTGATTAATGCTACCTGGTTCTCACAATGTCCTTTTTCTCTATCCCTCTTCCCCTCAGGCCGGTGATTTAGGCCTGGTAACAGTCACAGGGCTGTTAGAGATTCAACTGTATGACCTCTCACTATCAGCTCCTTGGCCCAACTGCCATTTCTTCTCTCAGACCAGAATGGATCAAGGGGAGTCTCTGGAGCTCCCCCTTCTGGCCGGAGGTGGTAGTGCAGTCTTGCTATTTTAGTATTTGTACTTACTGTCAGTAACTATTTTTGTGGCAAATACCCCTAGGGGTGCCACATTCCCCCTTAGTTAAGAACAGTACTCCGGGATTGTGGGACAATAACATTTTGAAATAACAATTAATATGTACAGAGTCTTAAAAATGAAAAGTTACAAAAACCACTCAAGGAAACAAAAATAGAGTTCTGTAAAAAGTCACTTCAAATAGCGTCCATTAATACAGTTCTATCCTTGAAGGTATTAGGAACGGCACTGTACTTAGTGTCCAGGAATTTAGTTCCATTTTTCCAACGGAGTTATCAATATAAAGTCTAAAGAAAGTTCAAAAAGAGCAAAAAGCAAAGTTCAAAAAGCAGTCTTTCCGGAGCTTTGATTTAGTGCCTCCGGGCTGATAAAAAGTTCAAGAATATGCAATAAGTTCATACAGACAAGTCTCTGTAGGCACTGGGCTTAAACGTTGCAGACTGATAGCAATGACTATACTACATTTTCTGTTTAACTATATACGGCATAACATATATACAATTCACATTATGAGCTTTATAGTTGGTAATCTGCATACCTGGCCGGTAATTGACCCTGGGTACTACGCTGTGATCTACGTAATAGCGGTGTCTCTTCATGTGGTGTACTACTGTCTACTGCAGATGTAGTATCTGCCCGCTCTGCTAAAGATAATTCCACGACTATGGAGTTGGCAAGTCCACCGTGAATGGGATTACTCTGACCAGGAATCTGTTCTTCCTGGCCTGGAACCTCCTGTAGTACGGGGTCAGCCTCTTCCTGTCTTGGGACTTCTGGTATTGGGTTCGGTGTTGGGTAAAAGGCCACCATGGGAACCACTACTGCACCATGGTATGTTAGTAGGGTTTTGGGAAAGTCTCCTATACAGGTGTGATACACTTCCTCTTCTTTTTCCTTTACTGGTTGAACCTGTATGGGTTGAATAATTTCTGGTTCTGGCTGGACAACGTCTGGCTCTTTCAATGCTTCCGGACATAATTTAAGATTGTCTCTTGACACTAGTACAGATGTTAAGCCTCCGTTTTTGCTATTGAGACACATTTTAGGATTATCCACTCTTGTTGGTAAAACTGTGTAGGGTACGGCTTCCCACTGATTGTCCAGTTTATTGGTTCGACGATTTCTCTTGAGCACTTGGTCACCCGGTCTTAATGGGGTCGCTAGAGCATTCTGGTTGAAAGTTCGCTCTTGTCTTTCTCTAGTTTGCTGAAGGCTTCTTTCCACACTCTCTTGCACTTGGCGATACTGCTTTTGCCGTATGATATCCCAATTGGAGTCTTGAACTTCTGCGTCTGGTTTCAGAATTCCCATTTCTAGATCGATTGGTAATTGGCCGGGTCTTGCACGCATAAGGTAAGCTGGGGTGCAGTTGGAGGAGCTCACCGGGACATGATTATACAGATCCACCAAGTCAGGCAATTTCTCTGGCCATTGATTCCTTTCTGTCTCAGGTAAAGTCTTTAGTAGGTCTATTACAATATGGTTCATCTTCTCGCATAAGCCGTTTGTTTGTGGATGATAGGCCGTCGTCCGGATCTTTTTGCAACCATACATATTACAGAATTCTCTGAAGATCTCTGATTCAAAGGCTGTACCTTGATCGGTGAGAACCTGTTCCGGATATCCATGGGGTCTACAAAAGTACGTTTGGAACGCTTTGACTGCTGTTTTTGCTGTCAGATCTTTTACGGGTACTACTACCAAGAAGCGTGAATAATGGTCCACGATGGTCAAGGCATAGACATAGCCGGACCGGCTTGGTATTAACTTCACGTGGTCTATGGCTACAAGTTCAAGTGGTTGTTTGGTGATTATGGGCTGCAGTGGTGCTCTTCGGTTCTTTTGATCGTTTCTTCTGAGGTTGCACGGGCCACAATTTCTGCACCAATGTTCGATTGATTTTCTCATCCCGACCCAATAAAATCTTTCTCTTAGAAGTACTTCTAACTTTTTCCAACCGAAGTGACCAGCACCATTATGGTAAGCTTCGAGGACCATCTTCACATCTTGTTTAGGCACGATAATCTGCCAAACCAATTCATGTGTTTTCGGATTGGTGTACCTTCTACAGAGCTTCCCTTGATACAGGAACATTTTTCCTCTCTCTTTCCAGAGTTGATGTGTCTCTTCTGGGGCATCCTCATCGGGATATGCACTTTGCTCAGTTAACAGTTCCTTCACCAACTTCACAGCCGGATTGCTGTCTTGGGTGTCAGCCCATCTATGGTGTGCTAACAGATTAAAATTCACCTCTTGTTGTTTCTGATAGGTACTTGACTGATGATGTTTTGCCTTGGGACGATGGAAGGCTGGTAGTTCAATTTCTTCAAGCTCCCCCGTTTCCTCTTCTACATCTCTCAAGTGTGGCATCCGGGATAGGGCATCGGCATTTCCATTCTTGCGACCTGCTCGATACTTGATTATGAAGTTGTAATTAGATAACCGGGCTATCCATCGCTGTTCTAACGCACCTAATTTGGCTGTGTCCAGGTGGGTCAACGGATTGTTGTCAGTATAGACAATAAATTCTGCAGCGGCCAGATAGTGTTTGAAACGCTCCGTCACAGCCCAAACTACTGCCAGTAGTTCCAATTTGAAGGAGCTGTAATTTTCTGAATTTCTTTCAGTAGGCCGGAGCTTTCTACTTGCAAAGGCGATGACTTTCTCCCGACCTTCTTGCTTTTGTGACAGCACCGCTCCTAGTCCCACATTACTGGCATCGGTGTAGAGGATGAAAGGTTTATGGTAATCTGGGTATGCCAGAACCTCTTCTCCGGTTAGTGCCTTCTTTAGTTGTTCAAAGGAGTCTTCCCTTTCGTCGTTCCACTGAAAAGGAGGGTTTCGGTTTGAAGGTTTCTTCGTCTGCCCTACCAAGGTGTCTTGCAAGGGTGCTGCCAACTTGGTAAATCCTTTTATAAATCTGCGATAGTAACCCACCAATCCCAGGAATTGTCTCACTTCTTTTGCGCTGGTAGGTCTTGGCCAATCCCTTATGGCGCTTATTTTCTCGGGATCTGGTGCTACTCCCTCCGAACTCACGATGTGTCCCAGGTACTGTTCCTTTGGCTTGAGAAGGTGACATTTGGATGGCTTGACTTTCATGCCATACCTGGATAAGGCTTCGAACACTTCTGCCAGGTCTATTAAGTGTTGTTCGTAAGTCTTTGAGTAGACGATCACATCATCTAGGTACAGGAGGACGGTCTTGAAGTTCTTGTGTCCGAGGCAGCATTCCATCAGCCGCTGGAAGGTACCGGATGCGTTGCAGAGTCCGAACGGCATGCGATTAAATTCACATAGACCCATTGGTGTGGTGAATGCCGTCTTTTCCTTATCTCTCTCAGCCACAGGGACTTGCCAATACCCGCTTGTTAAGTCTAAGGTGGAAAAATAATTAGCAGATTTCAAAGCAGTTAAGGACTCTTCTATCCTAGGCAAGGGGTAGGCGTCTTTATGGGTGATGTTATTAATCTTCCGGTAGTCTACGCACATTCTCATGGTTCCGTCCTTTTTTTTGACAATCACTAGAGGGGCCGCCCAGGGGCTACAGCTGTCTCTTATTACCCCGGCCTGTTTCATTTCCCTCAGCATATCTTTTGCACATTGATAGTGAGCGGGCGGTATGGGTCTATATCTTTCTTTTATTGGGGGATGGTCACCTTTGGGGATTGTGTGTTCTACCCCTTCTATCCGTCCGAAGTCCAATGGGTGTTTACTGAAGACTTGTTCATATTCCGTCACTAGCCTATACACCCCTTGTTTTTGATGGGTAGGTGTTGAATTTATGCCCATGTGTAGCTGTTGGCACCAATCCTCCATTTCTCCATCTGAGCCATTGCCTTCCACCTGACAGGTTGGTTCTAAGGGCTCAATGGTTGTGATGGCATTGTTGTCAACAGTATATAGCTTTCCCATTGTAGCATACCTTGGCAAAGTGACCTCTTCCTCTCCACAGTTCAAAAGTCGTACCGGCACTCGTCCCCGGTGTACCTCGACTATCCCTCGTGCTGTGAGTATAGTGGGCCTGCTGTCGGTGTACACTGGTTCTATTAAGGCTTGATAATCTCGTCCCTTAGTACCAATGGCTGCTCTACACCATACCAGCATTTCTGTTTTTGGTGGGATTACAATAGACGTTGGATCACTTACCCTCACACTGCCGATTTCTCCACCTGCAACTTCTACCTGTTGCCTTAACATCAATACTTTTATTTCCCTCCGGAGAACTCTCTGCTGGCAGGATTGGGCAGTTTCAGCAATTTGCTGTAAGACAGAAATGACTTCGGAAAAGCAGTTCTCTAACACATTCATTCCTATCAATACAGTTGGTTCACAGTTCCGCCGGTCAACATCAACAACAATTATACCCTGTTTCTTCAGTTCTACTTTACCAATCTTTATGGTCATCTCCCTGAATCCTAGTTTCGGTACCAACTTACCATTACTGGCCCATATATCTAGTTCAACATCAGAGGGCCCTTTATCAATATCTGCATCAGCCCAGTACCTCTTATAAAGGATATACGGTATAGATGAAATCTGGGAACCTGTGTCCAGCAAAGCGTTGAGGGGAATTCCGTCCAGCACGATAGGGATAATGGGTCGTCCTCCGATGTACCTGTCGTGCCAGGGTGTTGGGCCTTGAAAGTTCATTCCTGCGAAGCGGCCCGCATTCCCAGGGGATTCCCGTTTAAATCACAATCTCGTGCAAAGTGGCCCGGCTGCTGGCAACGGCGGCAAATGGGCTGTCCATCCGGTTGGTAGCGGTCGCGGGGTCGTCCTCTCCATGTCGGGTATCTCCGGGGTCTCATCCATGGAACATCCTCTCTACAGTTTGCCAACTCCATCTTGTGTCCTCTCATCTCCTGCATGGTTTTAGCCATTGAAGCAACAACATCAGCTAAAGAGTCAAGCTTTTGTTGAAGAGCCTCATTAGTACTGGGCCCCAGGGGCTTAGCAATGGCCCCAGACATAGCTGATGTCACTGGCACTCCCTGTTGTTGAGGTGCCTCTGCCATGGGTTGCGCAGGATCCTGATCCCGAGGTGCCTCTGCCAGCTGGAGACGTATAGTGCTCTCCTTTAATTGGGCAAATGTCAATTCAGGGTTCTTAAAAACAAGCATGCTCACATGCCCCCGGTGAGAAGGGGTGTAGAGTCCCTCAATAAATTGATCTCTTAGCAGTTTATCCGCTCCGGTGTTAAAAATGGGTTCAGCCAGTGTAAGTGATTTAAGGGCTTCCTGCAGGTTTAAGGCAAAGTCTCTCACGCCCTCATTAGCTTTTTGTTTGCAACTAAAGAATCGTATTTTAGCTTTGCTGCTGGCCGTGGTTTCAAATGTAGCTTTTAATCCAGCAAATATGCGTTCAACAGTGCCTTTTAGATCAGCTGCCCATGCTGTGACTTCTCGCTTAGCATGGCCACTTAACTGCATCATCAGGAGACTAACACGCTGAACTTCACCCACAGGGAACATGTCAAAATGGGCCAGCATCTTTTCTCTGAAATCGTCAAGGGTATTAGGCTCACCTTCATACATTGGAAGCCATGGGCCACCCGGGGTATATGGCATCAGCACCGGCATGATGGGCGCCACTCCTTGCACCGCTGCGCTGCCGGACTCTCTATTGACACTCTGTCTTTCAGCTGCATTAGCGTTGCCGAGTGCTGCGGCGTCTCCGTGCTGCGACATACTGTGCCCCCTTAGTTAATCCGGACCCTTCCGGTCCTCCGCTTCCGTCGGGATAGTGTAGATTCGTTCCGCTGTGCAGCAGGATCGATTTTCCCCTTGCTCTGATGTCAGAGCGCTCAGCTTGGTGCCGCCCACAATGACACGCCCCCTGCTGCTCCCACCCACCGCGCTCTGTAATGGCGGATTCTGAAGTTTTTCAGTTAGACTGGGGCTCAGGTGATGGCGTAGCTCAATTAACAGTCTCGTGCCTAACGGTTATGAAGTGATTACCTCAGGGGATGGCGGCCATCTTTACTCCATTATAACCAATGGGGAAAAGTCACTTTCAATAGTTTTCAATGGGGAATGGATTTTTCTTTAATAAAGTCAATTTTCAAGATTTTTCATCCCAGTTTTCACAGTTTTGGGCTCCAATCACGGCACACAATACCCGGTATACGGGCTGGCTAGATCCTGTTCGTGACGCCAATTGTGACGCCCAGGAGACCGGGATACCCAGCACCAGACCAATGGAGTCTGTCTCTTGAGGGGGATGTCACGGATGGCTTGACCCGGTGCTGTGGCCTCAGGCAATGCACAGTGTAAGGGGTATCATGAGGGGACAGGCACTTACTTGATCAGCAGCAGGTTCTCCCAGCGGTGACGATCTCGATCCTGGATAGATGGCTATTGTCCAAATGAAAGACTGAGGCACTGAAACGTTTAACCAGTTTACTTCAACATAAAAGGATTTACAACCAGTCCTGTCACCGGAGTCTGTATGGGAACTCTGAGTTACTTTGACCCTGCCGGGGTCTTCACCTCTTATTGTGCGCAATTTCTGTGTGGCCCTGCTGCTGTATGTGAACTGGTTGCCGGCCCAATCTGTCCCCTCCGGGTCCTGATTCGACGGGCAACCCGAGTCCTTTTATCGGTTTACCCCCTCTGGGAGTACCGCTGAACTCTGTGTCTGTTGCTGCGTCCGGCCCTAGTGAAGCTGATATCACCTCACGTTTTTCCGGTTGCTGTATTATATATAATGAATACAGCCACGGATCCGGTATCCGTCTTTGCGCCTGTTCTGGGTAGTGATTAATGCTACCCGGTTCTCACAATGTCCTTTTTCTCTATCCCTCTTCTCCTCAGGCCGGTGATTTAGGCCTGGTAACAGTCACAGGGCTGTTAGAGATTCAACTGTATGACCTCTCACTATCAGCTCCTTGGCCCAACTGCCATTTCTTCTCTCAGACCAGAATGGATCAAGGGGAGTCTCTGGAGCTCCCCCTTCTGGCTGGAGGTGGTAGTGCAGTCTTGCTATTTTAGTATTTGTACTTACTGTCAGTAACTATTTTTGTGGCAAATACCCCTAGGGGTGCCACATTTCACTTATCTCTGGGTGCAAAGCCTCCAGGAAGCCCGTCCACCGGCTATCCTCAGTCCATAGATTCAGGCAAAAAACAGGCAGCACTCCATTATATCTTGATCAACTGTGCAGAGTTTAATCAGACCCACATGTCTTTACCACGACGTTTCGGCTCCAAATGAGCCTTTCTCAAGCAGTGGGTAAACCATTCATGTGCATATATATACATTTAGAGCCATAACCAGCCTTAATTAGCCATTAGTGAAACAGTATATGTGTTTATAGTTTACATATTAAAAATACTCATTAGTATCATAAGGTGCTACAGTGCATCATAAAGTGCCTCATGTGTTAGTGCTACTATGTGTCATTATCCTTATTGCATATTACACATTTCTTACCCACGGAGCTGTTTACTGGCAATGGAGGACATCTTCATATTATTCGGCGTTCTCTAAGCGCAACTGCGCATGTCCGCTACGTCACATCACTGTGCTAGACCGCGGACCAATCAACGGCATTAGCGCATGCGCATTAGCGCTCTATATCGCCATCTTAGTAGTGGCATCTTACATCGGAAGGTCAATTCTCTGCTTTAGAGACGGCGCCTGCGCATACTGCGCTAGATGGCACCTGACACCACCCTTTGTTAGCCAGCACTAATTCTGGCCTCTATGTAGCCGTGGTAAGCTTTTAAATAAAGTATTTTTATCACACACTCTATCCTCATTTCGCAGAGCTTACTGCTAACTCTTTGTATTTGTGCCATATAGACCTTTTCAGTGCATATAATCGCCCTGACTCTCCGGACTCAGCCTAATAACAGCCATAGTCCGGAGGTCATACAGTCGTAGCGGACATGCGCAGTTGCGCTTAGAGAACGCCGAATAATATGAAGATGTCCTCCATTGCCAGTAAACAGCTCCGTGGGTAAGAAATGTGTAATATGCAATAAGGATAATGACACATAGTAGCACTAACACATGAGGCACTTTATGATGCACTGTAGCACCTTATGATACTAATGAGTAGGGTTGAGCGAAACGGGTCGAAATTTTTCAAAAGTCGCCGACTTTTGGCAAGGTCGGGTTTCATGAAACCCGACCCGACCCCAGTGTGGGGTCGGCCATGAAGTCGGCGATCTTTTGAATCTAGAATCGGAATTCCGATACCGATTCCCGATATGTTTAAGATATCGGGAATTGGTATCGGAATTCAGATTTAAGTGTAAAATAAAGAATTAAAATAAAAAATATCGCAATACTTACCCTCTGACGCGCCCTGGTACTAACCGGGAACCTTCCTTCCTTAGAATCAGCCTTCCAGGACCCTGCGGTGACGTCGCGGTGACGTCGCGGCTTGTGATTGGCCGCGCGGCCGCCGAAGGCTGCCGGAAAGAAGCAGGGCGCGTCCGAGGGTGAGTATATTCCTATTAGGTATATACTCACCCTCGGACGTGCCCTGCTTCTTTCCGGCAGCCTTCCTTCCTAAGAATCAGCCCTTCCAGGACCTTCGGTGACGTCGCGGGTGACGTCGCGGCTTGTGATTGGCCGCGCGAGCGGTCACATGGGCGGCCGCGCGGCCAATCACAAGCCGCGACGTCACCGCGACGTCACCGCAGGGTCCTGGAAGGCTGATTCTAAGGAAGGAAGGTTCCCGGTTAGTACCAGGGCGCGTCAGAGGGTAAGTATTGCGATATTTTTTATTTTAATTCTTTATTTTACACTAAAATATGGATCGCAGGGCCTGAAGGAGAGTTTCCGCTCCTTCAGACCCTGGGAACCATGGAAACCCAATGCACTGCATTGGGTTTCGGGTTTCGTCCGACCCCGACCCCGACTTTTTTATAGGATCGGCCGATTTCACTCGACCCGACTTTTTCAAAAGTCGGGTTTCGTGAAACCCGACCCGATCCTATAAAAGTAAAGGTCGCTCAACCCTACTAATGAGTATTTTTAATATGTAAACTATAAACACATATACTGTTTCACTAATGGCTAATTAAGGCTGGTTATGGCTCGAAATGTATATATATATGCACATGAATGGTTTACCCACTGCTTGAGAAAGGCTCATTTGGAGCCGAAACGTCGTGGTAAAGACATGTGGGTCTGATTAAACTCTGCACAGTTGATCAAGATATAATGGAGTGCTGCCTGTTTTTTGCCTGAATCTACCAACCATCTTAGCATTTTTGGTAATGGCTTTTTCTTGGGGAAGAGGTAAAATAGGAGGGAGGCATTTCCACATTTGTGAGCCATGTACCTACCAGGCATTTGTTATTACATTGTCCTTTCTGGTCAGAGTTTTTTTTCTTTTCTTAGCAAAAAATCTAAAATTAAATCACAATAAATTGAGACACTGAACTGTTCATGTCTGTTTAGTCATACCCATTTAAGTTTCCCAATTGGAGACATGTACACACCGAACCGATACTTTAGGCGTGCTGTTGTTGCATTAGCTAATTTTTCCATTATGTGTACCCTACATACAGTGGCATTTCTGACTGATTCCATATTTTTCCAGGGGTTGGATAAGGGTAGTTAAACTTTTATGTTAACTTTATGCTTGTGTCCAAAGTGTATGCTAAAATTGAAGCTGGCAACGGATGTGGTAGTGTAAGAGAAAAAAAATACCATGGCTAAAAACATGAGACCTGCTAGCAGTAGCAGTCCTGACTATAGCAGTACCAAACACTGGTCACAATTGGTCTCCTTTGCAATTCGCAAGTATATCACTCATCAGTCATCACTCATCTTAGTTAGTGCAGGTTGATGTTACCTTTGACTGTAACACGATCAGTTTGAGGCAACTTTATGTACTGTCATTCTACTCCGCTTCCAAATCACCTAATTTTTTACATCGCAGGCTTTCAATTTTGTCAATTACTTCTGTATCCATTCAGACACTTAGTCCCTTAACCCATAGCACCCCAGAGACCAAGGAACATATTTCACAAGAATAATTTCTTCCAGTTGTTTTATTTGATGAGATGGACAGTTAGACTTTCTACCTGGATAATATGGGGCAGTAGGTGGTGGATGGGATGATTAGCTGTATTGCTGGCTCTGCGAGCCATGTGGTAGAGGCGCTGGCAGTGGCACTCTGAATCAAGGCAAATTTAGAGGTGGGTATCAGTGACGTCGGTTTCACGGGCTAAGCTAGTCCCAGCAATACTGAGCATGCATTAGTTGTTAATTGATGACATCTTATTTGATTATCCCAGCATTCACTTGAGATTCTCAAACGAAGCGTCATCAAACTGGAAGTAGGTAAAAATATACAGCAGCTAGATTAGAGATGTAATGGTAAGTACTTTTTAATTAAAGTGTATTAGAAAAGAGATTAGAATATTACATTAAATAGATGAGCACTTAAGGTTGAAGCAATGTTAGTTTCTGACCACCCCTTTAAGTACAGCCAAGCACTTAAAGGGGCGGTCCGAAACAAACAATGCCAGAAACATTGTGGCTGCCATGCAATTAAGCAAAGTGACACATGCCCTTAATTTGATTTTGCAATATTTTCCTTTTAAAGGTACCTTATGAACTAAGGTTGTGCTCATTGCCAGAAAAGTGTGTGGGTGCTTCACCAGTTTTTACATGAAGAATTGTAAAGATTTGCAGCAACAAAGTGGTATGTATCTGACTCAACGGCTGATTTGCTACATTAAAACATGATTGAATTCACCACTGCATATTTTGCAGCATCTCTACGAGCAACATCACGTTTTAAAGTGACTGATAATATTATACAGCATAGAAACTGGACCTTTTGATACTTTAAAACAATTGGTAGGTAATGAGTAGAGATGAGCGAATTTCATCGGGTCCCTGCTTATTCACAACACATGCATGGAGAGCCCAACAAGCAGGCTCTCCATGCATGTGTTATGACTAGAGATGAGCGGTGTTCGAGTCGAACTGTTCGCCAATTTCAAATTCGAGCTGTTTTGGGTGGTGTTCGAGTCGTTCGACGAACTCGAACAATTTGCTTAAAATTCAGCTGTTCGAGTTTCTGTTCGATAACTGTTCGTTCAGCAAAAGCCTAACTTGATTTTCACATTAAAACTGTTTATCAATGTTAATACATGTAGAGGAGCTGCAGAGACACCATCACGTGTTTCTCAACGCAGGCAGTGAACAACCAAGGGAAGGGCAGCATCCAATAAAGGAAAACATCCAATAAAGGAAAACCACCTATGCCAAGCATGGTATCCATCCACAGACAGCTGTTTCAGGGTTTTTGCCCCTCATCAGTGTGGAGTAGGAAACTCGCTATCAGGTGCAGTGCCTAGTAGAAAGTCTATAAAGGCACGGATGATTGACCTCGTGGAGACCAAAACATCCAACACCGCAGACACCATCACGTGTTTCTCAACGCAGTGATCCAGAACACTGGCCCCAAATATGCAAATGCATATTTGGGGCCTGCTCCTGATAGCACTGCTCCTGATAGCCAGTTTCCTACTCCACACTGATGAGAGGCAAAAACCCCGAAACAGCTGTCTATGGATGGATACCATGCTTGGCATAGGTGGTTTTCCTTTATTGGATGTTTTCTTTTATTGGATGCTGCCCTTCCCTTGGTTGTTCCTTCCCGGGGAAAGGCCTGGCTATTCACTGCCTGCGTTGAGAAACACGTGATGGTGTCTCCGCAGCTCCTCTACATGCATTTGCATATTTGGGGGCAGTGTTCTGGATCACTGCGTTGAGAAACACGTGATGGTGTCTCCGCGGTGTTGGATGTTTTGGTCTCCACGAGGTCAATCATCCGTGCCTTTATAGACTTTCTACTAGGCACTGCTCCTGATAGCCAGTTTCCTACTCCACACTGATGAGGGGCAAAAACCCTGAAACAGCTGTCTGTGGATGGATACCATGCTTGGCATAGGTGGTTTTCCTTTATTGGATGTTTTCCTTTATTGGATGCTGCCCTTCCCTTGGTTGTTCCTTCCCGGGGAAAGGCCTGGCTATTCACTGCCAGCGTTGAGAAACACATGATAGTATCTCCGCAGCTCCTCTGCATGCATTTGCATATTTGGGGGCAGTGTTCTGGATCACTGCATTGAGAAACACGTGATGGTGTCTCCGCGGTGTTGGATGTTTTGGTCTCCACGAAGTCAATCATCCGTGCCTTTATATCAATGTTAATAGACTGCTTCAGTGTATAGTGTGCGGGTGGGGGGGGAATAGATCTGTGCTGAAATAATGCCGATCTCCATTTTTTTTTTCTTTCCCGCATTTACAGTGGGGAGGTGCAGTCTCTCAGCCTATCAGCAGTGCACACACACACAGCAATGTGCATGTGATGCACACAAGCAAGGGCATGTGTCATTGGCTGTGTATGTCACATGTCCTTGCCCTATAAGAACCAGCTATTTCCCCGTCGCCACCATTTCCTAACTGATGCAGCTTAGTGTTAGACGGCACCGCTGCTACTGTAGGCGCTATACAGTCTAAGAGTGTTTTTTGCGAGCAAATTTTCTGTTAGATAGAGAGAGATAGGTTTAGGGAGTCGGGACTAGTTGTAATATCAGCCCTTTTCAGGGTAGGTTACGGCAGTTCATAGCAATTTTTGCCAGGCAGGTCTGTGACAGTGCTGTGCATGTGTTTGCACAGCATTTGGTGTAATCTAGCTCAGCCAATCCTTTTGGGCTAGTAGCATTGTCTGATAGTCATCTCAGTAGCCCGCCTGTGAAGCTAGCTACACCGCCTGTGTATCTAAATTTTTACTGAATCTAACCCAGTAAATCATTTTGTGCCTAGGAGCAGTGTCTGCACGTCAGCGGAGTAGCCCGTCTGTGAAGCTAGCTACAGCGCCTGTGTATCTAAATTTTTACTGCATCTAACCCAGTAAATCATTTTGGGCTTAGTAACAGTGTCTGCACGTCGGCGGAGTAGCCTGCCTGTGAATCTTGCTACACCGCCTGTGTATCTAAATTTTTACTGCATCTAACCCAGTAAATCGTTTTGGGACTAGGAGCAGTGTCTGCACGTCAGCGGAGTAGCCCGCCTGTGAAGCTAGCTACACCGCCTGTATATCTAAATTTTTACTGCATCTAACCCAGTAAATAGTTTTGAGGCTAGTACCACAGTTTGGCCACTCAGCTCTGCTCGGTTTTCATCCATCATTTTTTGTGCCAACAACTACAGGGTTGCCAATTAGTTAAGCACCAAAATGGGTGGCAAACGGCCTGCTGCTGGTGGAAAGGGGAATAAGCGTGTTGAAAAGGGGAAAAAAAAGGTTGTGTCCGTGGGGTAGGTGGTAAAGCAACAGTAACATCTGCAGAAGAAAGACCATCTTCCTGCCAAAGTAAGATGTCTACTTATTTTCGTGGACAATCTGATATGATCCCTTTCTTACGACCATTGCTATGAACATCGCTACAAATTCCAGATGAGGCACAAAAACAGCAGGTGCTTGAATGGATATCAAGTGCCCATTCAAGTGGGCTCTCCTCCACCTCAACTTCAACATCACAAATACTCCAGACCTCAGAGGTGTCACCCCAATCGCACTTGCTTGCTCACAGCTCCCAAGTCTCCAGCCGCCAGTCTGAGTATGGGGTAACACAGATGGTTGAGTCTGCAGAGCTGTTTACTCATACTATAGCCTGGGAATCAGAGGTCTGCTCCAGAGCTTCTGTGAATCCAGACGAGGAAATGATCTGCACTGATGCTCAGAATCTTTGTGAGTCGGATCCAGGCCCAGATGAAGAAGGTTCTGAGCATAATGTAGACACTCATTCTCAAACTGTAACTCCTGTTGGTGGAGACAATGAGGAAGATGATGATGAGACTGAGATACCTGATTGGAACGAAAACTTGACTTTTCGGTCAGGGCAGGAAGAGGTTAGCTCTGAGGACGATGGGTGTGAGAACACACAGGGTGATGATGACGAGGTTGGAGAACCACTTACTGTCAACCCACAGTCCGCCAGTCCATGAGGTCAGCAGAGGAGGTGGAGGAGGATGCTAGTGACGACTAGGTTAGGTTGCGCCTTCCTGGACAGAAACGGAGTACTGGAAGCACGTCAACAACTGCATTCTCAACCACAACTGTGCCTCTGAGCAAAAGTCGTGGTGGTTCCTCAGGTCACATGGGCTCTAAGCCTTGCATAGCCTGGGCATTTTTTGAGATTGCAAAGGATGACCCAGCTCATGTTGTCTGTAAGATTTGTCACCAAAATCTCAGTAGAGGCCAAAAAATGAATAGTTTGAGTACTTCATGCATGAACCGTCACATGGATATGAGGCATAAGTTGCAGTGGGAAGCTCACTGTGCTACAATGCAGCCTAGTGGGCCGAGCCAACCACCGTCTGCCCCATCAAGTGCATCCGCGGCCTCGTCATCCTCTGTGACTGTGGGGACAGCAGTCGCACATGTTTTTGGACACAGACCTTCCACCTCTTTACCCGTAACAGCCAGTGTAATTGGCAGGTCGTCAGTAAATTTGCAAGTGGAAACACCTGCTGGTGTAGAGCGCTCTCTGACATCGAGACCACCACATTTTGATCAAGGCAACATTTTATCTCTGCCTGCACCTTCCTCACAGACCAGCAGTTTGCCGGGGACACCCTACTCAACCCCGTCTAAGCACGGCAGCCAGCCCTCGGTCCCTCAGATGTGGACAAGTAAATGACCATTCCCTCCTAGCCATGACAAAGCTAAGAGGTTGAATTTCACCATCTGCAAGCTGTTGGCTACAGAAATGCTGCCTTTACGCCTGGTGGACACAGAGTATTTTGGAGACCTTATGTCCGTCACAGTGCCCCAGTACCAGATGCCCAGTCGCCACTACTTCTCAAAGAAAGCTGTGCCTGTGCTACACCAGCATATTGCACATAACATCACCGCTTCCTTGAGAAACTCTGTGTGTGACAGGGTGCATTTCACCACAGTTACTTGGACAAGTAGACATGGACAGGGGCGTTACATGTTGGTGACTGGGCACTGGGTAACTATGGTGACATCAGGAGAAGGGGCTGCTCTCCAAGTCTTGCCATCCCCACAAGTTGCGCGTTGATCCTCTGTATCTCTAAGTTCCTCCACTGCTTCTGCCTCCTCAACCTCCTCTCGGTCCTTCACCTGCACCCAAAGCCTGTCTGGTAATGCCACCCGTGTTCTAACTGTGCAGAAGGAATCCTGCACACCTCCTTACTATGCTGTCACCAGGGCTTAATGGCATCGGGCGGGGTTTACCTTGATATGTCTGGGAAATGTGAGTCACACAGCTGAGGAGTTGTGGTCAGCTCTGGAGACTGAGTTCCATCAATGGTTGTCTCCATTGAACCTACAGCCAGGGAAGGCCATGTGCGACAATGCTGCAAACCTGGGTGCGGCCCTTCACCGGGGCAATGTCACACATTGTATGGCTCCTGTTTTGAACCTGATTGTCCAGCAATTTTTATCCCACTATCCCGGACTAGATGGGCTTCTGCAGAGGGCACGGTCGCTGTGTGCTCACTTCTGCCGTTCTCATCCCACAGCTCAGCGACTTACATCTCTTCAGAAGTCGTTGGGCCTGCCAGTTCACCGGCTGAAATGCGATGTGCCCACATGGTGGAATTCGTCTCTGCACATGTTGCAGCGACTGTGGCAGCACCGACGAGCCCTGGTGAAATACGTTATGACGTATAGCCTGGGCCAACGAGATCAAGAGGTGGGGCAAATCACGCTGCAGGAGAGGTCTCAGATCAGGGACCTATGCACAGTTTTGAAATAGTGACGAAGATGTTTAGTGCTGACGATGCCGTTATCAGCATGACTATTCCAGTCATTTACATGCTGGAGCACACCTTAAATAGTATTCGGAGTCAGGTGGTGGGACAAGAGGAGGAGGAGGAACAGGAGGAGTCATATGCGGAAGGGACAATATCTCCAAGGTCCAGACGGTCGGCAGCACCAAGGCGGCTGGCTTTGGAGGGTGGGGAGAGGGAGTACCGAGGGCGCATGGTAGCAGCCAAACTGTTGAGGAAGGTGCAGGAGCCGAGGAAGAAGTGGAGGACGATCTGGCACTGGGCATGGAGTACTCATCAGATAAGGGAGACCTCAATCAAATTTCTGTTGTGTGAGGTTGGGGGGAGAGGGCAGAGGAAGGAAGCATGATTCTCACCTCGCCGCCACCAATGCAACAAGGTCCTCCTGGATGTGCAAGACAAATGAGTGCCTTCTTGCTGCACTACCTGCAACATGACCCTCGGATTGTCAGAATCCGAAATGTTGTTACCTTTATTATTATACCCCCCTGCTTGATCTATTGTTGTGTTACATAAAATCCCTGTTAACCCTTGCTCTGCCTACTGTGTGTCACTGCATCCTACGCAACTGCTAGCATCCTACACTTGGCGTAGTCGGCAGGATGCAGTACAATAGCATGCACATGGCAGACCAAGCAGTTGGGGGTGGCCTCAGGACTAGTCTTTCCCTGGGGGCCATGCTGAGCAATTTACCCAAATTCACTGGGAGCAACACTATGCTGTGGAGCTGGACTGAACGCCTTAGAGGCATGATGAGAATGCACCCCATGACCCCTGCGCTGGAGGCTGAGGTGGCCATTATGACACTGGACGGAGAAGCCAGGGATTCAGTGACGTTACGGACCCCCAAGACCGAGATACCTTTAATAAGGTGTTGCAGATCTTGGAGGAGACTCATGGAGACCCCACAATCATAGGGGAACTGAGAATACGTCTTTTCTTTAGTAGAATGCAGAGGGAGGGGGAGACCATAACCCAATATTTGAATGCATTGCATGAACTACACACTGCGATTATTAGAAAAGATGGCATGAGAGTAGTACCCACAGACATAATGTTACAAGACCTCCTAATGACTGGTTTGCGGGACGTGCTGACAAAACAAGCCCTGCAAGAACGTGTACAGATGAATCCCCAAATGACTTTCCCTGAAGTAGGGAGTGAGGCATGCATGCATGAACAGGAGCAGAGGGTGACAGTCCCAATAGGGATGGTCCAGAGCGTGGGGGTGTCTGTAAATGCCATTGCTGTGCCCCAATGGGTAGAAGAACTGAGAAGAGAACTTGTGAGTATGAAAGTAGAACTGGCTGACATAAAAAAGAAAACAGAGGCTACCAGTAATTCTTCAGAGAGCAAGGAAGGCCTGGAGCCCTGCCGTCACTCCAGAATGTTTCACCGGCCGAGGCTCATCACTTGTTACAACTGTGGAGAAAGCGGACACATTGCATGGGAGTGCACCCGCCGAAGAAGAATGACATCTCACCGCCCATTAAAATAGAGGGCTCCGAGCCGGGGGGGGACGCCGCCCGGAGCCAGAACAGGTGAGGAAGAGTAGTGGAAGTCCTACTCATTTAGTGTCAATGTGCCCCCTTATATGGGCAAAGATAGATGGACGTGCAGTGCGATGCCTAGTAGAAACGGGCTCACAAGTGACAACAATGTCGGCTTGCTTCCGGCGAAATTTTCCTGGAGCCAAGCGACCTGAATGGGGGCTGTGATGAAGTAAATGGCGGCCAACCAACTGCCCATACCGGTTGCATGGTTGGTATGGGTGCAAGTGTCTATCTGCAGGTGAGATTTGGGGTGGAAAGGTGTGATACTGACCCAGGGAGAAGTAAGTAATGGACCCGCCGTCACCTTGGGAATGAACGTGCTGAAAGAGTTCGGAAGTATTCTCATCCGGGAGCCCTCTAATGAGATTCTAAAACAGTGGGGCCCACATACCCCCAAAGGCGAATTTTCCAACAACTGGCCAGGGTGGGAGTGTTGGGAAAAGTGATCGTCCCCGCTTCAACCAAACTTGTTCTTCCATCGGGACAAAGAGTGCTGTCTCTGCCTGTCCGTTCCTGTGTACCCTTGGAGGGGGTTGAGGTCCAAATTGAATCATCTTCTTCAGTACAATTACCCACGGGACTCCTAGTGGCGCATACATTAGCCATTGTACGAGAAGGGACTGTTCCTATATGGTGTATTAATTTAGGGGATCAGGACATCACTGTTATTCCCAGGAGTGTGGTGGCCCAAGTAAGAAATCCACCTGAAGAAATAACACCCTTCCAAGCAGTACAACTGGAAGTACAACCTGGAGACCCTTGGACTGTGGCAGTGAACTCCATCTCAGCACCAGAACCTCATTACATCAAAGAGGGCCGACCCATACTGGAACAAATGCGGGCCGAGTTGACCGAACTCACACCCACTCAGGTACAACAGGTAGAAGCTATGCTGGGGAGGTATAAAGATGTTTTTGCTTTCCACGAAGATGATTTTGGCTGCACCACGGCCATTTTCACATGAGATACCAACTGTAAGTACCGCACCTACAAGAGAGCATTACCGACAAATTCTCCCACAGTTATACAAGGAGGTGAAGAGCATGTTGAACCAGATGTTGCAGGCGGGTGTCATTAGGGAGAGCCAGAGTCCGAGGGCTGCCCCAATTGTGTTAGTGCGGAAGAAGGATGGTACCTTACGTTTTTGTGTGGATTACCGAAAACTCAATGCCTGTACCGTGAGAGACTCATACCCATTACCCATTATTGAACAGTCCCTATCTGCTCGGGGAAAAGGCAGGTTCTTCTCTACATTGGACCTCACCAGCGTCTACTGGCAAGTACCTATGTCTGAACAAGATCGACAGCCTTTATTCTTCCCATGGGTTTGAACGAGTTCAATCGACTGTCGTTCGGCTTAGCCAACACTCCCGGGACTTCTCAACGCCTCATGGAAAGGTGAATAGGGGACTTGAATTTTGAATCCACGCTCATCTACCTGGATGACATTATAGTCTATGCGGCTTCATTCGAGGAACGCCTGCAGCGCTTAATACAAGTGTTTGCCCTCCTTCAGAGACACAGACTAAAAGTGAAGCCCCAAAAATGCCATTTGTTTTGCATGCAGATTGAGTACTTATTTTTAAACACAATTTGAGATTAAATACAAAAAAATAAAATAATCAATGTTATACACTGTACGATAAAATGCTTAATGCATATAGATTTTGGATTTAGTGACTGTGAGCATGTACCACAAGACGTTTGAGTGACAAATGAGAGACGTGACAGGGTTTTCTCTACTCCGAGGCACTGAAAGAGTTAAATATCCATGTCCCAATCTAAAATCTTCTTACTGTGTCTGGATGCATAAAAATATTTAGTAGATTAACACAGTGAATGAACCACAACAACCATGGGTCTAATAAACTATTTAGTCATTTAGTGAGTGTGGTAAAGCCTGTAATTAATTTTCATAGGAATCAATGTTTCCGAGTGACGCTCATTAGACAAAAGAGGAAGAAAAAGGAGAATTCTGCTTATTGGTTTGTGTTCATTTTTCAGACAGAATCTGAGGCCAATCCACCCTAATCAACTTTGCATAAGCCTGGCTCAACTTCCAGTGCTGTCTCTCATCAGTGCAAATGTCAGTCACCGGACACTGTGTTGCCCAAAGCCCTCTGTCCTCATTTCTCCATGGCGGGATGCATGTTGTTCTTTCATGATAATTTGCTCTCGCATGCCTTCCCTGCTTGCCTGGCCCTGACAGGTCTGCCCCGTTTTTGGCATAAACCATATGGTCATGCCCAACTCCTCCCATTATTTCTTCTACAGTTCCATCTCACTGACCCTCAACACCACATTTCTATCACTGAAGGCATTTTCTCATCTAGCCTTGAACTATCAATTTTGACTGGTTTATCCATGCGGACTCAGTGGGTATTAATGTCCTATTTCCACTCTCTGATGTGACCTTGATGATTATTTGGAGCTGATGTCACAGTATTTCAGATAAACAGGCTGTAATAGTTTTGGAACACTGAAAGCAAAGAAAGGGATCGAGAATTTGTTGTAACCCTGTAAATGCTGTAACGCAATGAGAAATATTTAGAATTGAGAGTCCTCAGTGGTTGATACCTTTTAATGGCTAACTGAAAAGATGGTAACAAATTGCAAGCTTTCGAGACTACACAGGTCTCTTCATCAGGCAAAGACTAAAAGAAATTCTGAAGAATCGCATATTTATGCACAACATAGCACAGAAAAAAAAAAGGACAAACCATGGATAAGACAGGTGACATGAAGCAGAATTACCATGAGTGATAAACAGTTATGTCCATAAATATTGGTCAGTTCTTAGATAAGGATTGTTTTATTGTCCTCTTATTAGGGTCTCTGTTGTGATGACCCCACATAGTCTGAGGGGCAAGTTCCTTAGTTGATGTAAAAAGACATAAATCCGTGCGACACATTCATTCCTGCATTAAGACTGTCAAAAGTCGTCATCAGTTTATATTCCCAATGAGAGAATAAACAAGGCTGCATTAAAATAAAAAGGAATTTTCCTGAAGTCTTCTACAGGTCCTTCTCAAAAAATTAGCATATAGTGTTAAATTTCATTATTTACCATAATGTAATGATTACAATTAAACTTTCATATATTATAGATTCATTATCCACCAACTGAAATTTGTCAGGTCTTTTATTGTTTTAATACTGATGATTTTGGCATACAACTCCTGATAACCCAAAAAACCTGTCTCAATAAATTAGCATATCAAGAAAAGGTTCTCTAAACGACCTATTACCCTAATCTTCTGAATCAACTAATTAACTCTAAACGCATGCAAAAGATACCTGAGGCTTTTATAAACTCCCTGCCTGGTTCATTACTCAAAACCCCCATCATGGGTAAGACTAGCGACCTGACAGATGTCAAGAAGGCCATCATTGACACCCTCAAGCAAGAGGGTAAGACCCAGAAAGAAATTTCTCAACAAATAGGCTGTTCCCAGAGTGCTGTATCAAGGCACCTCAATGGTAAGTCTGTTGGAAGGAAACAATGTGGCAGAAAACACTGTACAACGAGAAGAGGAGACCGGACCCTGAGGAAGATTGTGGAGAAGGACCGATTCCAGACCTTGGGGAACCTGAGGAAGCAGTGGACTGAGTCTGGTGTGGAAACATCCAGAGCCACCGTGCACAGGCGTGTGCAGGAAATGGGCTACAGGTGCCGCATTCCCCAGGTAAAGCCACTTTTGAGCTACAGAGAAGCAGCACTGGACTGTTGCTAAGTGGTCCCAAGTACTTTTTTCTGATGAAAGCAAATTTTGCATGTCATTCGGAAATCAAGGTGCCAGAGTCTGGAGGAAGACTGGGGAGAAGGAAATGCCAAAATGCCTGAAGTCCAGTGTCAAGTACCCACAGTCAGTGATGGTGTGGGGTGCCATGTCAGCTGCTGGTGTTGGTCCACTGTGTTTCATCAAGGGCAGGGTCAATGCAGCTAGCTATCAGGAGATTTTGGAGCACTTCATGCTTCCATCGGCTGAAATGCTTTATGGAGATGAAGATTTCATTTTTCAGCACGACCTGGCACCTGCTCACAGTGCCAAAACCACTGGTAAATGGTTTACTGACCATGGTATTACTGTGCTCAATTGGCCTGCCAACTCTCCTGACCTGAACCCCATAGAGAATCTGTGGGATATTGTGAAGAGAAAGTTGAGAGACGCAAGACCCAACACTCTGGATGAGCTTAAGGCCGCTATTGAAGCATCCTGGGCCTCCATAACATCTCAGCAGTGTCACAGGCTGATTGCCTCCATGCCACGCCGCATTGAAGCAGTCATTTCTGCCAAAGGATTCCCGACCAAGTATTGAGTGCATAACTGAACATTATTATTTGTTGGTTTTTTTGTTTGTTATTAAAAAACACTTTTATTTGATTGGATGGGTGAAATATGCTAATTTATTGAGACAGGCTTTTTGGGTTATCAGGAGTTGTATGCCAAAATCATCAGTATTAAAACAATAAAAGACCTGACAAATTTCAGTTGGTGGATAATGAATCTATAATATATGAAAGTTTAATTGTAATCATTACATTATGGTAAATAATGAAATTTAACACTATATGCTAATTTTTTGAGAAGGACCTGTATTTGTATTTGTCAGGTAACCAAAGTAAGGAATGAAAAGAGTTTATAAATGTGTATTGGTAAAAAAGCTGTCCGACATCAATTGATCCTGTGTAAAAACAAAATATAAAGTAATTCCCTCCTATGAATTAACTTAAAAGGAAGCCATCACCAAGTTTTTGCCAGCTCATCTGAGAGCAGCGTAATGTAGAGACAGACACCCTGATTTCATTTGAAATGTTGCTAGTTTTGATAAAATTACAGTTTAATCAGCTGGAGATGATTGCTAGAGTACTAGTAATCCTGCTGACATGAGCTCTGTATAACTATATATTGGCAGCAGTCTGCCTATGCACAGTGTACACGGAAAATTGGCAATCAATGGTGTGACTTATTGTGTTTTTTGAGGTTTCAGGCTGTGTGCAAACGTTGCTGATAAAAACGGTATTAAAACCGCAAAAAAGCATACATTATGCATCCCATCATTTTTAATGAATTCCGCAATTTTTGTGCACATGATGCGTTTTTTTCCACGAAAAAAACGCATCGCGGTAAAAAACGCAGCATGTTCATTAATTTTGTGGATTTTTTGCGGATTTCCCATTATATAATGCATTGGGAAATGTCCGGAAAAATCCGCAAAAAAAATGCACCAAAAACACGGTAAAAACGTGCAAAAAACGCACAAAAAGTATGCAGATTTCTAGCAGAAAATTTCAGGATTTTCTCAGGAAATTTCTGCAAGAAATCCTGAACGTGTGCACATAGCCTTAATGTTTTTAATGTTTATAGAAGGTCTGGGCTACACCTTTATATGCACATGATGCAAACAGACTGACAAAAACTGTTTGCATCATGTGCATATAAGGCCGGCCTCACACTCAGCGTATAAAAATACGGTCCGTATTCTACGGTCGTAATATGCCTCAAAATTTGAAATACAGTGATCCGTAAGTACTCCGTAGGCAAGGTGTGTTCACGTATTTTGCGCATGTAATGTTGCGTATGTAATCCGTATGCCCACCGTAATGCATATTTTTCACGCAACCTGACAAAATGGACATTTAACGGTTTTGGAGGCTGAAATTGATTTAAATCACCATCATTAACCCTATTTAAGGCCTCTACAACAGGTGGCTCACTCACATATGGCCATTTTGTGGTTTGCCATCTGTTGGAGTGTTGTGGTAACATTTGCACCATGTCTGACCTCCTGCAGTTCACCCCAATGCAGCGGGTTTTGTGTAACTGGGTCTTGTCGCGTCGGTTTGGCCAGCCATACCCTGTGATTGTGGATCCGCGAAGGAGGAGCAGAAGAATGTGGGTGCATCCTCTTTTGACTAAACGCCTCACAAAAGGCCATTTTCATAGGCTATATACAGCTCTGCGGGAACATCCAGAAAAGTTCTATCTCTACTGTCGCATGACAATCCAAACATTTGACAGATTGTTGGAGATATTACAGCCAGGAATCACATATCAGGACACAAGGATGCGCAAAGCCATATCCGCCGAGGAACATCTTCTCCTTACCTTAAGGTATGTATTCTACATCCTCATATACTGTATGTTGATGATCTTTTTTAGTTTATGTGTTTGTTTCTATCTTGTTTTTTCAGGAATATGTGTACATTAGGTCACAAGCAGATGTTACAAAGTTAAGAAAATGTTATAGTTAAGCACCCTAAGGACATTTTTCACTTTCCAGCATTAAGCATGTTTATGAAACTAGCAAATATGATTGTGCTTCTTCATGTTTTGTGTGCACTCTTGAAGCCTACCTAATATTTGTTTTTTGTTCACTTTCAGCTTCCTGACCACTGGATTGTCATTTGCGTGACTCCACCTGGAGTTTTTGATTGGCCGATCAACCACTGGGTAAATCTGACAGGGAAAAGGACTTGGGGATCCTAGTTAATGATAAACTTACCTGGAGCAGCCAGTGCCAGGCAGCAGCTGCCAAGGCAAACAGGATCATGGGGTGCATTAAAAGAGGTCTGGATACACATGATGAGAGCATTATACTGCCTCTGTACAAATCCCTAGTTAGACCGCACATGGAGTACTGTGTCCAGTTTTGGGCACCGGTGCTCAGGAAGGATATAATGGAACTAGAGAGAGTACAAAGGAGGGCAACAAAATTAATAAAGGGGATGGGAGAACTACACTACCCAGATAGATTAGCGAAATTAGGATTATTTAGTCTAGAAAAAAGACGACTGAGGGGCGATCTAATAACCATGTATAAGTATATAAGGGGACAATACAAATATCTCGCTGAGGATCTGTTTATACCAAGGAAGGTGACAGGCACAAGGGGGCATTCTTTGCGTCTGGAGGAGAGAAGGTTTTTCCACCAACATAGAAGAGGATTCTTTACTGTTAGGGCAGTGAGAATCTGGAATTGCTTGCCTGAGGAGGTGGTGATGGCGAACTCAGTCGAGGGGTTCAAGAGAGGCCTGGATGTCTTCCTGGAGCAGAACAATATTGTATCATACAATTAGGTTCTTTAGAAGGACGTAGATCTGGGGATTTATTATGATGGAATATAGGCTGAACTGGATGGACAAATGTCTTTTTTCGGCCTTACTAACTATGTTACTATGTAATTTCTGGCATTGTGCGGTCAACCTGTAGGCAAATATGGGATAGACTCAAGGACCTTGTGATGCCTGAGCCAAAACAGGCTGATTGGCTCAAAATAGCCCATGGGTTCCAGGACAATTGTGACTTTCCAAACTGCATTGGAGCGGTGGATGGGAAACATATCAGGGTACGTAAGCCGCCGAACTCTGGCTCCCAATTCTATAATTATAAGCAGATTTTCTCTGTAGTTCTGTTAGCTGTAGTTGACAGTAACTACATGTTTATAATTGTAGACATTGGGGCCTATGGCCGAACTGGAGACTCTAGGGTCTTCAATTCGTCCATTATGGGTCGGCGGCTACGTGACAACCAGTTAGACCTCCCACCACCACAACAACTCCCAGGCTCCACTGCAGAAGCACTGCCTTTTTTATGTTGGAGATGAGGCGTTCCAACTCACCAGACACGTCATGAAGCCTTTTTCCTGGCGCAACCTCGACCACCGTTGGAGGATAATTAATTTGCGCCTTTCTAGGGCGCGGAGACTGGTGGAGTGCGCCTTTGGTATTCTGGTGGCCAAATGGTGTGTCCTACAGACTGCCATACAGCTCAGTGAGGCTACAGTCAATGAAGTAATCAAAGCATCAGTAATTTTGCACAACTATACCCGCATACATGATTGCTTCTCAGATGGTAATGATGAATACATGTTGCGTAGTGTAATTAGGCCAACAACACATGGCCCTCCTCCGAGCCGTCCCCTTTCTGGCCTAAAAGTTAGGGATGTTTTGACCAATTTTTTTGTTTCACCTCAGGGTTCTACTCCCTGGCAAGATTATGCTGTTTCTCAGTTGTGATTTCCTTATTTTCTATATATCTTTGTCAAATATAGTTTTTTCAGCCACTGAAACAGTACTGTGTGTGTTGTGTTTCCTTAATGCCCATATGTTTATAGAATATGTGTGTGATGTTATAATGATTGGTCCACAAACATCAATTGGCTTTTGTAACAATTTTTTAGTAACAACCAAAGCCTTTTTTGGTTAACTTGATACCATATTTTTTTCATATGTTTTTTTTTTTGTTTTTTTGGTTCTTCAAACAAGTAACCACAACAAAGTGGAACTAGTGCCCAAACAAAGATTAAACATGGTAGGCACAAAACTAAAGAATATACAAAAAACAAACAAAAACATTACAGATCCCTGTAAGTTGGTGGGGGAGATGGCGGCAGCTCAGGGTCCTGGTCAGGGGCCTTTGTTGGGCCAATTGTCCTTCACCCTGTGAGGATGTTGTGGCTTGTGGCACAGAATACTGGTCTTGTCCATATTGGCCAGTTGTGTGTTGTCCATAAGCTAATTGTCTCTGGCCCTCATGCTGATGGACATATTGGCTAACATCATACCCAACCCCAATATGGCCATGTTGTCCAAACCCAGGTTGGGACCAGCCTACATCACTGGGTCTGGAAAAGTGGCCATTTTGGGAATGTGGGTTGTAGGCTGACATTTGAAACAGTGATGGCCTTTGTAGATTTTGGGGTGGGAGGGGTTGAGGTGGAGGCATACGTGGAGTAGGTGCTGCAAATCCTGATTGATCCTGCTCCTGTTGAGGGAATTGAAGGCGCAAGAGGTTTGTTTGGGAAAGCTGCCTTCGCTCTAGATATTCAAACACCTCATAGGGGTTATTTGGAGGGGTGCTTAAATCAATCAGGATTTGCATGCACCCTCTCACATGTAGCCTCACCTCACGGGGAAGGCGTCTAAGGTAACGGGCAAGGCTGCGGGCAAAGGCCTCCTCTCCATCATCCATGGCTGCCCTGGCCAAATAATTGAGGACCCCAGCATCAACATCACTTCTTGTGGCTTGCAGCTCTCTCCTTCGGTGGGCTCTCCGTAAAGGCCCAGCTGCCTGTGGGGATGACACCAGTGGGCCTGTAGGGCTACTGCTCTGGCCATGTTCCTCATGCCTTCCATCATCATGTGCTGCTGAGGGTGGTGGTGCTGCATCTTCCTCACTTGCTGCTGCCTGCAGTGATGATGATGCTGATGGGTCCTCAAGGATGGACGTGGAAGAATTTAAAGATTGGTCTGCCACCTCTTCATCCACACTTACAGGATCGATCACAGCCTCCGATTCAGACCCGGTCTCCCTGTCTGTGAGGTTAGACTGTGTTCTGTTATTAACAAAAAAAAAACAAAAAAAAATTTAAAAGGTTATTTCTTTGTGGCCATTCTTTTATTACACATCTGTGAGCTATAATCACAATAATTACCTACACACAACCTCAGATCAGCACAAGATCTCATCTACTCCCCTCTTATCCCCTATTCCCACAATGATATACAAGATTTATCTTGTGTATCACCCCTACTGTGAAAACCACTATCACAACACATCATACTGTCGCATACCATTTCAAGCTACACAAACAGCATGAAGACCCACCTCTTCAAACAATCAGATAACCTGCAGTAAACACCCATCGAACAAACCACTGCAGGAACATCTCTAACCTCGCCTACTATATTCTCACCCATCCCTTGTTGTAGCTTGTGATGCTTTGCGGGCAGGGTCCTCGCTCCTCCAGGACCCTCTGGTAATTTTTGCTTGTTTACATTATTGTTTACACTAGATTTACACATCCTTACATGTAATTCGCAATGTAATAATCCTAACAAATAATCTTAATAAGATTTATTTTCAGGAAAAATGTGTTGTGAGGTTATTACTTACTGCTTAAGATCCATACTGCCATCCAAAAATGAAAGACGGTCATAATAGATATGTTAAAAATAAAATGCCTTGTGAAATAATTAGCCTAAAGTTTAAATTTATGTAAAATCAAATACCAGGGTCAACACCCCTCTGGATGAGCTATGAGTACAAAAAACTATTTAGCAGCACTACTTCAAGATTACCTATGTACATAAACACTTTATCATGTTAATCAGCTTTTTGAATTGCCAAAAATGCCCACAAATGACATAGAAAGCTAAAAATGTTTCTTCAAGTTATCATGTAGGGAAAGCATCTTGTAAAGTAAATTATTGTGAATACATGAGTGTACTTACATAGACTTGTCTGCTCCGCACGTGGCCGCTGGGCATAATCTGGGAATAGGATCCCACAGATGGTCCTCCAAACTGCCTCTTTCCTGGCCAAGTTTGAATAATTCGGATCCCGCTGGTCCCATATTTCTGGCCTTTCTTGGACCAGTATGAGGAGCATATCCACATTTATTATGCTGGCCATGATGCTTGCAACTCCGTGGAGGCGAGCACCAGACTTCCAGGATGTCTGTGTGGCTTTTTGAGCTAATTAGCATGTCTGAGCTTCCTGATTGAGGGTTTGACACAATTCCTTGCACCTGGCGATGTCTGGAGATGTCTGGCATATTTCTCGCAAGTCACACTGTTGGTCCGTGTGTAATCCGTATATTCTGGCCCCCATAGACTTTCATTGGCGTATTTTTGCGCAATATGGTGACAAATGCAGCATGCTGCGATTTTCTACGGCCGTAGAAGACCATATAATACGGATCAGTAAAATATGGCAGATAGGAGCTTGGCCATAGAGAAGCATTGTACGGTATGCAATCCCTAGTTTCAGCACCTCTCTTACATCCGTAAAACACGCTAGTGTGAGGCCGGCCTAAAGGTGCGGCCTGCCTTTCCTTGAGCTGGGCATTATATTGATGTGGTCTCCCATGGCTGTGTGTCCACTAGCTGGGCCCAGTCCCTCTCAGCCCTTATCAACATGTGTGTCACTTGACAAACAGTAAGGTTTTTAATATTAGAGTTAGAACTGTCCCAAATACAGTCACCGTGAAGTGGTGGAATGGCTTTTACTATTTTTTTTTATCAAAAAACATGTTAACTAAGTACCGTATATTATTTTCATGCACTCTGCTGTTTATTTATTTACTCCAGGGTATTTAATCATTATGTTTCTGTCTTTGTTTTTTCTGATCAGTGGCCAGTGTGAACGTGCACTTACACGCTGCATGCATACCAGTTTATATCCCAGTTCATACCTTTGGGATTCAGAACAAGGTTACATAACCTGGTGCTGAATTCCCATAGACAAGCATTGAGGAGATTTTAAAAAGTGTTTTCCAGTTCTCCACTTCACACGGTGTAAGGAGATAGATAAGTGAAAAAATGCACACAGTTAATACCTAACAGACTGGTTGCAAGCGAACTCCGCCATCTGCTTGTCAAAGATGATAGAGAAAGTGAAAGCAGAAAAAATTATATTAGTAAGAACTCAAAAGTGAAGTGCATGTTCCATCAGGGAAGTGATTGGAGGAGACACCAGGTCAGGTGACAGCTGTGGCACAGTTAGTAATTATACAAGGCCCAGGAGGGCAGTTAAGGGGAGGAGTTGGTGCTCGAACCTGTAGAAGAATAGACATGGGGTACAGAAACCTGGCTTATAGCAGTCATTACAAGAAACCAGATCTGAGAAAAGGAGTTGAGAGACCAGATCTGAGTAAAGGAGTTGAGAGACCAGAACTGAATATAGCAGTTAAGAGACCAAATCCGAGTAAAGGAGCCAAGAGACCAGATTTCAATAAAGTAGTCGAGAGACCAAATCCGAATAAAGGAGTCGAAAGATCAAATCTAGATAAAGGAGTTGAGAGACCATATCTGAGTAAAGGAGCCAAGAGGCCAGATCCGAATAAAGAACTAAGAGAGAATATAGCCAGGAGAGCTGAGTCGAGCGAGCAGTACCAGGGCAGAGAGTTTTTTCATTTTTTTATTAACAAGTACGGTAAAATACAGGTAACCTTAGTTCACAGCCTCCAGGTGTTCCAGCTGCTGGAAACTCCATTAACCTTAAAATGTCCCTCAAAGTTCCCTATGAGGTTTCTGGGTTTCGAAGATGCCAGGAGACCCAGTGGCTATGAACTCTGGTAACCGAAAGTTACCTGAGTACATGTAATCAGTTCTCATGAATCACAATACCTCTAGTTCAGGACTGTTGAATGCCGGAGTGCCAAAAGTTAGACTCATGGGTATTTATCAGTCCGCTACTGGCACTTGTAAAGCAAGAGAAACAGTTGTTATTATGTGACATTACTGTTCTTGTTAATAAATTTAAAAAAAAGAAAAAGAAAGCATGGAGGTCCCCCATAATCTTCATGTGATGCAGAGGGAAAGCTGACGGCTGAAGGCTGATATAAATATTCTGGGAAAGAGGTCAATATGCCTAAAGGTTGCCAGGTTAATAACATCAGCTCACAGCTGTTTGGTTAGCCTTTATTGGTTATTTTATGGGTAGGCCCTAGAAAAAAAAAATGACGTAGGGTCCACCCATAATTTCAAACCAGCAAAAGGCTAAACAAACAGCTGTGGATTTATATTAATAGCCAGGGAAGGGGCCAGGGAAATTGGCCCTCCTCCCAGGCTAAGAACATCAGCCCTCAGCTGCCACAGAAATGACATATCAATAAAAGGCGCCAAATCTGGTGCTTTGCCTCGCTCTTTTTACTTGCCCTGTGGCGGGGGAAATAGGGAAATAATTGTGGGGTTGATGTCACCTTTGTATTGCCCAGGAGTTAGTAATGGAGAGGTGTCTATAAGATGCCCCCATTACTAACCCCATACTAAGTTTGGAAATAAACACACAGGATGAATAAAATCCCTTATTTGAAATAAAAGTCAACACCCTGATTTGCACATTTATTTAAAAATACAAAAACAAAAAAATAAGAAACATCAAAAATACTCACCTTACGCCTAATCCACCAATGCCCTTGTCCCCTATAAAAAGAGAAAAATAATAAACAACCATATCCCTCATCTGATGTGAAGATAACCCACACTATCCCATGACAATTTGGATGATTTGGATAGCGGTTACATCAGAGATGCAACTACTATCCCCGACAACCAGAACACACTGACAGGAGTGATTGTTTAGCGCTGAGCTGCCATGAGAAAGTTCACCGGAGTTCATAGCTGAACCCCAGTGAAATCACGTCAGCTAAGCACTAGACACAGCAGGAGCGATTACTAATAGATGCACCTTTTCTGCGGCGGCTGTCGACTGCTTTTTCTGCTGTCCATATCCATACCATTTTGAAACTACCAGCCCCCAGCCTTCTCCTTTATCTTGGCTAGTTTTCAAAAATAAGGGGGACTCCATGCCATTTTTTAAAATTAATTAATTAAATAATTTAATAAAATTTCGTGGGGATCCCTCTATTCTTGATAACCAGAGATGATAAAGCTGATAGCCGGGGGTTGCCTACACTGGTTATCAAAAATAGAAGAGAATTATTTATAGCACAGGCGCTGACTGATGAATACTTCCATCAGCGATGCCTGCTCTCGCTGTTTTCAGCGACAGCTGGCGTAGGCTGATGGGAGTAGTACTCTCTCATCAGCCAACGCCTGTGTCCAAAGGTAAACTTTTTACCCCGGGTCACAGCTGCTGGCTCACTTGCTGTTATCTGACAGCATGGGAACCACAGATCTCTGATCAGTGGTAATGATCCAGCCACCGATCAGAGGCGCTGGTGTTTCTCGCACTGTCATGCAGATGACAGGAGTGGAAACACCCAGTGTTCAGGGATGCCAAACCCGAACAGCAACACAGACTTCCTGGAGAAGGTGTTTGGTATGGATCCTGAACTTTACTGTTCGGATTCGCTCATCACTGTTTATAGATGATCTTCCATCTTTGCCTGATGCATAATTCACCATAGATTGGGATCATGGACTAATAACCAGAAATTATCCTTCAAAGTTTTTCATAACTTGCTGAACAGAAGAAGTTGAGCTTCTTAGAGACTACAGTCTCTGTTTGCCTCATTTTTCATGACTTCACCCTTAAAAATGGACATGGCACAAGTTACGACTAACCTAGAAGGACATGGTACATGTATCCTGTTATTTTTGCCTTAAAGCTAACACAGCATTGCACAATCAGAACATCAATAGTCCACGTTGGCTGTGGTAATGTGATAGTTCAGGGCTGCTTTTGCAGAGCAGCAACTTTCCTATAATTGACAGAAACACCAATCATGCCAGTTGCGCAAGGCGGTGACACCTGTAATATGCAGTTGACATCTGCTCAGCTTGGTCCTGCCAGAAAGTAAAACAATGCCAAGAAATAAGGCCCTATTAAAGCCTGATCAATTCTCATCAATCTATTCTGCTAGGTTTTTTTATATTTTAAAGTCCTCATGTTGCACAAATAAGGTGTTATCTTCATTATGTGGATCAGTAGAATTATGCCAATACCAATTTTTCTATCATTTTGCTTGTTTTATTACCTTTCTACATTAAAGAAACACTCCCATCATTTTTATCCTCTTAATATACTGTAACTGTCGTATAATATAGCACTGTGTACCTACAACTGCTCATTTTGCCTTTCTACCTAGTAAATTTTCCCAACAGAAATCATTCCCTTCTTCTACTTCTTGCGCAGCTGCTTCCTTTTCCCTCCTGCAAGGGATTTTTGCAGTAAGGCCGGGGTCACACCTAACGTATAAAAATACTGTCTGTTTTTTACCGCCGAGATACGCAGAAAAGTTCCCTGAACAGTGATCCATGTGTAATCCGTTGGCAAGGTGTGGCTGCATATTTTGTGCATGTAATCCCCTCCGTATGTTATCTGTATGTCTTCCGTTTAGCGATTTTTTCTTGCATCCTTCTAAAATGGACATTTAACGGTAATGGCGATATGCTTCCCAGCTAATAATCTCTATACGACCCCCCTCCATCTGGGCCTCCCCAGGGAACCCCATTAAATCAGTTCCCGTGCGTTCCCAGCGGAACGCCACCTATCCTCCGCGCTCCTCCCAGGGCACACAGCTAGGTTGCAGTGGCACCGCCAGTTGGACACCGATGTCTGATGTCCGATCCCAGGCTAGATTTTCACATGCCTGGCTGGGTTTAAGAGCTGACAGGGGTTTCAGTGGGCCTACCAGGGTCTCCTCAGTCACAGGGGCACGGTTAGTCACAGTATCTGCATCCGTTGTTTCTCCGGTGCCAGCCCCCTCCTCCGCTGGGGTCGGGGATTCTGGTCTCAAGGCCACCCACCGCTCGCACACCTTCTCCAATAATGCCTCCTTTGATCTGTAACCGCAGGAGCTGGCGGCTCAGCTCCTCCACCTCTGCTCCAAGGAACTCCGGGTCCATGGTAGGCAGCTGGTCTTGGTTCCCATCCCGCTGGCTGGGGGAGTCCATCGCTTCCACCCCATGCTCTGGGCAGCCACTGCTCGCCATCTTGCTTACTGGGTTCTCTGCCATGCCCACGAGCTGTTCCCACTCTCGCCTTCAGGGGCAGTTCCTTCTTCTCTTTCTTTTCCCGCCATCCCAGGCCATGAGGCGGATTCCCCCCGGCTGATGGCAATGTTCTGATCGCATAGAAAAATTCACAGTAGGCGGTCATGATTTCTGTGCCTTTCAGTAACCCAGCCCACGATATGAAGCTACGCCATTCTCTTTGGTATTGTTTCTGAGCGAACAAGACCCAGTTTAATGGGTTGGTGAATCCTGTTCGTGACACCAAAATGAAGCACCCGCTAGTACTTGGGCGAGGTCCGACGGTTCTTCAGGAGATGTCATGGCAGCATTGACCCGGTTCGTGGCTCTGGGCGTCAAATAAAAGTCAATTAAAAAGGAAATAAAGTCTATAGGGGTTAGTTCATGATGCCACCCTGGTGTTCGGCAATAAGAAAATGGCCAGCGCTGCTATTCAGTTCCACTGGGGCAGTTGGTGACGCAGCAAAAGTTAGTACAGCTCTCCACCGGTAGAGCTAAGCCCCAGGGCAGTTATAGAATTAAAAGTGATGGTAATGGTTGTAGTGCAGGACAGGTGATGCAGTAAATAAATCTGAAGACACAACAAGGTTCAGTCTTCACACGTTTACTCACGGTCTTTCAGGTACAATTCCCAGCTGGGGTGCTGTGTCCTCCGAGTCAGTGGTCCAGCCAGCTCTCAGGTGATTTGGAGTACACTTTGCCAGAACCCCCTTCTTATGTTCTTTCTCTGGCCATCTCACTGTGCTGGCTCCTGCCTCTTCTGCCCTGCGCCTCACACACAGTGTCCCAAGCCAGCAGCCTCAGATCCTGTCGGGTGACATCCTCCTGGTCCTCTTGATCCTATGTGGTTGCCTTTTGGCGAATGTGTGTGGCTGTGGCTGTAGCACATACAGGTGCCACAACCTCCGGCTTGCTAGCTGAGCTTTGTAGTTCCTCCACTAATCTGGGGGACGGTTCCCCCACTGTGACCTGGTCCTTCCACCCAGCTACAGTTGGCGTGGATTTGGGCACAAGGGTGGGTTCCTCACTTTCCTGGCCCCTTGGACCCCTTCTTTCTCTTCTCGCATTTCTCTAGTCTTGGGAAGAGCTCATCACTCCTCCAGTTCCCTTCACCAACTCCACACTCTCTAATAAGCTCCTCCTCTTCTCTACTTTCTCCACCCACACCTTCTACCTAGTCCCTCCCTGGCCTGGAGAGGTCTAGTGTTGGGTGCTAGTGTTTGAGTACTGGGTAGTGTCCTCTCCTTACCTGAGAGCGGAGTACCACACCTCTCGCTGAGGTGCAGTACCTCTGTGTGGGGAATGGACCCTCAGGGATGCCACACAAACCTCATGCACTCTACAGAACTCATGTATGCCAACCTGATGCACTGTACACTACACATGTACAGTAGGGAAAATAAGTATATGGTACACTGCTGATTTTGCAAGTTTTCCCACCTACAAATAATGGAGAGGTCTGTAATTTTTAAAGTAGATACACTTCAACTGTGAGACACAGTCTAAAAAAATATATAAAATCACATTGTATGATTTTTACATAATTGATTAGCATTTATTGAATTAAATAAGTATTTGATACAAGAGAAAAACAGAGCTTATTATTTGATACAGATACCTTTGTTTGCAATCACAGAGGTCAGACGTTTCCTCTAGTTCTTGACCAAGCTTGCCCACACTGCAGCAGGGATTTTAACCCACTCCTCCATATGGATCTTCTCCAGATCTTTCAGGTTTCAGGGCTGTCACTGGGCAACATTGAGTTTTAACTCTCTCCATAGATTTTCTATTGTGTTCAGGTTTGGAGACTACGTAGGCCACTCCAGGACCTTGAAATGCTTCTTACGATGCCACTACCTGTGTTTCATATCAACGTCATGCTGGAAGATCCAACCACGACCCATATTCAATGTGGTTACTGAGGTAAGGAGGTTGTTGACCAAATTCTCGTGATACATGACCCCATCCATCCTCCATCAATATGGTGCAGTCATCCTGTTCCCTTTGTAGAAAACCACCCCCATAGTATGATGTTTTCTCCACCAATGCTTCATGGTTGGGAATGTGTTTTGGGGGTTTTACTCATCCTTCTTCTTCCTACAAACATGGAAAGTGGCGTTGATACCAAAAAGTTATATTTTGGACTCATCTGACCACAAGACCTTCTCCAATGCCTGCTCTGGATCATTCAGATGGCCATTGGCGAACTTCAAACAGGTCTGGATATGTGCTGGCGTGAGCATGGGGATCTTGTCTGCCCTGTAGAATTTTAATTCATGACGGTGTAGTGTGTTACTAATGCTAATGTTTGAGACTGTGGTCCCAGTTCTCTTCAGGTCATTGACCAGATCCTCCCATGTTGTTTTAGGCTGATTCCTGACCTTTCTCAGAATTACCCTTACACCAGGAGGCAAGCTCTTGCATGAAGCCACAGACTGAGAAAGATTGACAGTCCTCTTGTGTTTTTTATTTCATTTTCTAATAATTGTGCCAAAAGTTGTTGCCTTCTCACCAAGCTGCTTGCCTATCAGTGGCGTAGGAAGGGGGGTGCGGGGGGGGCGGTCCGCCCCGGGCGGCACAATGCTGGGGGCGGCCGGCGCTGCAGGAGAAGAAGATAAAAAAAAAAAAAAAAGACGCCCCTTTAAATCTTCGGGCGGCGCCGTCCGCCGCCACGACCAGGGCCAGCTCCCCCCACCCCCGGGTCCCGCCCCCGCCCCCGCCCCCCGCTCTAATACTCACCTCTCCTGGTTCCTGCGGCTTCAGCGTCCTCTGACTCTGCGACGTCTCAGAGCAGAGGGCGCGATGACGTCACTACTGTGCGCGCCGCTCTGCCTCTCTGTCCTGAGCGTCGCAGAGCCGGAGAGACGCTGACTGCACCGGACCTGCGCTGGGAACGGGAGAGGTGAGGATTTTACTTTTTTTTTTTTTTCTTTATTTCTGACTGTCTGGGGCTGGGGCAATGCTGGAGACCATGGGGCAGAATGCTGGACACACTGGGGCAATACTGGAGACCATGGGGCAGAATGCTGGACACACTGGGGCAATACAGGAGACCATGGGGCAGAATGCTGGACACACTGGGGCAATACAGGAGACCATGGGGCAGATTGCTGGACACACTGGGGCAATACAGGAGACTATGGGGCAGATTGCTGGACACACTGGGGCAATACTGGAGACCATGGGGCAGAATGCTGGACACACTGGGGCAATACTGGAGACCATGGGGCAGAATGCTGGACACACTGGGGCAATACTGGAGACCATGGGGCAGAATGCTGGACACACTGGGGCAATACTGGAGACCATGGGGCAGAATGCTGGACACACTGGGGCAATACTGGAGACTATGGGGCAGAATGCTGGACACACTGAATACTGGAGACCATGGGGCAGATCTCAGGACACATTGAGGCAATGCTGGAGACCCTGGGGCAGACTTCTGGACATACTGGGGCAATACTGGAGACCATGGGGCAGATTGCTGGACACACCGGGGCAATACTGGAGACCATGGGGCAGAATGCTGGACACACTGGGGCAATACTGGAGACCATGGGGCAGAATGCTGGACACACTGGGGCAATACTGGAGACCATGGGGCAGAATGCTGGACACACTGGGGCAATACTGGAGACCATGGGGCAGAATGCTGGACACACTGGGGCAATACTGGAGACCATGGGGCAGAATGCTGGACACACTGGGGCAATACTGGAGACTATGGGGCAGAATGCTGGACACACTGAATACTGGAGACCATGGGGCAGATCTCAGGACACATTGAGGCAATGCTGGAGACCCTGGGGCAGACTTCTGGACATACTGGGGCAATACTGGAGACCATGGGGCAGATTGCTGGACACACCGGGGCAATACTGGAGACCATGGGGCAGATTGCTGGACACACTGGGGCAATACAGGAGACCATGGGGCAGATTGCTGGACACACTGGGGCAATACTGGAGACCATGGGGCAGAATGCTGGACACACTGGGGCAGTACAGGAGACTATGGGGCAGAATGCTGGACACACTGGGGCAATACTGGAGACCCTGGGGCAGATTGCTGGACACACTGGGGCAATACTGGAGACCCTGGGGCAGATTTCTGGACACATTGAGGCAATGCTGGAGACCCTGGGGCAGACTTCTGGACACTGGGGCAGATTGCTGGACACACTGGGGGTAATATACTGGACACACTGGGGCAATGCTGGACACTGGGGGTAATATGCTGGACACACTGGGGCAGACTGCTGGACACACTGGGGAAAGGCTGGACACTGGGGCAGATTGCTGGACACACTGAGGGCAGATTGCTGGACACACTGGGGGTAATATGCTGGACATACTGGGGCAGATTGCTGGACACACTGGGGGTAATATGCTGGACACACTGGGGCAGATTGCTGGACAACATGGGGGTAATATGCTGGACACACTGGGGCAGATTGCTGGACAACATGGGGGTAATATGCTGGACACACTGGGGGCAGGACTTGAGGCATGGGCAGAATGTAGATACGGGGCATGATTGGAGACACGGGGCAGGATTGGATCATGGGGCAGGACGGATACGATGGAGGCTGGTGGGGCAGGATGGGGAGATCATATGGGGTAGAATGGATACTCATGAGGGCAGGATATGACAACATATGGCTGGAGCCAGGAATGAGATAAACGGGGCCAGGGTGGGGAATATTATTACCATAGGGGATAATTAAGGGATATTGTTACTGCAGTGATGTATTTATTTTATTTTTTGAGTATACTGTTTTAAATGGGGGGGCGGTCCTGTTACTGTGCAGAGTGACACTATATCACCTTTTTTTCTTCATGTGGTGTAATGTAGAAGTTGTGAAAAATTAAGTAATGTGTTCTGCAAGCGGAGCTCGAGATAACTGTGTTATTTCCTGCAGAAACGAGTCCTGGCTGGAAGGAATGATGGCGGTCTGTGCTGGATGAAAGATGAAGGACTTCACCTAGAGACGTCACTGGTGAGTCAGTGTTACCTATACACTGACACTATACACTGTATACTATATAGAGGTCCTGTGTATAATGTCACCAGTGATCTCTGTATTACCTCTACACAGACACTGCATACTAAGTACAGATCTCCTGTGAATACTGGCACTTATGGTGATAGTATTGTGGTTTTTTTTTTATTACTGATCAGTATTGTAGTATTCAGTCACTATGTGGTGGTAATATGTGGTCTGGAAATGGTGCGGTGGTATTTGTCCCTTGTATGTAGTATTATTCGGTCACTATGTGGCCTGGTCATGGTGTGGTGGTATTAAGTCACAGGTGTGGCATGTGGGGGTGACACCATTAGGCCCAGTTTAAGTTCTACAAAACAGGAAAACCATTTTTGGTAACCTTTGTGTGTATTGAGCTGGGGGGGGGGATGGGGGGGGGGGCGCCAAACTCGGGAACAGCCCCGGGCGGCAAAAGCTCTAGCTACGCCTCTGTTGCCTATTGTTCTGTAGCTCATCCCAGCCTTGTGCAGATCTAAAATTTTTCCCTAGTATCTTTAGATAGCTCTTTGGTCTTGGCCATGGTGGAGAGTTTGGAGTGCGATTGAGTGTGTGGACAGGTATCTTTTATACAGGTAACGAGCTGAAAAAGGTTCAAGTAATACAGGTAATGAGTGCAGAATAGGAGGGCTTCTTAAAGAAAAACTAACAGGTCCATGAGAGCTAGAATTCATGAAGGTTAGTTGCTGGTAAGAGAACCTGATGCACTCCACAAAACTCATGTAAGCCAACCTGATGCACTCTACACCACTCACTTATGCCAACCTGATGCACTCTACACAATTGATGCATGCCACCACAATATAAAATTCACATACCAGGAAAACAGTAGTATTCCCCCACATATGGGGTATCAGCATACTCAGGAGAAATGGATAAACAATTTTAGGGGTTGTGGTGTAGTGACCCCTGTTACAAGTAGGAGGTGCTGTATGGTCTCCCCAGAGTATTGATGCCATAGAAATGCCTGGCAATCGCAGATATAACTGTGGTGATGAGTCAAAGCCCGGCATTATTGTGAATGGCAGGTATTTGTGTCACAGAGGAAGATACTCTGCACTGTCAGCCTGACGTATGGATGTTCTGGGACCTGTAGTCCCACAAGTAAATGTGTTATTTGTATTATTGTGTTGTTTAACAAAGGAGGCTGGCAGGGCTAGTTCTGAGAGATGTGCGGGTCAAACTAGCCACACAGACTCCCATCTAGGGGAGTGGTTACAACCATATAATGTGACTGAGGTCTGGTCACATGGTCTCTGAGTGTGGACCTGAATGGTCTGTGCTGGAAGGTCCTGGAGAGCCTATGTGTTGGGAGTGTCATCTCCCTGAAAAGCACGTGGTGGGGCTTTGGACCTGGCACATGCCAGTGTGTTGAACGGTCTGGTAACCGTGGGTTATGCTGACCGGGGTTAGTGAGAACGTCTGTGAGATATCTCTGAGGAAGAGACGTACTTGTTCTCACCCACAAAGCTCTCCACAGTGCGGCACCCCCTTACATCTCCTCCCTCATTTCTGTCTATCGGCCTAGCCGACCGCTGCGCTCTGCAAACAACTTTCGACTAACCTCTGCACTAATCCGTACCTCCCACTCCCAACTCCAAGACTTCTCCTGTGCTGCGCCAATCCTCTGGAATGCTCTACCTCAAGATATTAGGACCATCCACAACTTGCATAGTTTTAGGCGCTCACTCAAAACTCATTTGTTCAGAGCGGCCTATCACGTTCCCTAATCAGTCATTTTATGTTTGTGTGTGTGTAGCCCATTCACTATCTCCATCTACCCCCCACCCCCTGAAGATGGCTGGACCATCATTGTAAATACATCATTGTAAATACACACCTGTACTTTGTATCTCCCCCACCTCATTGTAGATTGTAAGCTCTCACGAGCAGGGTCGTCTTATTTTGCTTTATTACTGTATTGTTAACATTGTTACCTATGACTGTTGTGTTTGAAACTGTTAAACTGTAAAGCGCTGCGGAATATGTTGGCGCTATAAAAATAAAGATTATTATTATTATTATTATCCGAGAACCTGTGCGGCACCAACAGGTAACGGAAAGGGATCCGTGTTATACTAACTGGGGTCAGAGAGAGAGAAAGAGAGACACACTGTGTTTATGACCCGCCCACAGGGCAGTGGGGTATTCAGTACCGGGTCCGGTTGCAGAGGGGATGTCACGGTGGTGACCCGGTCCGTGACCCTGGGCATCAACGTTAAAGGGAAAGGTTTTTAAAGGGAATAAAGTTTGTGCTCGTGACACCACCTGTGGTATTCAATCAGTGGGGACTGACGCTACTTTAAGGGGTCCTCTGGGGTGATGTTATGGCAGCTAGATGGTATAACTTCCCACAGGTGAAATATGTCCCCAGGACTCCTGGTGTGTAGATGGATGATGGTGAGGAGTGCAGCAAAAAATGAGGACACAAGGTTGCAGTCTCTTTACCTTGGTTTACTGAAGACTTCAGCATCCGCAGTCCAGAGCACCAGATCACAGGGCAGGCAGGGTCTGGCTGGCTTGAAGGCAAGTTAGAAGTCCCCTTATCCAGGTGGAAATCAAAAGCCTACCTCTAGCGCCATGGTGTTGTAGTCCCTTACGGCTTTAAGCTCCACATAAGGTCCTCACAGATGTTATCTCTCTCTCTCTGTCCCCCGGGTAGGATAGGATATAACCTGCATGACTGGTGGCTTGAGGCTGTTTATAGGGACTCTAGCATGCCCTGGCTTCGGAGGAGTGCCACTGTGCCTCCTGGGTGTTAGGTCAGACAGGTAACAGAGTTCAGCTGTCCTGTCGGTCTCTGATGTAAGTCATAGAGGTCCTAACAACCTCGGTGTTCCAGTTACCAGTTTTTGCACCTCAGAAGGAGGCAGCCTGCACGGGGCTGGTCACCCCCTGATGTCCTCTCCTGTGCTTTGCTTTCCTGCACGCTCTCTGCAATGTATTCCGCTTTCTCAATGTTTCTTTCCAGGAGCTGCTGCACTGCTGCGGCTCAGCTCCATAAACCTTTCTGCTGCCTCAGACTGATCCAGTCTGTCTCCTGACTGGTCCTGCCTGGAACTGACTGACTTTCCCTACAGAGTACCAGTTATATATATATGGGGAGTCACCTAGCAAGTAGGATCAAAAGCTCCCCCTGGTGGCCTGGAGTGTGAATGTGTTGCATGTTTGTGGTACCTGGTTACAGTTTTCCCTTCTTGCCTTCAAGCGTAACATCACTCTCCCCATGAGGAAAGCAATGCTACTGTGACGAGCAGGACCCTGGGGCACCACATTTACTCCACTGTATGGGACACCTTTGAGGATAAGAGGCATCCGGGAACCTGTGAAAGTCGCCAACAGGTAACGGACAGTGGTCCGTGAGTTATGCTGATCGGGGTCAGTGAGGGACTGTGGTAAAGCTGAATATGTACAGATGGTGTTCAGACTGTTGCCTATTACCAAGTTCCTGAGGATGTGGTTTATAGTGTTGTAAAATAAACCTAAGAGACTGTGTTTTTGTAAGAAAACCGTGCCTGAGTGCTTGAATTCTGTGCCAAGCGAGTGTCCCCCAAGACACGTAGCAAGCAAAATGTTACAGGGTCCATTTGCTCCTGTTACCCATGTGAAAATGAAAAATTGTGGACTAAAAGCATAGTTTTGTGGAAAAAAATGTGATTTTTTTTTTATTATTTTCATGCCTCAACGTTATAAATTTCTGTGAAGCACCTTGGGGTTCAAGGTGCTCACCACCCATCTACATAAGTTCATGGGGGGTCTACTTTCCAGAATACGGTCACTTGTGGGGGATTTCCACTGTTTAGGCAGATCAGAGGCTCTCCAACGCAACAAAGAATCCGCTATCAATTCCAGTCAATTTTGCATTCAA